>NW_026590809.1:2242920-2247960 GCF_907164565.1 Psammomys obesus | reverse complement strand
TATGTATGTATGTATGTATGTATGTATGTATGTATGTATGTATGTATACCACATGTGATCCTGACACTTACAGAGGGCAGAAGGGGACATTGAGTCCCCTGGAACTGGAGTTAGACGTGGTTATGAGCCAATATGCGAATGCTGGGAGTTGAACCCAGATTTTCTGCCAGAACAACATAAGCTCTAAGCTACTGAGCCACCTCTCCAGCACCCTTCATAGAGGAGGTTTTACAGTTAGTATTTTCAGTCTACTCCGGTTGTGTTCAAAGTTCTCTTTCTCCCTAGCTTTAAAGCACAGAAAACTTAAATACACAAATGTGATCTGGGGGATCAGACTCTGTATTTTACCATTTGACAGGATGTCACCCCCAGGTATTGCACTAAAGAGTTGTGCTGTGGGGTGAGGCGGGGAACACTTTTCTGGTGGGGTCACTTGTTGGGGTGTAAATATGGAGGGGTGCACATCTCTCCCACATCTGTCTGAACCTCTACGGTGCAGTAGATGAGGTACCCCATGAATTGTTTCAGTGTCGTTGACCCCATGGAAAGCTCTGTGCAGTTACACATCTGTGTTTGTGACAAGAAGGGGGTATTTATTCCCCCTCTCTGTAACTGTTTACAAATCAGAAGAACAAAAAGGCAACAGAATAAACAAAATGTGGTGTTCATACAAATCCTGACTAGGGTAAAATTTTCTGGCTGGCATTGCTTGTCCACAGCATCACCACCATGGCTGCCAGCCCATGAGGAGGACCAGCTTGTGTCCTGGCTCTTAGGTCATCAAAGTTGGGAAAAGCGTATTTGAAAGTTTCCACAAAAGCTAGATGTACCCGCAAACAGTCAAGATCTAGTTTGTGAGTCTTTGTTATGTTTTGATAAACTTGGCTTTCGGTGTGTTGGTCACGCTAGGAGGCTTTAGAATAACCCAGAACTCTGTGTAAGGCATTGGTAGAAAATGATCGATAAAGATCACAGAGCAGGGCTGCTCATCCTCAAGTCTATTGCTGCTCTGGGCCAGATCATTCTTTTCTAAGCCAGAGAGCCTGGCGGGCGTGTGGCAACAGCTCTAGCTCTTCCCAGCCTCTAGAACCGTCTCTGAAATCAGTGAGCAGAGACATCACATGAACCCTTGTTAAAAACCGTGATTAATGCATTCAGTCTAAGACTGGAGATAGTTCATCAGCAAGTCTTTACAAGCGTAAGGACCTGAGTTCAATCCCCAGGCCACGTTTAAGAATATAACCAAGCATGGTGGTATGGTCCATAGCTGTAATCTCAGGGTAGACAGAGAGAGGTAAACCTAGCTATCCAACCTAGGCTATTTGGTTTCAAGCCAGAGAGAGACTTCGTATTGTAAAAAGGTGCCTAATTCCTGAGAAACAACACCGCGGGCTCTCCTCTGGCCTCTGCACGTGGGATGTCCTCATTCCTTTCTCATATCTACACATCTGCATGCACCTGAGCACACAACACACACACAACTGCTTCGGTTCTGCAGAATGCACATCAGGAGTTCTGAGAAGCCTTGGTTTCAAAAGCAGTACTAGAATAAAAAGAGCCAGAATCTGTTGGTTTTTTTATAACTTTAAAAAAATCTCAATACATTTTAATCACAATATAATTACTTCCTTATTCTCCTTCTTTCTCCTCCCAAGTCCTTCAGTGCCACTTCTTCGCTGTCAAATTGATAGTCTCTTCTTCCCCTATTACTATTATTTTATATGTGTGTGTGTATGTTAAGAGTATAAAGCAAATTTTGTAAAAAATGGCCCCTTCATCTGTTCCCAACACTTGGCTTGGACCCTTATTCTGTGGCAATGGGTCTTGAACTTGGAGGGCAACAGAATGTCGTGGAGGGCTTGTTATTGGACATGTTACAGGTTGCTTGAAGTCGCCTCTCTGGAGTTTCTGGAGTCGTCTGAAATAGAACCTATGTTTTTGTTTGCATTTTTTACAAGTCCCCAAGTGATGTACTGATATTGGGAAGCCAGTGACCTCAACCGAACTAGTTCATACTTGGGTCTGAGCCAAAGAACAGAAGTTTCTGAACTTTTAGTGGCAAGAGAGATACACTGGCTTTTCTACCTAGTCTGTTCCAGCTATTTCGTTCCCTATTTTGTCTCCTTCTTATATATTTTCCCATCCTAATGAGAATGGAACAAACAGGATATTTAGCTTTCTGTCTTTTTTGTAAAGTATAGTTTTAAAAACACAGGCATAATTTTTAATTGGTCTTGAAACTTTTAGTTAAAAGGTATTAATTTAATTTGAAAAATCCCCAAATTTCCCTAGAGAAAAGGAATGTTAATAGATTTATGATGAAATTAAGTTTTTTGTATTTTTGTCACCTCTCACAATAACTGTGGCATTTCCAATTCAGAAAATACTGAGTCCTTAGAAATGATGAGGAACCTTGAGTTTGCTTTTGCATTTAGCATTTAAATATGTGATTAATGCAGCTTCGTTCTTCTTCAAAATGGTTTCCTTTTGTAAAATATATCACAAAAATCCAAGATATTTCCTATAAAAAAATAAAGGTAGTTTAAATCTGAAACTTTGATAAACTAACCACCTTTTATTTCTAGAAGACACTGAGCAAAAAAATAAATGAGTTTCTATGTCACAGGAAATTATGATGAGAGATCATTGACCTGAGGGACTTATAAAGAGCCAAAACCTACAGGACAGAAGGCAGAATACCATAGTGTTCCTGACAGATAAAAATGCTACCTGAAAATCCGCCTTTTTTATTTTTTTGCAGAAGTGGGGTAACACCATTCACTCAGCCAATGGAATCACCAAGGATCAATGCAATCTCTCCCAAAGACCTTTACAAATTGACAATTACCCTAAAAGGGAAGGCATTTCAAAGAAATGTCTGTATTGCAGGAGATAGTATTCCACTTCCTGTGGGGTGACCCACATGGCTTTTGTAATTATGTGCAAAAACCCTATAAATGTTGATTATGAGAAATGAGTCCAAAGTAGCCTCCATAATAAAGAGTCAGCAACTGTACCCAAGCAAAAGTAGAAGAGCCATGTTAACTTCAGTGTTTCTGAAAGGCTCCATGTGCCTGCATGTGCTTTGTGAAGAACAGAACTTCAGCAGGGAACGGACTAGAATTGTTGCCCAAGGCATAGTGAGGACTGAGAGAAGTTTTTTGGGGCAAGTAATGATGACAAAGGACCTGAGGTAGCACAGTCTTTTGGTCGGAGAACACAGAGTTTAGGGCCTGTAGTTTAGGGCCTGAATAGGAATGGCCCCATAGATTAATGTGTGTGAATGCTTGGCCCATAGGGATGGGACTTGCTGGAGTAAGTGTGACTTTGTTGGAGAGAGTGTGCCACTTTGAGGAAGGGCCTGGAGCCTCTTATGCTCAACTATGCCCAGCCTGGTATCCACTCTCCTTCTGTGCCTTTGGATCAATATATAGGACTCTCGGCTTCAGCATCAACTCTTCCTGCATGCCGCCATGCTTCCCACCATTATGATAATGGACTAAACCTCCGAAACTGGAAGACAGACAAAATTTTTCCTTTATGATAGTTGCCATGGTCATGGGGTCTCTTCACAGCAATGAAACCCTAACTAACATAGGGCCCAAGCAGCATAGCATGGATCCTGGGAAGGCAGAGGCCAAGAGGGCCTTGGAAGCAGAATGATCAGTGTGATCGTTGATGTCGATTGGACTGCTGGACTGGAAATGCCTAGAATAGTAAGTATACATCTGAGTATGCTGATGGGGCATGTCATGGGGTAGTTAGACCATAAGGACTCTAAACTAGTGAATAGATGAGCCTCTTGATGCATTTATAATGTGATGGCATTCGTGAAAAGTGGTAAAGCGTGGGAGATAGGTTCCATCTGAAGGAAGGAGGTCTCTTGAGTTTATCCTGGAGGCTATGTCTTACTTGGGTATCTTACTGTATTCTCACTTTCTCTGGTTCCTGGGCACCATGTGAACAGCTAGCTCTCTCCTAAAGACACGCTACTATGTCCTACATGCACTAACACGAGGCCTTTCCTCCAAAGTATGTGAGGCTAAATTAGGCATAAGATTATTGTGTAATTCAAATGCTGGTTTCCATACCCCCATACTTGGTTACAATTCTTGTTCTGAGAACCTCCCATCTCAATGTTGTGTAAACACTGCTCCCCAATTGTCCCCAAATATGCCAATAAATCAGCTAACAGCCAATTTCTAAGCAGGAGAGAGAATAGGGGTGGACTTCCTGCCATCCAGAGGAGTAGAAGTTTGAGGAGGAAGCAGGAATTGAGCAGTGAGAGAGGTGCAAGAGACATCAGAACAAGGATCTGGATCAGGAAAGCTCCAAAGGGCAAGTATGTCTGGGATGTATGCTGGGAGAAAACAAAGTTAGCTTTGAGGGTTAAGAAGAGATTAATAACTGCTCAGTTCTTGTGCTGTGATGCTTGTTAAGATAATAAAATAGAGTCTCAATTATTTGTGATAACCAAGTTAAGAGAGAAACTGAGAAACAAACACAGTTTTATAAAAATAACTTTAATAGCCAAGCAACTAAGCAATGTATCCTCCAAAACTGTGAGCCCATTTTTCCTCACTTTTAGCAATTTGTGTTATATATTTCTTTAAAGCAAAACTGGACCAACAAAATCAGGCAGATCTTCTAAAGTAGGACACTAGGACACAGCTACCAACAATCTCTTAGGGATGATGACACTAACTGGGACTGTCTCAGGGAACATTTGCATGCATGGTTTCCTAGCTAAGAAGTGAGGGATAAAACTGGATATGTTTTAGGACATGATGATGATAGGAAAGATAAATCCATAGTTCAATAGATTCTTGATCTGAAATCTAGTCATCATTCTTGTGAATTGTCTGGGCTAGTTCAAAATTGTCTCCTTTTCTTCAAATCAACAATGTTACTTGTTTCATATTGTAATCATGTAGCTCTTGATCAATGAGTGTGTGGGAAGCCATTATGCCTGGGTTCTTGGGTTAGGGATGGGAGTCAGCGTGGTCTTCTGTCCTCACGCTAACCCCAGTCAGCGTGGTC
>NW_026590809.1:2209707-2242910 GCF_907164565.1 Psammomys obesus | reverse complement strand
AGTCAGCGTGGTCTTCTGTCCTCACGCTAACCCCAGTCAGCGTGGTCTTCTGTACTCATGCTAACCCCAGTCAGCGTGGTCTTCTGTCCTCACGCTAACCCCAGTCAGCGTGGTCTTCTGTACTTACGCTAACCCCAGCAGGAAGCATGGCTCTCCCATTTTCCAGACAGTAAATCTATCTCTATCCATCTCCTAGCCTCTGCGATAGGAGCAAAAGAAACTCCTTTCCTGGATATTTTAAAGGTAAAATGATACACAAGTCTTGCTCTGGCTTCTGGAACAGACTAAATGGTGCTTTTTGAAAATTCCCACAATCATTTAAATTCAGAAAATAAAAATGTCATTTGTCAGCTCATGTTTCATAACTCTTTATGGCGTCCCTCAGCATTCTTCTAGGTTACCAAAGGCTATGAAAACACAAAACTCTCTCCATCATAAAGTCAAGGACATTGTAGAATCATGAGGAAACAGAGTAACAAACAGGTAACAAGCCTAAGCACCATGTCAGCCATTAGGAGGCAACACTCAGCTGCTCCACTACTCTCTACCCCATTGCTCAGGGACTTTGCTATTCAGCCACTCTGCTTCTCAGCTACCCCCTTACTCCACTACTCAGCTACTCAACCACCTTGACACTCCACTACTTTACTCCACCACTCAGCTGCTTCCTATTCAGCTCCTCAACTACCTCAGCACTCCGCTACTCAGCAATTCTGCCACTCCAATACTCTACGGTCCTCTGCTGAAAGACATAGATCTGAGGATTTGACTGGTCCTTGGAGAATAAGAGAAAGATCTTTCCTAGTTCCAGAGAAAGAGAGAGAGAGAGAGAGAGAGAGAGAGAGAGAGAGAGTGCCAGAAAGATCATTTTGATGGCAGTTTCAAAACAGAGTAAGGTGTCATAATAATGCTCCATTCAACAATGTATTTCACTAGCTCAAAAAAAAGAGGTGGCTCTATTTTCCACCAAGAAATAATATGATTATACTACCAAGCTCAAAGCTGCTCAAGAACACTGGATGGCTTCAGGTTTATTGGACATGTTTTTTTATGATCATCTGTTAGGAGGAGGTTCAAATGGATTCTATGATAAAAAGAAATTGCTAGTTAGGATATCACCGCCTTATAGTTAGTGCTAACAATGCAGAGGTGTAAAACAGCATGGGGGCATCAGTGTGTGGATTGAAAAGTAATATTTGAGGGCAGAGAGTTGGTTCAGTTAAGAGGTTCCGTTCTCAGCACCAACATGAGGCAACTCACAATCACCTCTGGCTCCAGTGCCAGAGGATCAAGCTCTCTTCACGCCTCTGCAGACCCCTGCTCACACATAGTGCTCATAAAACTCAAGCAGGCACATGCACATGAATGTAGGTAGATTTAAGATGTATTTTAACTCAGTGAATGTCTCTGTAGGCAGAGTGTGGGACTATTGTGTAAGCATGAAACACAGGGATATTCCTGTTTTGGACTCTTCAAACAGAATGAGTTCTACTGGAACCATTTGGAATGTAGATCCCCAAGTAAACTTTTCACTAATTTTATAACTCTGATGATGCTTACTCTAAGTTCACATCCAGGAACAGGGTATAGAAGATTGTTTTGTTCACTCTCATTTATGAGCACTAGATCACAACATTTAAACACCTAAACAGAGCAAGCATGTAGTGAATGTGGAGGCTGTATGATATGGAAATGAGAGTAGAACACACACCAATGAAAACCCAAGTCATCAGGGAAGCATTCTGCTTATCTGCTTATAGGACACCTACAAGCAAATCAATAGTAAAAAACACAGAGCCCTCGGATGGGGTGGGGCATTCTTTGGGTATATGCCCAGGACAGGTATAGCTGGGTCTTGAGATGGATTGATTCCCAGTTTTCTGAGAAACCTTAATATTGATTTCCAAAGTATCTGTTCAAGTTTGCACTCCCACCAGCAATGGATTAGGGCTCCCCTTTCTTTACATCTTCACCAGGATGTTCTGTCACTTGTGTTTTGAATATTTCTTTAAGTGTTTCTCGGCCATTTGAGATTTCACTGATGAGAATTTTCTGTTTTGATGTGTACCCCATTTTTAGATTATTTGGCTTGTTGATGTCTAATTTCTTGAGTTCTTTATATATTTTGGAAATTAGCCCTCTGTCAGATGTAGGTTGGTGAAGATATTTTCCCAGTCTGTAGGCTGCCATTTTGTCTATTGACAGAGTCCTTTGTCTTACCAAAGCCTTTCAGTTTCATGAGGTCCCACTTACTAATTGTAGACCTTAGTGTCTTTGCTACTAGTGTTCTATTTAGGAAGCCGTCTCCTGTGCCTCTGAGTTCAAGACTCTTACGTACATTCTCTTCTCTCAGGTTCAGTGTATCTGGCTTTATGTTGAGGTGCTTGATCCACCTGAACTTGAGTTATTTGTAGTTGATAGATATGAATCTATTTTGCATTCTTTTACATGCCACCATCCTGTTAAACTGGCACCATTTGTTGAAGGCTTTTTTTTTTATTGTACACTTTTGGCTTCTTTATCAAAAATCAGGTGTCCATATATGTGTAAATTTACATCTTGGTCTTCGATTTAATTCATTTATATACCACAAGTACGCTTGTTCATCTATGCTCTTAACAACTTTATTTATAATAGCCACAAACTAAAAACAACCTACGTGTCCCTCAACAACAACAAAAAAATGGATAAAGAAAATGTGGTACATTTACACAACAGAGCAAATGGATGAAACTAGAAAAAAAAATCATCCTAAGTGAGGTAACCCAGACCCAGAAAGACATCTACTGTATGAACTTACTACAAGTGGACAGTATCTTAAAGGATAACCATCCACAATCCACAGACCCAGGCTCAAGGATGGCTGCGTGAAGAGGAAATAAAATAGGCATCTCGAGGTTGGGGGAGTTAGGGGCATGGAGACATGAGAACAGGAGAGATCAGGTGTGGGGAGGGTAGGGGGGAGAGTACTGGGAATGACAATAGGACATGAACGTCTCAGGGACAAGCTAGAAACCTACTACAACAGAAACTCCCAGGAATCCATGAGGGTGATCCTAGCTAAGACTCCTAGTAATGGGAGATACAGAGACTGAACTAGCCATCTGTAACCAGTCAAGACTTCCAGTGAAGGGATTGGGATACCAACCCAGCCACAAAATTCTAGACCTGCAACTTGGCTACCTACAAGTGTGCTAGTGTAAAGGTGGCACAGAAATGTGGGAGTGGCCAAGCAAAGGTCTAGCTAGAGGCCCATGCCACCCCTGTTACTACCTAAAGGACCAGGAACCAAAGGTTGGATAGCCCAGAGACCCAGGATAGAACAAAACAGGACAGGCAAAAGAAAAAAAAAGTCAAAAAATTATCCCTACAGATATTCTGCTATACTCATAGAGAGGAGCCTTGAATAAACATCATCAGAGAGCCTTTAACCAGCAATTGATGGAAACAGATGCAGAGACCCACAGCCAAACAATAGGTGGAGCTTGGGAAGTCCTGACAAAGAGGGATTGTAGGAACTAAGAGAGGTCAAGGACACCAGTAAATACGCACAGAATCAACTAACCTAGGCCCATAGGGGCTCACTGAGATTGAACTGACAATCAGGGAGCTGGCACAGTTCTGACCTAGGCCCTCTGCATGTGGTCTTCTTGTGGGACTCCTAACAGTTGGATCATGGACTGTCTCTGACTCCTTTGCTTTCTTTGGGAATCTTTTCTTTTTTCCTCCTACTGGGTTGCCTTGTCCAGTCTTAATATGAGGGGAGGTGTCTAGTCTTACTGTAACTTGAAATGCCATATTTGGTTGATATCTGTGGCAGATCTGTCCTTTTCTGAGGGAAAATGGAGAAGGAGTGGATAGGGGTGGAGAGGAGGAGGGCTGGGGGCAGAAGGAGGAAGAAGAACTTCCCAATTTTATAGCTGAACTGAGTGTATCCACATAACACACAAACGACCCTAAATCAAATCACACGGCAGAAGAAAGCTGAAGGCTAAATTATTTCCTCAAAGGATTGGGTGCACACAAGTGGTAAGTATTTAGAAATGGAGAGTGGGGTGATCCATACCTCACAGTTTTAAACCATTGCTCTAAGGAGCATCATTCATAAGTTAAATGTCACTAAAGCTTTCTCTGCCACCTTTATATTTCCTAGTCAGATATTCGGTCCTGTGGGGATTGTATGAGAAAGAAGACATCTCCAGTCACACCACTGCTCACTTGCAGTAGCCCCTGCTCTGTGTCTTGCAGGATGCTGGGTGTCAGCTTTTACCTGTGTGTAGGATTCTCAGCTTCCTGATGAGCTTGTGTCTGGTCCTGTCATACAGTGTGTCATTGATCCTGTGATCAGACTCCAAGGTTCTCTTCCACTTTTAACCTCATTTTGCATCGATATGAAAGGCTCCAATTAACTTCAAAGACCTTTCTGTGCTTAGAAAAATGCTGACAAAGTGGAACGAGATCTCACTGCTTGTTTGAAGCTTGTCAGAGCGTTAATGAAATGAGATCATGATTAACACTATGTAAAAATAGAAAGTTGGTGTCAAGCTCCAGTATGTGTGCGCGTGCACATACACACAAACACACACATAGCCCCCACACACGTTTTTCCATTGTTTGTCACACACCAATTCACTCAAGATATGCAAGGACAAATAAATATGGCATGGTGAGTTATCTCCTAGGTTTATTTACCGTGAGCAACACCACATGTTTGATAACTATTCTTTAATTAGGGAAATAGTTTGTAACTTTTCTCTTTGTTTCACATTCAAAACACATTTGTTTTCCATTATGGAATAGTTTGTAAAAAGCACTGAACCAGAACTTTCACTGCAAGCCAATCGGGCTTTCACCTTCATCCAGCACTGTTTGATAAAATGTGTTTCACAGGCAATTTTACCTATTGTTTCCAGATAGTATATAAAAAAAAAAACCCTTCCCTCCCACTTCCTCCCAAGAAACATCAACATTCTCTAAAGGAGAGGGGACAGAGTTATAGAAGAACTTTGACCTTGAGAAAAGTTGAGAACATTGACTCAAGGGCTCCATGTTTATCATCCAGTTGAGAACTACGGATACTGCCCTAAGACTATTCACTTTTTCATCAAAGAGGGGATGGATATGAATTAAGACAAGGATAAAATTGTTTCAAGATTAAAAAATCAATAGATCAACCTGGTGTTGGGCAGTCCACTGGGTGTGAGTTTGATGGTGCCTAGAAAATGAGCCTGAACTACAGTCATCCTTAGACTGTAAAGTCCATCTCACCTCTATTCCTTTCCCTAGAAAGGGGGATGTTGTTCCATTTCTCTGATTAATATATTTTTTTCATAGAAGAAAAGATTGTGAAAGTAAAACTGCAGTGAAAACAAGGTGAATAGCATTTTAACCAAGCCTCTCTATGTTAGGAGAAGCAGCCAAAAGCTGCTTGTGTTTCATTTTAGCCCTGAAAGGCGAGTCTGGCTAGTAAAGAACAGATTATTGCTTAAACAGCCATTAGTAAGGATTTTAAAAAAATCTACTTGAAATCTTGTAAGGTACAAAAACTATGGCAAAAAAGTTTTCCTAGTTTGAATAACAGTTAAAACTTATATTAACCTTACAAACATTGAGAAACAAAATGGAATATCAATGGTAGCAAAATCAGTCAGTTCCAGTCACTGTAACAAAATACCTGAGAAAATCTATTTTGCTGTTGTTGTTATTGTTTTTAAACAGGATTTCTCTGTGTAGCCCTGGCTGTCCTGGAACTCACTCTGTAAACAAGGCTGGTCTCAGACTCACAGAGACGCGCCTGTCTCTGCCTCCTGAGTGCTGGGATTAAAGCAAAGTGTCACCACCATCTGACAATTGGCTCACCGTTCAGTCATGTGAGACTGTGCTCATTTGGCTCTTTTGCTTTGTGCCCTGGTACCTTGTGGAAGGAGGGCATAGTAGAGGAAGCTGGTCACCCATGCTACCTGGAAAGCAAAAAACTACAGGAAGAGAATTCAAGGACCCAGCCACAGTAACTGAACTTTCTCACGAGAATACCCACTTCTTTAGGAGGACCCTGGGCAAGATGATCAATCCTCATTCAGAAAGGCAAACGGGACGGATATCGGAAGAGGAAGAAAACAGGGAACAAGACAGGAGCCTACCACAGAGGGCCTCTGAAAGACTCTACCCAGCCGGATATTAAAGCAGAGGCTGACTCATAGCCAAACTTTGGGAAGAGTGCAGGGAATCTAATCAAAGAAGGGGGAAATGAAAGACCTGGAGGAGACAGGAGTTCTACAAGGAGAGCAACAGAACCAAAAAAATCTGGACACAAGGGTCTTTTCTGAGACTGATACTCCAACCAAGGACCATTCATGGAGATAACCTAGAACCCCTGCACAGATGTAGCCCATGGCAGCTCAGTGTTCAAGTGGGTTTCCTAGTAAGGGGAACAGAAGCTGTTCCCCTTTGATCACCTCCCCCTGAGCAGGAAGCGGCATTACCAGGCTACAGAGGAAGAGAAAGCAGCCAGTCCTGATGAGACCTGATAGGCTAGGGTCAGCTGATAGGGGACCTTCTCTATCAGTGGACTGGGAGAGGGGCATGAGAGAAGAAGAGGGAGAGAGGGCAGGGTTGGGAGGGGATGAAGGAAGGGGCTACAGCTGGGATACAAAGTGAATAAATTGTAATAAAAAAAGAGTAGAAAAATCACTTTAAGACTAGAAAATAATGTTAAAAGAAAAAAGAATCCCCACCTTTTAAAGATATCACTACCAACTATGTTAGGACCATAGTTGAGGGTCTAAGCCATCCATACAGAGGCCTGTGGAGAACATTTCAGATTCAGCTATAGTACTGGAAATTACAAAGAAAATTATGTATAACTTGTCATTCACTTCACAGATTTACTGGTGGGCATATGTTGTGTTCAAGGTTCTACAGGTGGAAGATTCAAATACACCTCTGCTTTCAGTCTCCACGACCTTAGGCAGGTACTTTTCACCTTCACAGCCTTAGTACCAGAACTTTCTGAAAGTTTCATTCCACCTAAGGTTCTTGCCACTCAGTATACCTTAAATTTTCTAGCAGTCTCCTTTCTCTTTCTTTTTACAGCGTGTGTGTGTGTGTGTGTGTGTGTGTGTGTGCGCGTGCATGTTTCCTGCATTGATGCCTGTGTGCCACATGCATGCCTGGTGCCTTGGGAGGGCAGAAGAGGGTGTTGGCACTCCTGGAGCTGCAGTCACAGATGCTTGTCAGCAGCCATGTGAGTGCTGGGAGCTGAAACAGGTCTTCTGCAGGAGCTTCGGGTGCCCTGCATCCTTGGCCGTCTCTCCAGCCCCTCCGGTAGTTTATTTTATGGATTTTACTCAGCATGTTTCTACCATTTGATTTCTAACGTATTCTTTTCTGGTGGTTCAGCTTGTTATGATAATATCTCTGTCTAGCATTCTCTTTATGTAGATGCTCTCATATTCCGTTTGTCTGTGTTGTGGGCAGTGAACATACCT
The DNA here is from genome assembly GCF_907164565.1 of Psammomys obesus. Taxonomy (NCBI): domain Eukaryota; kingdom Metazoa; phylum Chordata; class Mammalia; order Rodentia; family Muridae; genus Psammomys; species Psammomys obesus. The sequence goes on along the minus strand of NW_026590809.1, from coordinate 2,235,423 downwards.
AGTGTCTGTCACATACCTTAAGAATAACGAGGGTGGTAAGTATACCATGGCTGCTTCTTCATAGCTTACTCTGCAGTTGCCATTCTTGGTTGTCAACCTTCCTACATCTAGAACTAACTAAAGCCCACAAATGGGCATACTGGTGATGGATTAGTTCTTTTTTTTAACTTTTATTAATTACACTTTATTCACTTTGTATCCCCCCATAAGTCCCTCCCTCCTCCCCTCCCAATCCCACCCTCCCTTCCCCTTCTTCACACATGCGCCTACCCAAGTCCACTGATAGGGGAGGTCCTCCTCTCCTTCCTTCTTATCTTAGTCTATCAGATCACACCAGGAGTGGCTGCATTGTCTTCCTCTGTGGTCTGGTAAGGCTGCTCCCCTCTCAGGGGGAGGTGATGAAAGAGCAGGCCAATCAGATGATGTCAGAGGCAGTCCCTCTTCCCATTACTATGGAACCCACTTGGACACTGAACTGCCATGGGCTACATCTGTGCAGGGGTTCTAGGTTATCTCCATGCATGGTACTTGGTTGGAATATGAGTCTCTGGGAAGACCCCTGTGTTCAAATTTTCTGGTTCTGTTGCTCTCCTTGTGGGGTTTCTGTCCTCTCCAGATCTTACTATTTCCCACTTCTTTCATAAGATTCCATGCACTCTGCCCAACAGTTGGCCATGAGTTTCAGCATCTGCTTTGATAGTCTGCAAGGCAGAGCCTTTCAGAGGCCCTCTGTGGCAGGTTCCTAGGTTGTTTCCTGTTTTCTTCTTCTTCTTATATCCATACTCTTTGCCTTTTGGGATGGGGATTGAGCATTTTAGTCAGGATCCTCTCTCTTGATTAGTTTCTTTAGAAGTACAGATTTTAATCAAAACGACCCTGAGATTTCACCTTACACCCATCAGAATGGCCAAGATAAAAAACTCAAATGACAACACATGCTGGAGAGGTTGTGGAGAAAGGGGAACCCTCCTCCACTGCTGGTGGGAATGTAAACTTGTACAATCACTCTGGAAATCAATCTGGCGCTTTTTCAGACAACTAGGAATAGCACTTCCTCAAGATCCAGCCATACCACTCCTAGGCGTATATCCAAAAGAGACTCAAGTACACAATAAGGACATTTGCTCAACCATGTTTGTAGCAGCTTTATTTGTAATAGCAAGAAGCTGGAAACAGCCCAGATGCCCCTCAACTGAAGAATGGATGCAGAAATTGTGGTACATCTACACAATGGAATATTACTCAGCAATGAAAAATAAGGAAATCCTGAAATTTGCAGGTAAATGGTGGAACCTGGAAAGGATCATCCTGAGTGAGCTGTCCCAGAAGCAGAAAGACACACACGGTATCTACTCACTCATATAGACATATAATATAGGACAGATTAGTTCTTAATTAAATTTGAAGTGGAAAGAGCTACTTCTAATCTGGATTTTTAAGGTGAGAAGATACAACTTTAAGCAGATCTTTTGAAGTGGGAAGACCCACCTCTATCTGGGCCATGCCTTCTGTGGGGCATAGAAGACCTCTCTCTCTCTCTCTCTCTCTCTCTCTCTCTCTCTCTCATTGCTCTCACTCTGACTAGCAAGTTCATTCCTTTACAACCTATGTCTTCTGAATTCTGGCATATACTGAAGACCAGCTAAGACATCCAGCATCTCTGACTGAGCCATTACTGGGTTCTTGGGCCTTCTGTTCATAGGTAGCCAGTATTGGATTAGCTGGACCACAGTCTGTAAGCCACTCTAATAAATCCTTTTTCTATGTGTGGGGATTCACTCTAAAAGTTCTGTTCCCCAAGAAAACCCTGACTGTCACAGGAGTACTTTCTATGTGATGTGGTTAAAATGACAGAAAACTCACTGGTGTTTGAAACAGATCAATATATTTCCTTTATGGAATCATAGACTAAAATTTTTATCACTGCTAATATTAAACCCTTTAAACTCATAATTTTTATATTAGAAAATATCTATCATTGTTCTTTGGAAACAAGTGATTAATTTATGTTTTGTAACATAGCATTATTCAATATTGATGTGACTTTAACTAACTGTAAAGCAGTTATATATACTGAATTGTGGCCATACTCTTATTTCATCCTGATGCTTCGCTTCCATTTATAGGAATATCTTTAAAACTCCCTTAGCCCAAAAGCATTTCTTGTTAAAAGTTAAAAGTTTTTCTCCCTCAAATAAACAGATCTCAAATGCTAATTTCTGTTTCTTTAGATAGCCTTTGGGTATAACAGGCTAAATCTTTTGCAGGCCATAAACAAATAGCAACAGCTCCTGTGCAGGATCAGTTACAGTATAACTGAAACAGACATGTTACTATAAGACAAAATGCAGAAAAACAACAAAAAAAGAGAAGCATTATGTGAGAGTAAAGGGGTAAGTTCATCAAAATAACATAGCAAACACAAATGTTTACTCGTGTACTAATGGATCTTCAAAACACACAAGGGAGAAACCTGACTGAATAGGGAGGATCAGTAATGGACCTATAAAGATGGTTTGAGAATTAAATGCTTTCTTTCTTCTTTATTTTGAAATGAATGCAGAGTGAGCTTACTTAATGTCGAAATTTCTCATGTTAAATTCTTTTATAAGCTTGAAAGTACATTTTTAATTAGAATTTAATTACAAATTTTCTTCCATTTCTTTCCTCCCAAGCCCTTTCCCTCTAAACCCTTCCTTGTCCACCTATTCTCAAATCTTTCAAGTTGATAGCTTCTTCTGCACCAATTACTATTGTTATATACATATATGCATATGTATGAACAAATGCAATACAACCCACTGGCTCCACTTTTGATGTTTATGTGTATATGGTCTCAGGGTTGACCACAATTTTTGGGGGGCGGGTGACCAGTTAGGAAGCTCATTCCTTGGAGAGGATAACTCTCCCTCTCTCTGTAGTCATCGGTTACCTATAGTTTTCCCATTAATTTATTTTTGAATTCACTTTACATCTCCATTTCAGCCTGCCATCCCTCCTCTCCTCTCAGTCACAGTCTCACATACCCCTCCCCCACCTTGCCCCTCCCCCATAGGTACCAACCTGCCTCTAGCACATCAAGCAGCTGCAGAATTAGGGGTTTCCTCTCCACTGTGGCTATTACGAATAAAGCTGCTATGAATATAGTTGAGCAAGTGTCCATGTAATATGTTAGAGCATCTTTTGGATATATGCCCAGGAGTGGTGTAGCTGGGTCTTGAGGTAGAATTATTCCCAGTTTTCTGAGAAACTGCCAATTGATTTCCAAAGTGGTTGTACAAGTTTGCACTCCTCCAAGCAATGGAGCAATGTTCCCTTGCTCCACATCCTCAACAGCATATGCTGACACTTGAGTTTTATTATTATTATTTAAACAGGTTTATTATTGACTTCATTTTACTTATTTAAGATTTTTATTGTTTTTTTTATTTTTTACAATTTATTCATTATATATTCCTATTGAAACCCCCTCCCTCAACTCCTCCTGGCCCCACCCTTCCTCCCACTTCCCCCATCCCCTTCCCCCAGTCCATTAAAAGGGGGAGTTTTCCTCTTCTGCCATCTGCCCATAGCTTATCAAGCCTCACCAGGACTGCCTGGATCCTCTTCCTCTGTGGCATGGCAGGGCCGCATTGCCAGGGGGCAGTGATCAAAGAACAGGCAACTGAGTTCATGACAGAGGCAGCCCTGCTCCCCTGACTTGGGAACCCACATGGAGACTGATCTGCCAATACATCTGAGCAGGGGGTCTAGTGCCTCTCCATGCATGGTCCTTGGTTGGTGCATTCATCTCTGCAAGACCATCTGGGCTTAGATTTTTTTTTTCTCTATTGGTCTCCTTGTGGGGCTCCAGTGCTCTCTGTATCCTTCTATCCTCTCTCCCTTCTTCCATAAGACTCCATGCACTCTGCTGACAGGAGTAAGATGAAATCTCGGTCATTTTGATTTGCATGTCTCTGATGACTAAGAACACTGAACATTTTTAAAGTGTTTCTCGCCCATCAGATCCTCTGTTGAGAAATCTCTGCTTAGTTCCGCACCTCATTTTTTAATTAGATTATTTGTTTTGATGGTGTTTAATTTCTTGAGTTCCTTATATTTTTGTGGATATTAGCCTTCTGTCAGATGTAGGGCTGGTGAAGATCTTTTCTCAATCTGTAGGCTACCATTTTGTTCTATTGACAGTGTCCTTTGCTTTACAGAAGCTTTTCAGTTTTATGAGGACCCATTTGTTGTTGATCTTATAGACAGAGTTGTTAGTGTTCTGTTCAGGAAGTTTTCTCCTATACCAACATGTTCAAGACTATTCCCCACTTTTTCTTTTATTAAATTTAATGTATTTGGTCTTATGTTGGAGTCTTTGATCCACTTGGACTTGAGTTTTGTGCAAGGTGATAAATTTAGATCTCTTTGCATTTTTCTACATACAGACACACAGTTATACCAGCACCATTTGTTGAAGATGGTTTCTTTTTCCTATTGTATAGTTTTGGCTTCTTCATCAAAAATCAAGTGTCTGTAAAAGTGTGGCCTTATTTCTGGGTTCTCATTTTGATCCATTGATCAACTTGTCTGTTTTTATGCTAATATGTGGTTTTTATTACTATTTCTCTGTAGTGCAGCTTGAAATCAGAGATGGTGATACCTCCAGAAGTTCCATAATTATACAGGATCGTTTTAGCTACACTGGGTTTTTGTTGTTGTTGGCTGTTTTGCATATGAGAATTGCTTTTTCACGGTCTGTAAAGAATTGTGTTGGGGGCTGGAGAGATGGTTCAGTGGTTAAGAGCGCTGTCTGCTCGTCCAGAGGTCCTGAGTTCAAGTGCCAGCAACCACATGGTGGCTCACAACCACCTATAGTGATGCTCTCTTCTGACATGCAGGCATACATGCAAATATAGTGCTCATATGGATACATAAATAAATCTTTAAAAAAGAATTGTGTTGTAATTTTGATGGAAATTACATTGAATCTATAGATTAGTTTTGGTAAGATGGCCATTTCTACTATGTTAATCTTACCCGTCCATGAGTATGGGAGATCTTTCCATCTTCTGACATCATCAATTTCTTTCTTCAGAGACTTGAAGTTTTTGTCATGCAGGTCTCTCACTTGCTTGTTGAGAGTTACACCAATATATTTTATATTATTTGTGGCTGTTGTGAATAGTGTTGTTTCCCTAATTTCTTTCTCAGACCATTTATTGTTTGTATAAAGGATGACTACTGATTTTTTTGAGTTAATTTTGTATCCAGCCACTTTGTTGAAGGTTTTAATCAGCTGTAGAAGTTCTGTGGTAAAACTTTTGGGGTTACTTATGTATACTATCATATCATCTGCAAATAGCATTACTTTGACTTCTTTTTTTCCCAATTTGTGTCTCCTTGATCTCTTTTAGTTGTCTTATTGTTCTGACTAGAACTTCAAGTACCATATTGGAGAGTTATGGAGAGAGTGGGCAGCCTTGTTTTGTTCCTAGTTTTAGGAAATTGCTTTAAGCTTCTCTCCATTTAATTTGATGTTGGCTATCAGATTGCTGTATAGTGCTTTTATTCTGCTTAGGTATGGGCTTTATATCCCTGATCTCTCCAACACTTTTTAATTAAATTTTTATTTTTTATATTAATTACAGTTTATTCACTTTGTATCCCAGCTGTAGCTCCCTCCTTCATTACCTCCCAATCCCACCCTCCCTCATCTCCTCCCATTCCTCTCTCCAACACTTTTGAACTGGTGTTGGATTTTGTCAGAGGCTTGTTCAGCATCTAATAAGATGATTATGTGTTGTTGTTTTTTTTTTCCTTTCAGTTTGTTTATATGGTAGGTTATATTGACGAATTTTTGTATATTGAACCATCCCTACATCCCTGGGATGAAATTGACTTGATAATGGTGGATGATGATTTTGATGTGTTCTTGGGCTCAGTTTGTGAGTATTTTATTGAGTATTTTTGCATCAATGTTCATAAAGGATAGTGGTCTAAATTTTTTTTTCTTTGTTAAGTCTTTGTACGGTTTCGGCATCGAAACTTTCCTCTTAGCACTGTTCTCATTGTGTCCCATAAGTTAAGATATATTATGCTACCATTTTTCGTTGAATTCTAAAAATTCTTTAATTTCTTTATTTATTTCTTCCCTGACACAGAGGTCCTTGAGTAGAGGGTTGTTCAATTTCCATGAGTTTGTAAGATTTTTGTTGTTTCTGCTGTTGTTGAATTTTGGCTTTAATCTATACTAGTCTGATAAGATACAAGAGATAATTTTAATTTTCTTTTATCTGTTGAAGCTAGCTTTGCAAATAACTATATGCTCAATTTTGGAGAAGGTTCCATGAGGTAATGAGAAAAAGGTATGTTCTTTTGTGTTTGGGTGAAATATTCTGTAAATATCTGTTAGGTCTATTTGATTCATAATATCTATTAGTTGTATTATTTCCATTTAGTTTCTATCTTGATGACCTGTTGATTAGTGAGAGTGGGGTGTGAAAGTCTCCCACTGTTAATGTGGTGTTTGATGTGTGATTTAAGATTTGGGAGAGTGGGGAGACTGGGAAGAGATGGATGAGCTACAGCCAGGATACAAAGTGAATAAATTGTAATAAATAATAATAAAGATAAGAAAAAAATTTAGTAATGTATCTTTTCTGAGTGTGGGTGCCCTTGCATTTGGGGTATAGATGTTCAGAAGTAAGATGTCATTTTGGTGGAATCTGATGAGTATGAAGTGTCCTTCCCCATCTTTTCTGATCAATTTTGGTTGAAAGTCTATTTTATTAGATATTAGAATGGCTACTTCAACTTGTTTCTTGGGTCTGTTTGCTTGGAAAACCTTTCTCCAGTCTTTTACTTTGAGGTAATGTCTATCTTTGTTGCTAAGGTGTTTCCTTGTATAAAGCAGACTGATAGTTACTGTTTTCACATCCATTCTGTTAGCCTGTCTTTTTATTGGGGAACTGATTCCATTGATGTTGAGAGATATTAATGCTCAATGATTGTTAATTCCTGTTATTTTGATGTTGGTGATGGTAGTGTGTGTGTGTGTGTGTGTGTGTGTGTGTGTGTGTGTGTGTGTGGAGTGCTTCCCTTCTTTTGGTTTTGCTAATGTGGAGTTATTTATTGCCTGTGTTTTCTTACATGTAGTTAACTTCCTTAGGTTTGCGTTTTCCTTCTAGTATCTTCTTGGGTTGGGTTTGTGGGTAGATATTGTTTAAATTTGTTTTTTTCATGGAGTATCTTGTTTTATCCATCTAAAGTGATTAAAGGTTATGCTGGGTATGGTAGCCTGGGCTGATATCTGTGGTCTCTTAGAGTCTTCAATACATCTTCCTGGCCTGGGTCCTTCTGGATTTTAGAGTCTCTGTAGAGAAGTCGGGTGTAATTCTGATAGGTCTGTCTTTATACATTAGTTGGTCCTTTTCCCTTGTAGCTCCTAATATTCTTTCTTTGTTCTGTACAATTTGTGTTTTATTTTGTGACAGGAGGTTTTTTTCTGCTCTAATATATTCTGTGTTCTATGAGCTTCTTTTATGTTTACAGGTATCTCTTTCTACAGGTTGGGGAAATTTTCTTCTATGATTTGTTGAAAATATTTTCTAAGCCTTAGAATTTGGAATCTTTTTCTTCTTCTATTCCTATTATTCTTAGGTTTCATCCTTTCATAGTGTCCAAGATTTCATGGATGTTTTGTGTCAGGAATGGTTTAGATGTGACATTTTCTTTGGGGGCAGTATTAATTTCTTCACTTGTGTCTTCTATGCTTGAGATTCTTTTTTCCATATCTTATATTCTGTTGGTGATGCTTGCCTCTGTAATTCCTGCTGCCTTTCCTAGGTTTTCCACCTCCAGGATTCCCTCAGTTTGTGTTTTCTTTATTGCTTCTATTTCCATTTTCGGGTTTTGAGCAGTTTTATTTCTTTTTTTTTTTTTTCACCTGTTTGATGGTATTTTTTTTTATTTCTTTAAGGGATTTATTCATTTACTCTTTAAAGGCCTATATTATCTTTATAAGATTGGACTTAAGGTCATTCTTGTGCTTTGGCTGTGTTAGAATATTCAGGGCTTAAAGCAGTAAGAAAGCTGAGTTCTGGTGGTACATATTGTTCTGGCTCTTGTTGGTTGTGTTCTTACACTGGCCTTTAGCCATCTGGTTGTTCCTGGTGTTGGCTGGATGTTCCTGATGCCAGCAGGACTCTTCGGGAAGACAGGCAGAGCTGTGGCCCTGGCGTGGAGTTCGTGGGATAGAGTGCAGATGACTTTTGCTGGCTGTGCCCCAGGGGCTTGGTGAGAAGGAGGCTAGCCTGGATGTTCCTGAGGCTCAGCAGGCCTCCTTGGGAAGGTAAGCAGAGCCCTGGATCCGATGATGGAGTTCAGCAGACTATGTTGCTCACCTCTGCTGGCTGTGCCCCAGGTGGACCTGGCAAGCAGGGCATTGGTAGAAAGGGGTCTAACCTGGATGTCCTGGGGCCTCACAGGCCTCCTTGGAAAAGCAGGCAGAACTGTGGGCCAGGGGATAATGCACAGCTCCCCTCTGCTGTCTGTGCCCTAAATGTTTTTTTTTTTTCTAATAGTCAATAGTACATATAAGGAAAAAAGGGAAAAATAAAGTATATTAAAGATTAAAAAAAAACAACAACACCAACCAACTTTGTATTACTGATCAGACAAAATCTTCCAAATCATGAAATAGTTGAATATATGGTATTTTCAAATAAATATGGTACTTTCACCAAGATAGATCACATTTGGAGGCATGAAATTTGGAAGTACATGAAGCTCAGTAAAACATATTATACCAGAAGATATAGCTGCTTCTAAAGTAGAGTCAGGGAACATTGCTACCATTAATGCTTAGAGACAAAGTCCCAAGGTCGTTATTGAAGCCATTACCTTGGGAGGCTAGAGACAGTCCTCACTCAGAGCAGGAGTAAAAAAGGAAACACTAAAAATAGAGATGGTGAATCAAAGAAATAAAGACAACAAAATTAAAGTAATGAGAGGGAAAATAGTACATGCAGAAAACAAGGTACATAGTATTGACAGGTGTACATAACCTCTAAAATGGATAATGCACAAGGTACAATGGAAGGAATTTTCATGTATATCACAGAGGAAGAGCATCTGCCTCCATGAGAGAGCTGCGAGGTGAAACAATGCTGAAGAAAGCATCAGCTCCTCGCGTATTGACAGTAAGAATGCAAACTGATACAGCCGCTCCAGAAAACGGTTAGACAGCTGCTAACCTGCTCCACGAGTGGCCAAGCAATCATGCTTCTCCATCTTTTTTGAAACAAATGAAACCTTAAAATTTGAAACTTTTAAAAATACTATGAATATGTTCTATAGCATTGTACTAATGACCACAGAAATGTGGAAACAATCTGAGAGACCTCCAGTTATGAATGATCCATAGCTGTGGCGTTCGCGGGCAGTGGGAAGCAGGGAAGACACGGTCTCTGAGGTACTCACACTCTGTCATTCCTCTTATGCATTGTATTGTCCAAAAGACAAAGTGGCTTGGGAGGAAACAGATCCACGGTTGCTATGGGATGAGGTAGGGATGGGGATGACTACAGAGCACAGGTGTGCAGCCTTGGGCACTGGAAGTGTCCTGATCCTGACTGTGGAAACAGTTCCACAGACTTACGCAGATAATAAAAATAAGCCAATTTTACATGGTAATTTCAAAATAGTTAAATAATAAATAATGAAAGATGCTAAAGAAATAACAAAAACTGGAAATAGGAATTAAATGCTCCACCTCCTCCTCGTTATCATTATTATTACCAACATTATCTCTGCCAAAGAAATGAAAGAGGTGGAGAGTTTTTATAACAGGCTAATTTAGTTATGAGTCAAAGATTCTAAAAAGAACTATGAGATGTGACATTGCCCAGGCCCTCCCTCTATTCTAACTAGGCATGAACAATTACAGCATCGCACGCCCCCAAAGAGAACACCTCTATAATGAGGGACGCTGACTCCAGCGTTGCCACTATGCTTATACACAAAACTATTTAGACACAAAGGCCCAGAGCGAGCCTCTACCCCAGCCAAGAAGGCCCACATTCATCACAAGAATCTGGTAAATGTGTCTGTCCATTAACAAGAAGAACAGAAATTATTCCATTTACATGAGTTCTGATGTATAGTCATTTCATAGCTTCAGTTCATTCTCCCGGAGCATTTGTTTTCATGTGTACATGTCTCTTAATCTGAAACGTTTCCCTAATATTTTGGACTGGGTAGAAATGGTGATGACACATGTTTTTCTTTAGAAAACATTGTAAAAATGTTCTGTTCTGAGAGATTCAGTTTATAAACTTTGACAATATTCATGGCAGTTTTGCTACAATTTTAATTTTATGTTTCATACTTTTTAATGATTAAAATCATCCTCGGTCCTGACATGAGAAAAGCAATAAAAATGTGCAGCAATTAAACTCAGAAAAGAAGGAGGGTGATGTTGTTCTTCTCGCTGTAAAACATTTTAAGGTCAGGTTTAAATTTGCCATCATTCTGTGGTCCATCTATTAGAAGTGTGCAATCATTGCTGTGTTCAGCTGCCTCAGAGATCCAGTTCAGTAGAGAAAGCCTATCCATACCTCTTCGGAGTTTGTTTGTTTTTACTTTAAAACATTAGCTTTACTTGGCCTGGAAACCTAGCTCAGTGGTTAAGAGCACCTGATGAGATTGCAGAGGACCCGGGTTCAATTCTACTCATGTCAGCTCACAGCCACCTGCTACTCCAGCTCCTGGGGATCTGATCTATCTGGCCTCCATGGACAATCTTACTCACATTCACGTACCCTGCAACATGGACATAATTGTGATAATGTTGGAAATATACATTTTACTTTAACGTTTGCATCCTTATGATTATAAATGATGGATGTATATTTTCTTTTATGTATTCCATAAGAAAATCAATCAAAAAAGATATTTTAAAATAAATTTAAGACCTATGCATTTCGAGTGCCAGGAATAGTACATAAATTGACCATTTATGACAACAATCTAATATTCTATTTACCCTCATTTCATGTAAAAAAATATTAGAGTTAACAGCTTACATAAACCCATATAACTAGTAAGTAGCAAGGACGAAGTCATGACCCCAGAGCCTTCAGAGTTTCCAGGGTGCTCTTGACCCCTCAACTGCGAGAGAATAATGCTGTTGCTTGGATGGTTCATTTTAAAAGAAATTTCAAGTATCTTAAATAACTTTAAATCTTCAGAGACTCTTGTTGTTGAACGAAGAAAGGAAAATACTAATATTATTGTTTAAACACAAAGAATATGAAAGCATAAATGAGCTTTCCTTCATTTTTGTTATTTTCCTCTTTTTAGAACAATGATGTTTTTAAAAAGTAAAAAGAATTTTTTTACCTAAAATTTTTAGTTTTTATTGCATTGAATTATTCCTTTTTTCCTCTCTGTCTTAGCCCCCTAGCTGCTGCATATATGTGGGGTCGGGAGTATTGTACAAAAGGGCATCTGTAGGTTGGAGAATGACTTGTAGGAGTTGGTTTTTCTCCTCCATCATGTGGGACTTGGGGGTCAAACTTATCATTGTTGGCCTTGGCAGCCTTTATCTACTGAGCCGTTTCTCTAACACCTTTTCTTTACTTTTTAATCTGTTTTATTTCTTCTCAATTCTTTAGATTCAATGGTTTAGGAGGTTTAAAAGATTTCTTTCTAGTAATTTTACTTCTTTCCATATGGAAGATCAATTCCTTAATGGAAAATAGTGTGCTCTACAGAGATGAGCAATATTAGAAAGGCCTGCCCTGCAAGAATAGATGAGCTAGCTCAGAAAGACAGAGGTCTAAGGAAAGACCAAGCAGAGTTGACTGAACAAATTCAAAATGGTGGCCATCTAGCCAGCTCCTGGTGTTAGCCATTTAACATTTCCTGTATGCTGGGTAACAGTCCCAAACAATATGTCTCGGTGGGCTTTATGAATGTCACCAGTTTCATGGCTTGGTTTTAGTGTGTGTGTGTGTGTCTGTGTGTGTGTGTGTGTGTGTGTGTGTGTTTATACAATTACTCATTTTTCTTTTACTATCTGTGTGATGTCTCATTAGGCCATCCAGGAAATCCAACCCTTGTTTATATTGCTTTGCCTTGAGAAAAGACAAAGAGACAACATTTTTTTCCGCAAATAATTTCATGTTTTTCAGTCTCTCCATGACTGCCAAAAATTTATCTTTGCAAAGATTTTTAAAAGTTCTGTCTCTTCAAAGGGGTGGCCACTTAGCTAATTTGAATCTCTTTATAAAAGTGCAATTGGAAGACACAAAGTCACATTGTAAAGTCTCATTTAATTTGAGGATGTTTTTGTAACATCAGTCCACTCTACATTTTATTCAAGAGGAAAACCATAGCAGAATTCCAGTAGAAGAAAAGGAAAGAAAAGAACATGACATTTTAAATTAATTAGCTATTCATTAAAGCATTTTTCAGCCAAAATGTTGCTCTCGGCTTCTAGAGCATGGAAGTCTCGTTTTCAAATACTCCCTGAAGAACTGTTTCCTGTTATCTCCTCGATTCACTTCTCATTTTTGTCTATCACCAAAATGAATGAACAACCACATTTGGCAAGGTTCTGTGTGTTTGTGCATTTATGTCTTTTTAAAAAATCATTTTCTCTGTTTACTTTTGCAGTTGTTCTTTTTCTCTTTTCTTTACCTTAAAAACTTGAGCTTAAAAGTTTATATATTAATATAATATATAAATATATATAATTTACATTTAAAGTGAAAGAAAAATGCAACTTTTTCTTCCAAAAAAAACCAGTAATCAGTCAAGGAAAAAGCTACCCAGCTCACACTTTATTACCTTCAATCACTGGATCGCTTTCTTATTCTAATCTCATTAGGTAAATGTTAGTGTAGAGCCTTCTAAACAAGAGGTCACATATGGGCAAGTCAGTTGAAGCAAATATAACATGGTAAGACAAAATTGCATTAGAAATCCATAAGAATTCTAATTTCACAAACGCACACACACACACACACACACACACACAAACACACAGCACTATGTAGTTGTGGGAGTTTATATAATATAAATCCTGCCAGGTTTGTTCTTTTCAGGATGGATAATGTGTTAGCAATGTAACAGAGGGAATCTGCACCATGTAAACCAAGAATTCAGAATGCAAACTGTTGGACCCACAGGATAGGTTTGTTTTATCTGAGCTTGGAAGAAAGGACCAAGGAAAACAAACCAATTTGCATCCAATCCAAATTATCAACTGGAGAGATTCTTCAACAAAATAGTAGAAACAGATGTGGATGCCTTTGCTCTGTGACTGAAAGCCAGGACATGATTCCTTGCCATTTTATCCCTTTATGATAAAACCTCAAGTTCCTATCCCCACCAGGAAAGAGGAAAACCCAGAGAAATGTGATAGTGCTTGGCTCCACGCTGCTCTTCTCTGCAGATGCTACATGAGCTACCCAGCTCCTGACCGTGTGTTCTACACTAACAGTGTTTTCAGGGTGTCGTCTCATTAGGAAATGCTTCACTGACTACAGAAGGAGCTTGCTCTCTGAGTTTTGGAGAACTGATACACTAGACCGCTTTGAATTTTAGAAGGAAGGGGGTTCTCATGAATTCATAGTTTTATGCACAAAAAGTGATTGTGTTTTTAGGTGAGCATGACCTCTTACCCACTATATCTTCTAGACTCCAACATGCTGCTTGTGTCTTAGAAGCATGAGTTCAAATTTGGCTCATTGGAAACAACAAGCAACAATGTTTGGCCTGATCTCAAACTATGCTCTGGTTTTCTGCATCATCTTACCCCACACAAAACTCAATGCCATTAACACAACTGCAAACAGCTGCTGTACAGGGAACTCAGACTTAAGTAGCGAAGACCAGCAAACACTCTCAGTCCCTCACTGGTAGAAAACCAAAACTTTTCACTGCTGTTCAAATACAGGCAGGAAACTGTTGGAGATTCACAGAAATTGTGGGGAGCTAGCCAGCAGGTTCTAGGATTCTTCAGAAAGAGCCCTTTGTCTGCTTGGGTGGGCCCTTCTCTGAAGATAGATTCATGGAGATACAGCTGGTCCAGACAGCACATAGGTTGAGGGTTTCAAATCAGTGCACAATGTCCCAGATCCTTATGAACTTAAACACAACCACAGATTTTCTGGAATGTGGAAGAGAGCTGTGTTTAAAAACACTCGAGGGTGGAATGGTCATAGTTTCAAACTATATGGAATCACTTTCAGTGAGGTTCTTGGCTTGCTTTTAGCAAAGACAGAGAAAGATGGAAAGAGAAAATGTCTTTGAGTAATAGAAGATATTTCTATGGGATATTAAAACTCAGATCATTTACTGGGAGCACTTATTTAAACATTCCTCAGTCCCTCAGCTCATCAGCATGTCGTGAAGTGTGAGGGCACATGTGTTAGGTTATTCCTATAACAAACACTTGAGGTAATGAACTTATAGAAAGAGGGGATTCACCTTGGCTCCCAGTTTCAGAGTTTTCACTGCTTTGACTCATTGGTGGTACAGTGTGGCAAGAGCATGTGGCAGAGAAAACCATTGATCTCAAAAGGGAAAGCAGCTCCTTGCAGGGCATGCCCCATGTGATCTAAGAGTTCTCACTAGGCCTGCGTCTTCAAGTTCCAGACACTTCACCATAGAACCATGCTGGGGCCAGACCTCCAACACACAGGCACTCGGGGAAACATTCAAAATCCAGACGGTAATCTGGATGTGTCTTGTAATTATGCTCATTTTACAGACTTGAAACAAGCACGGTTGAGTCACTATGATGAACACCAGAAAGATAAACAGCTGGCTTCTGAAGTTACTCTGGAAAAACTAGATTCTACGGAGAAGAGACGCATGCATATAGATAGATATGCATCGGGACCAAAGAGGAAGAAGGAGAGAATGAGATTCCAACCTTGCCAAACCGTTTTACCCCAATGAGTGGTACCAACAAGCATCTTCATTAAGATAGCAGAGAGATCAGCTCAGTATTTGAAGGAAATAGAGTTGAAGAAAGGAAAGGGGGGACAGTAGAAAGATGACTGCCACCAGTGCCCACGTAGCAAGTTCCCTGCTGAAGTCAAAGACCGAGACCAGCTGCCACAGTTCCAGTTGGGAAACGCAAAGCCATTCTGCCTCACCCTCCACCACTGGTTTGAACCACACAGAGGTAAACAGAGACACAGAGGAGCTGATATCCCTTCATGCATCAGAGTCTTCACACCGGAGCCACACTGCTACACAGTATGCCAAGAATGCCTCACACTGCTACTGAGGCTGAGGGTCCGGAGGAAGGAGCAACAAGTTAAAACCGAATATGGGGATGATGGTCCCTGCAGTCCTGCCGAACTCTATAAAAACCCAAATGGTGTTAGAGCTAAAGAGGATGGTATTTAACTGGTCTTGGAGGGAGGTCATGTACATGTCTGTGTGTGAGTATGCACATGTGCATGTGTGTGTGTTCTTGTTCATGTACGTATTAATGTGCGTGTGTGTGCGCATGTCCAGGTGGAAGCCAGATGAGAACTCTTGGTGTCACCCTTCCCTGGGTACTGTCCATCTTTTTTTTTTTTTTGAGACAGTTTCTCAGTAGGACAGAGGGTTGCCGACTCCTTCACCCTGGCCAGCCCAGGGTCTCCTGAGTTTTACCTGTCTCTGTCTCCTTACCACCCCTGTCTCTTTTTTCCCCCACAGGCCCTGCTATTGGTCCAACAATCATGCTTGCAGGGCAGGCACTTTGCAACTGACCATCTCTAGGTCCTCTTTGGCCGTCTCAGCGCTGGACTTTTCACTCAAAGTTAGAAATCAGAGAAGAGAGGCACCCAGCTCCAGAAAGTGAATATAGCTATTTTCAGCTCTAGGCTCCTTCTGCCATACCCCATCATGCTTCGCAAGCTGATGCATTTGGCTTTAATCCAACAGCAGCCTGGCCAAGACCCGGCTAGTGCACAGTCAGTGTCAATGGCTCTGCCTCCTAACGCTTCAGGTAGGCGGCGCATCCAGAGTCCTAAACATCCTATCTACTTCTGTTTCCTTCCACTGCATGTTTGCTGTGCCTGATGCCCCAACTTACGAAACTACAGTTTCAAAAAGGAAAGAAGAGGCTGGAGAGGTGGCTCAGGGGTTAGGAGCACTGGCTGCTCTCACGGCGGGCCTGGGTTCAGCTCCCAGCACCCACACAGTGAGTGGGTGACTCAACAATCGTCTGTAACTCCAGTTCTAGGGGACTGAGTGGCGTCTTCTGACTTCTGTGGGAAGTGCGCACACTGAGCAGGGTGCGGGCAAAACACTCACAAACATAAAATAAAATACATCTTTAGAAGGGGAAGAGTGAACGCCGAGCATCACAGTAATTGTCTCATCAGAAGTGTTTCTTCCAAAAATAACCTGTGCCTGGCATGGCGCCTCATGCCTGTAATTCCATCACTTCGAAGGCTAAAGCGGAAAGATTAGGAGTTCGATACCAGCCTGGGTTACACGAGATTCTGTTTCAAAAACTAATTTACTAATTAAGAGTTTGCTAAATCTTCTTAAGTTAGCACGGTGATAGAGACAGGCAGTTTGTAACAAGGACAAATTAGAAAATAGCAGTCCACCCTTGAAATATTGCAGATCTCGGCACTTATCATGAGGACATGCCTGCTGTCGGTTAAATAAGTCTCCTAAAAGGTGTACATAGAAAACCTCATCTCTGGTATATTCATGTTGAATCATCAGAACTAATAATGAGAAATGAGCAGGCCATGAATGTTCTGCTCTCATGAGTGAAGTGATGACATCAAAACAGGAGTGAGTTCATTATCACAGCACCGGGCTTCTTGTGACAGGGAAAGTTCAGGTCTCCTTTGTTCTCTCTCTCTCTCTCTCTCTCTCTTACTATCATCTATCATCTATCTATCTATCATCTATCTTTCTATCTATCATCTATCGTCTCTCTTGTCCTCTTTCCTCTCTTCTTCCTTTTCTCCTCTTCCTCTCCCCAATCCGCTCCTCCCCTTCACCTCTCCCCATGAGGTAAATTCTACACAGTCGATGGAGACAGCCTTCTCTTTGGTAGATGAGTGTGTGTACACATGGACCAGAGAAGAGAGTTCAGAATTCTTGAATTGTGGAGAGTGCTCAGTCCTGAGGCGACTGGAAGTGCTGCTGTGGATCAGTGGGGATCCCCTTTTCCTGAGGGGTGAGGAAGGAGGAAGGGGGAAAGGGAGGGAGGGACAAAGAAGAGAGGATGATGGGGACTACAGTTGGGATGTAAAGTGAACAACTAAATAAAGTTAAAATTTAAAAAGAAAGAATACTTAAATCGTATGTCACTTTAACTGGATAGAATGCAGGCTGGTGAGTACACCAATGTCCTGAACATGTTCACTGAAAGAAAACATCCTTTGAAGGTTCACTATGGTGAAGCCAAGTGGATAAATGTCATGAGACTCTAAGAGAACTCAGGTATCCCTTTTCCCAAATATCTTATTCTTAGGTAACAATGTACTATTTCATTTAGAAAACAGGAAAATTAGTTATTGTAGACTTTAATGCTAGAGTTGATGAGAAAAAATACTAATCTCACTTTCTTTGCCTTCAGCTTTCTTATCCATAGATAAACATGATTATAATTTCATAATTAACCTCACAGATATGAGTCAAATAAAATAATGATGTGTTATCAGTATAAATGCATACAAACATTTAAGTTAATGTATACTTGCTGATTGGCATTGGCATTGTGGAAACCAAGGAGCTGTGTACACTTGTGCTCAGTAGGAAAGGGAAGGTGAGTGCTGTGGGAAAGAAGTGGGTTGCAGCCACAGAAATGGCCATGGGCTGTGGGCTATAAGCAAGGAAAAAGGTTGCTGTAAGCCAAGAGAAGAATTTATATTGTAATAAGGTGAAGCGTGTGATGTATGTATAGGTCTAATGTAAATACAGGTTTTTGTAGACAAGGAGAACAGTATACGCTATAGGTGAAGAGAAGGGTGTGAGATGTAGACAAGAAGAGGGGTGTGCACTCTGTTAAAGAGAAGGTTTTGCACTATAGACAAGGAGAATGGTGAACAGGGAGATTTGTTGGTGTAGAAGGGTTTTCATTACAAGCGAGAAGTGTATATGATCTAGGCAAAATGTACAGTGTGCATTGGAAACAAGGAGAAGGCTGTGTGTTGTAGACAGCAGAAGGGTACGGCCTGCGGAAAGAAGAGCGCTGTGGGCTGTCGGCAAGAAGAGCGCTGTGGGCTGTCGGCGAGAAGAGCGGTGTGGGCTGTCGGCAAGAAGAGCGCTGTGTGCTGTCAGCGGTGTGGGCTGTCGGCGAGAAGAGCGCTGTGGGCTGTCGGCAAGAAGAGCGCTGTGGGCTGTCGGCGAGAAGAGCGCTGTGGGCTGTCGGCAAGGTGCAGTGTTTGTGCTGCAGCAAGGAGAGGAGTGTGTGCTATAGTCAATCAACCAGAAGTGTGTGCGTGTGCGTGTGCGTGTGCGTGTGCGTGTGCGTGTGCGTGTGCGTGTGCGCGTGCGCGTGCGCGTGCGTGTGCGTGTGCGTGTGCGTGCGTGCGTGTGCGTGCGTGTGCGTGTGCGTGTGCGTGTGCGTGTGCGTGCGCGTGCGTGTGCGTGCGTGTACGTGTGCGTGTGCGTGCGTGCGTGTGCGTGTGCGTGTGTGCGTGTGCGTGTGCGTGTGCGTGCGTGCGTGCGTGTGTTTAGACAAGGGGAAGGGTGAGTGCTGCAGCAAGCACCAACACGGATGATGCTTCCAGGACACAGTCATCTCCACTAGCAGGCGAGAGATGCTGCAATTTTTAGAAAAACGTTTTTAGTTTAATTTCAACATCAAAGACCTCAAGGAAGCTATGCAGCCTGGGAATGTTTAGGGGCTTTTACAGCCCTCGATGGAGGCATAGCCTTCCACTGAGTAGAAACTCAAGTGTGAAGACAAAGAACAGAAATAAGAAAGCCCTCAGTGGAGGATAAGGACAGGCTGAGTAGAAAAAGAAGTAGAAGCTTTAGATTTAGACTTGCCTTGAAAAACAGGGAGTTGGAACAATTCTCATGCTGGAGGAGAAGAGGACGCGTGCTGGGGTGATGTGTAGGCTGCTGTATGGGCTGTGGGGCTCCTGAGGTAGATGCCTGAGTTGGGAGCCTGTGGACCTCGTGTTCAGGTTTCGTTTTGAGGTGATGCAATGAGAAGTGTACCCAGAAACCGTGTACACGGTCCAAGAATCAGATGATCCAAGAGTGCAGAGAGGAGGACTTCAAAAAGAGCTTAGAATGTGCTTCAACTTACTTAGAACCCTTTTAAAGGTCAGGAGAAGCCCATGTTTTTTTAGAGACAAACTCCACTTCTAAGGCTGGTGGATTGGTTCAGCAGATAAAGGCTATTGCCTCAAAGCCTGGTGACCCGAGTAGAATCCTGCAGGATCCACTGTAGAAGGAGAGACCAAGGTCAGCAAGTTGTCCTCTGGCCGCATGGACACGAAGACATACCTGCATCCACAAAATAAATTATTATATTAAAATTTTTAAGTTAAAAACCTCTCGTCCTCACCTATCAACTAATTTAACAAGCTGTTGGTATTGGAATTCTTTGATGTGTTTTTTAAATAAGTGTATTTTCTAAAATACAATTCTTTACTCTGATAAAATTATAAAGGTATTTTTAGTATCTTTCCCACTAAATGATTATTTAGGAAACAGTGGATGAAGGAAAGACTGAATGATGGCTTTCCTGAGTCACATCACTGAATCTAACCAATATTTCTTTCAGTTGAGCAAAAGCTCAAGGCCGGAATGAAGAGCTCCAAGTCTCTGTACTGGGTCTGCCTACACTCTGAAAGGCCACAGTCTTCCCCTGTTACTTTTCTTGTTTTGAAAATGAGGATGTGAAACAACTTTCTATGATTTCTTCTTACATTGAAAAGTTAAACAGGAAAATTGAAGAGCTATTTCCAGCTTTACTGTTCAACAGATATTTCTAAGCTCAGTAGCATGGCTGTGAACTCAGCGGTCTAGGCAGTAGTCGATAAATGTCTTTCTGAGGAAAATTAATCTGTTTATAGGATTCTTGGAAATGGGTTTTGATTTTTTTCACTCTTATATAAGACTGCTTTTCAAGAACTGGCTTCACATTAGTCAGGAAATTGAAGACCTGTGGAACTGACCATTCTGAATCAGCACATATGAAATCCATTTGAATTTATAGCATCAAGAGCTGACAAAGAATGATACTGAGATGCAGCACAGCTTGCAAATTCTCAATCCTGTGGAACATGCATAGCCAGAGTCCTTGGAATTCTGCTCAGAAAGTACTTTCCCATCAAGGAAACACATAAAATGTGAGTTATATAGTTACGAATGTGCAGACCCTCAACAAGTTCTGTGTTTGTAAGAAAGACGCAGACAGGGAGACATGGAGTTAGTATCTGGGTCTTCTAAAGCACTTCCTTCCCAGGACTCACAAACAGGCTAACCTGCTGAAGAGAGGGTCTGGAGAGGTGGCTCAGCCGTTACGAGCACTTGCTGCTCTTGCAGAGACCCCGAGTTCATTTCGCAGCACCCACATCAGGGGACTCACAACCACATGCCGCTCCAGCTCCAGAGGATGGGGTGCCCCTGCCCCCCTCTGCACCTGAACACATAAGCATGTGTCAATGCTTACATGCTTACATGCATGTTCAAAACAATAAAAAATATGTTTAAGAAAAGAGAGTGAATGTGGTCAAAATAGTTTTTGTTCTGTTCAGAAAATGTGATTGTCTGAATATTAAAGTTTTCATATCAAATTTGAAGGCAGGTACTTAATTGATGATTGCTATAGAGAGTTTTATATATTCCCAACATTTAGATCCTTGGGAGCATATCTAATGGTTTGGGGTGACTTTGTTGTCGTTGGTGGTGGTGGTTAGTTGGGGGTTTTTTTTTTGGGGGGTGATCCTGGAAAATTATTAGAAGGTTTTTACTATAACCTACAATTATGGAATTATTATTGAGACCAGGATGGATTAAAAGGTTTCCCTCTGTTGCTGTTTGGTGCTTTCCTGTGGATGCTGTTAAAAGAAACGTGACACTAAGTGCTTAACCCAGAGTTATGGTTTATAGGAACTGAAAGGAAATATCAAACAAATTTACCACCTTGCTCTCACGAAGCTGGGTGCTGTTTTTTGAGCTGTCTTGGTTAAGTTGACGGGAGTGATTTAACCAACTTCCAGAGAAAGAGCTGCGGGCATTCTGGGGAGACTCAAGAGCAGACAGTGTTGACCCAGTGAGTGGTTCACGCCAGTCTGCACACTTAGATGTGTCCCCAAGTATCTGCATGTGGGGAGCGTAAAGCTGTCTATGGCAATACGGTAAGCCATTGATTAGGCATCCGACCCCAAAGCATTATAAGTTGAATACTCTGAAACACTGGCTGCCCATCCCCATGGTAGCGGGGTGTGCCCACATGCCCCAGGGGCCTATCTCAGCCTCAAGAAACTCTCTGCACCAACAGCAAAGCACCTCACTCTGTGCTCATCACATCATCAGTTCAAAGAAGGTTGAGAGTGCCAGGCTGAGCCACAGCTGACAAGGAGCAACCTAAGAAGATGACCACAAACCATCAACCACATGGACATCTGTCCCATTTCCCTCTCAACTCCTGGAAGCTCTAAATATTTATTGGCATCAAGTAAAAGTGCTTTGAGGTTAATTCTAGGTACCTAGAAACACCAAATGCCATACAAGAGAAACCTGTTTTCTTCCCTCTGCATGATAGAAACAATGAACCCAAATCCCTAATGCTTTTGGAAAATCCACACAAACATCAAATTAAGCAAAACTTTTTAAAAAATCAGCCTATGATGCCATATGAAATGGAAGCCACTGTGGGGCTAATCTGTGGGAAGAGCTGAGGAGTTGTTTTTCCCCTTCAACACTTCCTTGAAGTACCACTTGCTTTTGGAGAGCTGTGGTCCGAGATCCACCAGGCTTGTTCCCTGTGAGGTAGGCACACCTCGCCAGCTCATAATTGGAGCTCCGATAGGGCCTTGTCGACGTAGCCGTCTGGATGGTGAATCTCTGCACAGCGGTATCTTGAGAATGTACAACACTTGTTAATAATGATTGCATTACAGAGGCTCATTTCCCATGTCATTTCCCATCAGAAAGATTTATGAAGCTGTGTGGTCATTCCTTGTAACTCATGTTTTCAAGGAAGAATAATTTAATTTCCCAGAGAAAAATCACACCGATGTGACCTACAGACATTTCTGTTTTGTCACAACAGCATTTAATTTGAGCTGAAATTAGCCAGAATTACACCATGTTCCTGGCAAGAACTATGCTCCAAAAATATCACCATAGTAACATGTGTGTTCTATCAACAACTCTCTTTTCATATTTTTTAACTTCTTGTTCTATCAATGGTTCTGAAATGGATGAAAAAAATTCAGTTTGGAGCACCAGCTTGTTGCTATAAGTCAGTGGTTCTCAACCTTCCTGATGCTACGACCCTTTAATGCAGCTCCTCATGCTGTGACCCCAACCATGAAATTATTTTGTTGTTACATCATAACTGTAATTTTGCTACTGTTATGAATCATAATGTAAATATTTTTGGAGACAAAGGTTTGCCAATGGGTGATGACCCACAGGTTGAGAGCCGCTGCTATAAGGCATTTGTAACTCAATTCAAACGGCACACGTGGTTGGGTTTTTCTTTTTTTATTTTATATTTTGGGGGGTTCTTTTTAATATTTCCATTTCCTCAAGGAAGTAGTCGCTTGCTCGTGAGGCCAGATCAGCTTCACAGACACAGGGAGAGCTGCAAGAGATATTTTGTAAGACCAAGTGCTGAAATTAATTTTCTAAAACTGTGACTTCCATCACCTTCTAAGAACATATAAGTTCATTCCAAGGAATTAGGTCTCAACTGAGCATGGACAGGTAACTTTTCAAAGCTTTTTTTTTTTTTTTCAGCTAAGAGTGAAGGAAGCTGCCACAAATCCACATTCTCAAAGAGGCTTCAGTTCTTACTGCAGCAGCTGAAGCAGAAATCACTTTTGATTGTGCATTTGAAGGGCATAGCTGGCTCTTCAAGGTTTAAAGCAATTCATTTCCTCCCTTCATCAGCTACATTTGCTAAATGTTCTTAGAAGTAGCAGTCTGCACAGGAATGAATTTAAAAATGGTAATCAATTTTAATAAAACATTCCAGGCTGCTGTGTGGATGGTTAGAGGGCAAAAGGGAAGAGAGAAAAAAAATGGAAGGAGACATCAATATTTCACTGTCGCTGGTTCTTGACATTGTATAATGGACAACTGAGTTTTGAAGGGGGAAAAAAAGCATTTGTTGGTTTTCCTGGAAAGAAAAGTTATACACTGCTGAATGCAAGTGCGCATATGCCGAGGGTAAAGGGTGATAATAAGAGATGATAAATAATTTTTAAGCCTGCAACTCTGCGTCTCTATTAGTCAAGTACTTGCCTTGGGAGTACCATGGCCTGAGTTCCGTCCATAGAATTTACATAGAAAAAGCTGGCATGGTGATGTAGGCGTGTAATTCCAGCTTGAGACTGGAAACAGGACTCTAGGGCTCTCTGGCCAGCCAGATTAGCCTAGATGGCAAGAGCCAAGCCAGTGAGAGACGCTGTCTTAAGAATCAAGGTGAGCTCACCGTATCCTTCCAAGTTTCATGTTCCTGTCTAGTGAGTGTCCGCTTTTGAATTCCATATTGTTCAAAGCCCTAAAAGACACTTCCTATTTAGCAAACTATGTTTCCCGTTATTTCATTAAATTATTTTTTTCTTGTCCAATCTCTATTTTGCAGAATATTATTTGAACAGTTCTTCTGTGTATTATACCATTATCGAAAGAGTTATATGTGCTCGAGATTATGTCTGGTGTGAATTTAGTAAAACTCTAGATGAGAAAACAACCATGACTTAAGAAGATGCTGATCTGAACCAATTCTCACTTAATCACTAAATGATGTGCTCCATGCAGCCAGGGGCAAAGCTGAGCCTTTTTGTTTGTTCTGTTTTTACGATGCTGATGCTGGGGAAAGAAGCTGAGCCTTGGGCATCCTACACAAGCAATGTATCCTCAGCATCATATATCTCTGAGACACAATTTGGCTGTGTTGCCAAGGATTACCCCAACCCCCTAAGCTCAAGCAATTCTCAGTAGCAGTTACTATTACAGTTGTGTAACCCATGGCCAGTGAACCGAATTATTGACATTCTCGGATACTGGTCCAGCTAACTCCCTTTCTCACATTGAAGTGCATCCTCTGATGAGACTTCTTGTACAAAAATGTCTCTGCTTTGATTGACAGACAGCTCAGTCATGGTTAGGAAACCCAGAGTGTGGAGATGCTGAATGGCAGCCGTCATTCCTCAAGTCCTCATGTGTTCCAAATGTGCCTGAGGCTCTGTTTGACATATCCATAGTCATGGAGCTCAGACTCCAGGGGTTGTGAAGGTGAGAACCCAGAACCTACATTTTCAAAGAGATTCTGCTGGTTCTGACACAGAGGTTTTCATGCCACACAGCAGCCAATCGCTATTTGAGCGTCTGCATTAATACTTCACAGGTTAGTGCTAATTAACATCAAACCAAATATTTGAATCAACAATCCATCCTGAATGCCTAGAAAACTGACTTATTTTGTAAATTTAACTTAATATGCTTTGTTGCAGCATGTGATTAAAAGTCTCAGTGTTAATATTATCTAATTATCTAATTAAAGTAAAATTTTAAATTATTCCCTTGGACTCATGTGATGTACTTAAAAGACTAAACAGTGAAGATTCATTGTTTAAAAAATAAAACTGTAAAAAAATGGAAACTGAAATAAAAGAACATTCTTGTTTAAAAAAGGAAGGAAGAAAGAGAGAGAAAAAAAGAAAGAGAGAAAGGGAAAGAGAGAAATGCTCCTAAGAAGGGACATCCAATGTTGCCCTTTGGCCTTCAGTACAGGCCCACACGTGTGCACCAATACGCATATACACACACTCATGCATATGCATATTTAACCTAAAACTTGGCTAGGAATTCTTACACACTCATCGGAACACATGAGCTAGTCCATAATGAGCATGTGCAAATGCTTCCTTTTTTCCTGTGTCTAGTAAGTTTCAGCTTGAAGCCATTAGGAATGAAGAAATCTTGTTTTGTATAAAACAATCACATTTGATTAATCGCGTTCAGAGCAGATGAGCAATGAGCTTCCCAAAGATGTTAGCTCTATCTTTATGTCGTTGTCACTGTCAGTAGATTAATGGCCTAAAAAGCAAAGCGTTACGTGGAAAGTCATTTATTCCTCAGTTTGACTTGAACTCCTGAACCGTATTGCAACTCCATGCTGCTGTCTTTACATATGACAACATACTTCATGTGTTCTGTTGGCCTCTTTTAAAATAATTTTTTGTTTGTTGCTCTGTTTGTTATCTTTCTGGTGACTTGTATCTCATTCCACTAAGTTTATAGCACTGTGGAAAGTGACCCATATTTTATTTCCTTTAGTATAATTCTTCTTTATTCTTTGTTGAACAGACATTCAGAGCTTTTAGAGAAATTTTATATGGAGATGGTGTTATTTTTTCTTCAAAACTGTGGTAATGGGAAAACTCTCATTGGTGTAGCCTTCATTTGTTCACTGTATAATAGATTTGCTATGACAAGCATTGTGCGCGCGCGCGTGTGTGTGTGTGTGTGTGTGTGTGTGTGTGTGTGTGTGTGTGTGTG
>NW_026590809.1:2147486-2209697 GCF_907164565.1 Psammomys obesus | reverse complement strand
TGTGTGTGTGTGTGTGTGTGTGTGTGTGTGTGTGTGTGTGTGTGTGTTGTATCAACAGCTGTGACTAGATGGGTCGACTTACAGAGTATAACAAAGTATCAACAGCCAGAGCACCAAAGAAAGCTGATGGGAGATCTGGGAAAGATTTCTCAGAAATTCCATGTGATGGTTGAAAGGTAGTCAAAGTTGGATGAAAGAAAAGAGAGTGGTTGTGATGGTAGCTGACAAATAGAATGAGCGTGTGTGTGTGTGTGTGTGTGTGTGTGTGTGTGTGTGTGTGTGTGTAGTATGGTGTGTGTGTGTTAAGATGTGACTATGTGGTGGAGGGTTGAGCAGGACCATGCCAGTGAAGACAGAGGAAAATGGACACAGTTAAGACTATATTTTAGAAATAAATCAATAGGATTTTGGGAGCCACGGAACCCACAAGTTTACTTCTAGATTTGTTACAATGAAGAGGGGTTTTACGGTGACCTCTCATTATCCGCACTTTCTGGTGTTCAGTACTTTTGTCATCCCCCCCTAGTATGACAGACATGGTCTGTGCAATCAATGAAATATGGCAAAAGAGATAATGTGTGACTCCTGAGGCTGTAGAAGGCTGTGTCTTACTGCCTCCTTCCGAGATCGCTTTCTGTAGAAAAACATTCCCAGGAAGAAGCTCACATACCAGGTCACCAAGGACTTCCACCAACAACTCCATCCAGGAACTGTTCTTGCAGATCCCATGGGACTGGCCATATCTTCCCACTCTTCCAAACCTTTAGATGACGGTGGCCCAGCAGCTTGACTACAACCTCATATGGGAAGAGCTCAGCTCCTCTGGCTCTTTATGCACCCAACAGTGTGACCAGAAACTGTTCTTTCAAGTCACTAAGCTTTGCAGTAACTTACTATATTGCAACAGATGAGTAATGAATTTGCTTCAATGGTTGAGGACCCAGTCATCAGCATGCTTAAAAACTAAGTAGGCAATTGTCAAGAGTTAGGATGTTTTAAATTGATATAAAATAGTTTTGGGGACACTGGCAAATGACCCAAGGGTATTACAGCACCAGTCTCAAATTAAATTAATTTGTAACTAAAAATTAAAAGAATAAAAATTGTTCATATGATTAGTGTATCAGAATGCTTCCATGAATGTACACAGCCAATAACTTCTATGTTCAGTTAAGCATGTCTATCTATTCAAATAACTATTATTTTGCATTGATAAAACCTATCTGTGTCTCTCGTGCCAGCTCACCAGGGCTAGAGTTGCAGTTATAAGCTGCTCTGAGAGAACAGCCAGTGCCTTAACCACTGTGCCATCTCTCCAGCCCCCAGCACAAGAGGTTTAAATTTCAGAAGTTGCTTGGAAATGTTTTAGGTAAAAGAAAGAAATGTCTTTAAAGGATTTTATTCTGACTAAGCAATCACAAGATGATATAAACTAAAACTGTTTTCTAGTTATTAAAAGACACCTAACAAAAATTACAGAAATGCCCAGGGAAATACTGACCTCTCACTGAAAGTTATAAGGCTAAGACCATGTCACTTTGAGACTTACTTCATCACAGTCTTCAAGCACCACTTCTAGGCCAATTCAACGAGACACCTTGGACACTGGGGTTATAATGACTGTTGGGATGTGAAACTGCCAGTGAATGACCCCATTTCCCTGCCTGTGTTCTGATCATTTGAAAAGTTAGGGTTATATAGAACTGGATAAAGGCAACCAAAGAGTTTTTCACCCTGAAGCACATCTACCATGGCAGAGCTTGGCCTTGTCATAACACAAGTCACCGTCTATTATGGCTGCACTGGTCTAGGAGAGAAAAGAAAGGGAAGGATAGCTCAGTTGGTAGAAACTTACGTTGTATGAATGAAGCTCTGGATTTGGTCCTCAACACAGTTAACTATAAATGTCATGTTCAAATTAGAGGAGGCAGAGAAGGACAAGTGAAGAATAAGGTCCTTTCAAGACTGAAAGAAACACACATTTAGGTACCTAAGTGCAAGCAAGGGAAAATGTTGATATAAGTTTCCAAATCAGTGAAAAAAAAAGAGAAAGGAAGAAAGAAAGAAAGAAAGAAAGAAAGAAAGAAAGAAAGAAAGAAAGGAAGGAAGGAAGGAAGGAAGGAAGGAAGGAAGGAAGGAAGGAAGGAAGGAAGAAAGAAAGAGGGAGGGAGGGAGGGAGGGAGGAAGGAAAGAAAGAAAGAAAGAAAGAAAGAAAGAAAGAAAGAAAGAAAGAAAGAAAGAAAGAAAGAAAGAAGAAAATATTGTTAAAGAATCTATTCCCGGGACTTTAGCCTGCCTTCTGAATTATCTCTAATACTCATTGTTATTTTGGTGTATGTGTTCGTGTGGAAGTGCTCTAGCCTCCCAACTCCACAGAGAAGAAAGGCGTAAGAGCAACAAATCTATCCAGCTGCAGAGCAGCACCTTCAGAGCCCTGAGTCTCTGTAAACCTTTTGTCTTTGTGTAATACCTTGGGTGTTTGTTAAGCGACGGAAAGCTAGTGTCCATATGTCATATTTAATCCTCATACCAATCATCTCATCTGTTTTGTTATTCCCACTATATAGATAAAAAAATATCATGTAGAAATACATAAACCTAATGCCATGATAAATGTGAATTAAGATCAAAAACACGGGTCTCATTAGCCCTGTCCAACCTATGCCCTCAGCCCACTTGGGCATAAAGCTTTGTAGGAAAAATAAATAAATAAAAGACACTGGAGGCCTAAGCAACCACTTAGCAACATGACATGGCCAGAACTCCAGACTAAACCCAGTCTATGGCTGTGGTGAAAAGGCCAGAGCAGACATGGGTGACCTGACCTGCTCTGAGTTCTGCATTAATAAGAGTTAATCTTGAGGTGGAGGGGCCAGCTGAGCACCATTGTGGAAATGGGAGGGAGAGACAGACAGACAGACAGAGACAGAGAGACAGAGACAGAGACAAAGAGAGAGAGCGCACAGGCAGGAGCAGACAGAGGGCTCCCCCTCAGGGTGTCAGGGCTGTGGTGGCAAGTAGGCCACATCCATCAGTCACTGTGATGACTAAGTGTCCACGTGGTGAAAGGACAAAACAACTGTTGGCATCCAGGATGGTGAGCATTTGAGAGCATGACTATTTACCTCTCAGAACACATGCAGCAGTCATAAAACATATTCTATGTAACGGAGTGCCGTGAATGCTCTCCACCTGTGGATGCCCTCGTAGCGGGACTATAGGTTCTGAGGGTGCAATGGGCCTCTGCAGACCCAGGAGAGCAAAACATGTCATGCTGCTGAGGCTTTTGCTTTCTGTGTGGAGAAATTCCCCTTAGCCGCGGATTCAAGCCAGGCGCCTCTCAGGCTAAGGGACTGCTCCTTCCAATCGGGACACTTGCAGACGGTCAGAGATGCCAAGGCAGGTGGGGTCTGTGGACTAAGCTTACCCGAATGCGATGGCTTCAGGGTCACAGCTGCTTAGTTGAGGGCGGCGCTGGCACTGGTACAGTGATTTCGGGCTTATCACTGCAGTGTAGAAAGCCCTACAGCAGAGAGAGGGATGAGGAGGATGAAAGGCGGTCTCGGCCCAATGAAGTATTTGGCTGGGGACGAATGGCTTCACTGTACTGAGTTGCTTCAATCCTGCTGTCTAACGATCTTAGCAATTACCATATCAGAGTGTCCCAGCGATTGCTGCCTGAGGAAAAGGGTGCCACGGTCTGTC
This sequence comes from Psammomys obesus, assembly GCF_907164565.1. Lineage (NCBI taxonomy): Eukaryota > Metazoa > Chordata > Mammalia > Rodentia > Muridae > Psammomys > Psammomys obesus. Next base: position 2,205,992 of record NW_026590809.1, on the reverse strand, counting down.
CTGACACACAGAACCTGCTGCACTGTCACCCGAGGTCAGCTGCCAGAGATGCTGGAAAACGGAGTTTGAACAGTCGTTTGCCTCTGCTGAGTATCGAAGTCAGTGTTTGATGAAATTATAGGCCAGTGTTTCCTTCAAAGGCATTTTAAAATGTATAAATAAGCTCTGTTTGAGTACGCAAGAAATCTTTGAGAACTTGAGCTTCATTCATGCCTAGAGTCTGACTCGGACTGGATTTTATTCAGATCTCTGTTGCAGTTTAAAAGAAAAATGGATCCCGAGCAGATGTCTGTCTATACTAGGGCTTCCCTGGGTACTGCAATGGCAAAAGTCTATTTGGCTCTGAGGCAAACAACACAACCCTAATCCACAAAAGCTCATGTTACGTGTGCAAAGACCACTTTTCCATTAGTTGATCAGTGTTTCATAAGTCTAAGTTGTCTAAAAGGTTTAAACATGTAATATCAGCCTATTTCTACCAGATGGAATCTAAATTTATCTTAAAACCAGCTATACTTTGTATAGTTGTTACAGGATCGAACAGGCATCCTTTTTTTCAGGGCCTGACAATCAGTTAGGGCACTTGATTCACTCCCTTGGTCATTCCCAGAAGCATGTTGAACAACTCTTTGGTCTTGGGCAGCGGTACTATTTGCCAGGCTCCTGCCCTGTGCTTTGTGCGCCATCCAGTGTGCGGGTCTCTCTGCACTTGATTCCTCCGTCCTCCAGCCAACCTGCGGTCACCTACTGACCTAATGCCAGGCTCCTACCATTTGCTCTAATGGTCTGTCTGAAGCTTCCGAGTTTCCAATTCCTCTCCATAGTAGCAGGCCCCCCTGACTGTGTCTTTCCCTCCTCTTCCTCCACCGTAGCATCCTGTGTCCACTGTTGTGCCGCACATCACCTCCCAGAGAGCTAATGCCTCCCTTCACCTCTGATACCTACATTCCAAGAATGAGCCTGGCAGATAAAAGTCAAGCTATGCCACTGTCACTGTGGATTCAGAAACAGACATGTAACTAAAATCCAAAACAAGTGTAAAGAAACAAAGCAATTCTGTAACAGGTCACATAATAGCTCAAAAACCCAGGATCACACACTGGGGGGCAGGTGGCTCCGCAAGTTAAAGTTCTCTCCAAGCAAGCCTAACAGTGCAAGTTTGACCCCTGGAGCCCACATAAAAAGCCAGGTGAGGCAGCGCACACAGTAATCCCAGCACTCCTATGATGGATGACAAGTGGGGAGAGGAAACTTGGAGAAATCTAGATGCGGAGGCACACGCCTGTGGTCCCAGCATACCAAAGATGCATCAGGGAGTAGAAGCAGAAAATCACCCAGAACATTGAAGACCAGGGAGCCTGCAGTGTGCAGCAAAGTGGCAGAAACAAGCCAGGGACATTGCCTCAATCGAGTGCAGGACGATAGCTGGCTTCTGAAAGCTGCCCTTTGACTTGTGTGGATGCACACACATATGCATGCACACACAAACACACAGAGAGACTAGAGAAACATCTATTAACTCAGAATAGTATCTATTAAGGCCAATATTAATCCGAGAGGCATTTGTTGCTTATTGGAAAGACAGCAAGAAGATTTCATATATATATATATATATATATATATTTATATTTATATTTATATTTATATTTATAATATATATATATATATATATATATTAGCCTGTCCATGAATAATGGCTTATGGGGAACTCCAAAGACTTGTATATTTCTACATAACTTAGTGTGCCTTTGGTAAGGTGCTACTTTCCATTTGCACGGTGCCGAGAATGAAACTCTGAACCTTTTGATAAGCCTGAGAAAACAATGAGAAGCTGTACTGTAAACTCAAATATAGTCTTGTGACGTTATCACTCTATTTATGAGCCTAGAAATTATTGGAATCTTCCAAGGACACAACAAAGAAGAAAATAGTAAATAAGAAGAAAGGGAAGGAAAAGAGGTAGAGGAAGTGGGGAAAGTCGTTACAAACAGATTGTACCCTAGAATTATCAAAACAGAAATTATCAAAAAAACAAAAATTATCTTTCGGTTTGTTGTATGTTTGATAGAATAATGTTTGAATGTTAAATATATGCAAAATATATACAAAGTTTCTTTTAATAATATGGACTGTGCCCCACCACAAACACAGCATTTCCTTTGCCCACTGGTCCTCCACTCCCAGGCAGTGATGAACTATGTAGACCTTTGCAGCCTGGGAGAAACCATGCAGCAGTAAAAGGCATAGTGTTCTGACACTTTCTGCTTCTGAGTTTTCAAATACTTTAGCTCTTGGCAAGTGGAAAGGACTATAACATGGATAAAATAACTTGAAGAAGGCAGGATGAGTAGGAGCAAATAATCTTCACCCCTAAATCTTCACCTCACCCTAAGGCAAAGATGAAGGACAAACAAAATCCCCAGGTTGAAAGAGAAAACAAACATCATAGAGAAGCCGTGAAAAGGAAAGTTTGGTTATCTGGAATAGGGCTCAAGAATTCTTTGCCATCTCCCATGGAGGAAGGCAGCACCTGGCTCTGCACCTGCTTTGGAGTCGTTTTCAAATAATGGAAGAAATTAGTTTGTGTGGCCTACGAGGTTGGCCATAGGGAGTGGCAAAATTCTACTTCACCTAGAACATGGGCTCTCGGGCCAGAAATGACTTTGGAGGAATTCTGACGAAGCAGTGGCTTCTATGCTCTGAGGAAGGCAAGACTCACAGAAAGGTCATAACGTGAGTCTGGCCAGTAGGCTTCCTCTTCAAGCCATGCCCAGCCCAAGCTCCAGAAAGGACAGCGATGGAGTCCTCATATGATTCTAGCCCACACTCCTCCAGCAGTCCCAGTGTTTGAGTCCCCCAACTACATTACCCAACACCATGGGACAGGTACGAGTCTTCCCCTGCCAAATCTTGGCTCAACAAACTCTGAGATTTCTGTTGATTCAAAAACACAACTCTCATCTCAAAAGAGAGACAGTAGAGGGAGAGGGTTTAACCTGGAATGTATGGCCATAGCCTGGAAACACAGATTAGGTTAGCCCAAATTCCATGGTCCAAAGTAGAAGCAAGTTTAATGAGATTTCTACAGTAAGCAAAGAAAGTCACCAAGCAAAACCCAGCACATTTATGAAAACAGTAGGAAGACAGAGTGGGGAAATCTCCACCATGGGCCTCGGATGTTATCTGACAGTACTCTAGCTTTCTGGTTGGTTGGAAACTAGGGTCGTGTTTGTACATTTCAAAGGATTCACTAAATAGCTACAAAGATGTTATGTCACGTGTAGAAGTAGGTGACAAGTAGCAACCCAGAGGACTGAGTGTGCCCCTAGATAATTTATCTCTGTCGGGCCTTGCAGCACTCTGCACTCGCCACAATTGTTTAAGTTCTAATCAATGAATCATTCCTGCAAAAGGCCCATCGAAAGCATCCCTTCTTTCCGGGAACTTCTGTCTATATTTCAAATGATCATGGACACTGCCAAGGTTGCTAGGGCCAGTTAACTTAACGTTGCCCTGATAGCTATGATCCAGATTTCTCTGGCAAGATGCCTAAGGCCACAGTCGGCATCAAATAAAGAGGGACATTATGGCTTTTAGAACCTGTGCAACTGCATGAGAAAGAGGCAAGGGTGTTTTTGCCCAGAAGCAGAAACATAGCCTTCAAACAAAACATTAATTTTCTCCTCCACCTATGAAAATACCATTGGATTGTAATAAAATTAAGAAAAGAACCTTGCTGCACATCCAGGTCTAAGTCCTGAGATTCGTTTTCACTAATTTCCCAGCAAGTTCTACTAAAAGCCTAATGTCGATTAATGCTTCAACATCAGCTCCTGTTAAAATGCCTTCGGTGATCTACCAAATTTCCATCTCCTTGGCGTGGAGTTTGCTCACAACTTGGCCCTACCTATATGTGCAAATCATCTTCTAAAATCTTCAGCTAAAATCTCACCTGTCACCCAAGTTTTCCACAGCATGTTTTCCCATGCTATGGCCTCTTAGAAGAACCACCTTCCTTGTCTTGTCCCACAACCGTCCTGTGCTTTCTGGGAGCCCCTGGCAGACACTTATCCATCTACCAAGACCCACTACCAAGCAAAGCAGAGTTAGCCATTTCCTTTTGACTGTCTCCTGTGTGAATTTTTTAAAGTTCATTTCCAAATTTCCTCATAAAGTATCATAACTGGTTATCGGTGTGCTTATCTGTCTCAGAACATTGAGCGCCTCAAGGGAATGCACTTGGTGAGGCTGGAGCGGCGACTGTCAAGATACCGGCTCCCAGGCATCCTGGAGCTCTGCATGTATGTGCTCATGTGGCCTCCACCCGTATTGACACAAAGCCTGGAGATGTGACCTGTTTGAAGCAATAGGACATGACAAACAGCTTTAAAAATGCATAGCATTCAGTAGAGATATTCTTCCAGCAAAGGGAGCTTAGACTAGCACCCTGAAGACACGCTCAATAAACACCCAGCATCACCTCCCAGACTTCTGAGATTGGCCAACTTCTACCTGATTTGCAAACCAACACAGAACCAAGAGAGAGCTGAGCCAGCAGCACCTAGAAGAGCAAAGGTGGGCATTCTAACAAACCATTAGGGATGTTGGTGACTTAGCATGGTGAAATTACTTTCCCATCCCTGGTCTGTTGCAAGCTGATGGGGGTTGAGGAGACTCTGTTCCACACAGCCTCTCACAAATGTCCTTTCTTCTCGAGGTTCCTTTCTGTTCTATGCTAGTAGAGTCCTGTTCATTATGTAATAACTAGATGGAACCCTGCATCATGCACAGAATACATTTGTAGAGTAAGTCTGAATGGTTCATGAAGCTTGCATTTTCATTCTTCTGGCTGGAATATGGTAAAGGAGATGGGAAAATGCATTCCATCTGTGTGCCCAAAAAGAGTGTGGGGAAAGACTCATACTGGTTCAGACTAGTAGGTCTCTCACTTTTCTGTGTGTGGTATACCGCATGTGCTTCTGAGTATGTTCTTATATGTATCTAAATGCCCATGTTTAAGTACATGTGTGTGTGTTTGTACATGTGAAGGCCCACATTGAACAAAATGGATGTTAAGACTCATGTTCCATCGTTCTTCTACCTTATTCGTGGAGGCAGGGTCTGTAGTGAAACCCTGAGCTCACTGGGACAGCTGGCCTGACTACCCAGTATGCTCCGGCGATCCCTGCTCTGCCCTCCAAGGTGGGAGTTCCAGGCAGCCTGCCCTACTCACCCGGAAGTTACGTGGGTTTCTCTGGGTCTGAACTTACACGAGAGTGCTTTGACCACTGATCCATCTACCCAGCCCATGCAATTTTATTGTTAGGTTATTGATGTGATTGTTTAGGACTTTAGGGAAAGGAGTAGCTAGGGAAAATATTTTGGTGAAAAAGGTGAAGTGTGTCACAGACTGTTCGTGGCATATCGTGGGCACAAAGCGCCACCGTGGGCAGGAGGAGGAATCCGTGCACCAGAGGAAAGTCGACAGGAGCCACGGGCTTCTCAGCGTGCTACAGAGACCAAAAGATCGAGGACCCAGGAGGACACAGGACACCCGTAGTAAGAGCATTACATCGACCAGTGCGCGGCGGAAGGAAGGTGAGGCCGCTGGCTGTGCAGAGGAGAAACGGGACGAGAAACAGAGTGGAAAGTTGGAGTGGGGCTGATTACACTCTCCTGCCCACACGCCTGGTCTCTGGCGTTGATCTTGCACTTTCTTCACTCCAGCGTGGCTCCTGAGACACCTTGGACAATACTCCCTCAGCTTAACGTTACACTGTACCTATGACATTCACTTCATCCATCAGAGGAGGCGACCGCACGTTGTTCTTCGGCTTCTGTGACGTCTTTGCCTTTACTTGGCCGCCTCGATGACCCGCTTTTCCACACACTTGCTGTTCAGAGCTGTGTGAGGGCTGGTCGTACTGCTCCCTTCGCTTCCTCTCAACTCAATGGCTTTTCAACAGAACTCCAGGCAGATTAGCGATACATTTCGCTTCTGTCTGTTCTCTGCTCTCTGGTTCCTCTAACAGGGCCTGGGTAAGTTGGAAAAGAAGAAATACAAACCAGCTTGAGGCAGCACTGCCCAATTTGATCAAAACTAAATGCAACCATCGTGGGTTCGAGTTTGGTGGTCCAAAACACTGGAATGTTTCACAGACATCTAACGTGCAACGCCAATGCTATTTTATTTGGTTTGGGGTTTACTATCCCTTTATGTTAAACAGGAGTTTGGAAAACTTGCACAAAAGGCTCACTGTCTCTGCTCACGGATGCCTACGTGCTAAGCAGCCAGGGTTCCTGATGAATGAAAACACCACACAGGCACGAGCACGATCTTCAGTCATCTACCTCCTGAACTCAGAGGGAGCTAAGGCCGAATCGCATCTGATCTTTATTTAGCATCCTACTGAGAACAAATTCTCCAAGGAGCTGGATCTGGAATCTGAGTTGCACAGGAAACAGAAACTCACCCACAGAGTTCCACCGAGTACCTGTCCAGATCTTTCGGCATCGAGATATTTCCCTTTGAAGCTGGACTAGAAGTTAAATTTAACACCATCCAGATCCTCTTAGGAAAGAAAGAATTATGCATTTTCTTTGACCTCTGGAGGAATATGACTATCATCCAGGAAGAGAGGACACTTAGTTCCAAGTCCAGAGCTGCAAATCGTATCTTTGTAATTCACTGAGACATATTCTTTTAATAAACTATTTTTAAATATTTTGTTTGTTTAGCCCATACAGCAAAATACAGTCTCGTCAGTCAAGACAGACTTCCAACCGCCTGGGCCAGTTAAAACCATTTCATTAATAACATGTGTTTACCATTGAGAGGAACGGGCTTCGTGGGCTGAGATTTTGTTTGTCAGTCAATCATTGGAACCCTGCTGTTAATAGCATACAATGGTTTGTGGTTATGCCACAATTTAACCCAGGTTTGAAAACACAAACTAGAGCCCTGGTGGTCTAGAAGGAACGGGGAATAAGTGAAGGTATTGGCTCAACCTGCTTTGTGGGCTGCCGGCGTGGAATGCTTTACAAACTAATCAAATTTATTGACTCTGATCCGGAGGGGAGACCCATGCGGTGGCACACATCTTGGTTGCAGTTTGGTGAGTTCTGAGTGTCCGAAGGGGAAAACAAGGCAACTATTTGGCATTTCTTTCCCCAAAAAGGCAAATTAGAAACAGATATCACCAAAGGAAGGTTTTTTTTTTCTTTTCCTGAAGCAGTCTAATAAGAAGAAGGGATTTTCCTCTGTAGTTTTAATTCTACTGTATGTTAAGGCTAAGTAAACAGAATTGATATTGCACTGAGCAGAAAAACAGTGATAATTCTATTAACAAATAGTTTCAACAGCAGGAGTTCTCAAGATGGCAGGGACAGAATTGGTTTTCACATAATGTCAGTTTACCTTCATACGCCTGTATAAATGGCAGCTGGGACTGAAAACTTAGTTATCAGCCTCTGTACTTAGATCAGGATAGTTATAACCAGAGGAGAATTTTTTTAAAGATTTATACATGTACAATGTTCCAACAATACAATAAAGCATCTACAATGATGGGCAGAAAATATGTTTGTGTTTAATGAGTGCCTCAGTTTTACAGAAACAGACTAAACCACAAAGAGTTACTGCAGGGTGTGTTTATGAAATCTCAGTCATGGAAATAACACCATGATTCTAAACATTTTTGAAATCATATATTGCATGTACTTAAAACCAATTTTCCAGTTGCTTAAAACTTATGCTTTTAAAAATATTTATATCTTAAAATATAGCAGATCATGTTTAGAGAACTTAAGCCATAAAAAAAAATACATTGGGACATTGTGGGGTTATCTCTTCATACATTCCTTGAGGGAGATTCATATTTTATAACTTTGCCAGGAGTTAAGTGTGATGGCACATGCTTGTAGTCCCAACACTTTGAAGATAGAGGCAGGAGAATAAGTTCAAGACCAGCCTCTGCTACATAGGAAGTTTGAGGCCAGACTGGTCTATATGAGATCTTGTCTCAAAGCAAACAAAACAGACACCTAAGCTCATAGTGAATTGATCACATTTTCCATAGGAAAAGAAGCATACCTAGTTAGAATTTGCTACTAACTGATTCATTCTCCAAGTTCTGACTATTTGGAACTTTACTGTTATAACAAGCGGTAGCTGTTAAACTCATATCCTAAAATTTCCAAAAGGACAGCAGATGTCTTCACACCCAGAAGCCATTTACATCACACTACATGTGAACAAAATACAAAGGACAGTGAAGGCAAGGAGAGGGATAGGATTTTCAAATACAGAGACACTGAAGAACCTCAGTGAACTGTCGGTGTCCAATAGCATAACCCTGTATGTTTCACTTTCACTCCCACGTGATTATTACAGGTATTCCCTCCCCGTGGTATTTTTGTTTGACACTAACAGGACGTTGTGTTAATTGGTAATCTCTTGTGATGGGAACATAGAAGGGGTTCAGGTAGTCTTTAAGTAATTGTACCTTTCTCCGGGAAACAGAGGAGGAGCAGATCTGAGTGGAGAAAGGATGCGTTTGTCGACTGGTCCTGAAGAAATCGCTTCTAGAAACCATGTCCTCTGCCTCAACTCTCACCAGACCACAGCAAAGTCAGCCTAATCCCAACTCAGAGTTAGTCTACTCTAAAACAGCATTTTGAGGTTATAAAATATTTAATTATATGACAAGAATATATTTTGTCTTACAAGGGAAGTAATCATTTCAACAAATCAGTTCAGAGCCAAGATTTTAAAAATACCCCTTATTTACAAGACTTCACATAGTAAATTTCAATTCTCTGGAGAACATGTTCGTTCATTTATGTTACCATGCAGAGGGTTCTAACTTACTTTGTCTTGTTTTCCCTCCAACACAGACCTTTCTTTGGATTGAGTCCCAACATCAAATTCCAGTTGCGTCAGTAATACCTCATGTCTTCATTTTTTAAAAAATAAAACATCACTAAGTACATTATAAGGCCTAAGAAGATTCTTGAGGTAAATTTAAATCTTAAAGCATTGTTTTTGCTGCCTCCTGTATGTGCTTTTGGAACCTGGACATTGATTTCCTAGTTTAATATTTTCAGAACGCTGGTGGCTTCTGAAGAAGCCCGTGGCTAGGCTTGACTTGGCATTGAAGGCTCTGAGCGGCCTTTGCTGTTTTAACCATTTTTGCTGAGAAATGTAGATGATTTAAATATTCACATGGGAATGTCTCGGGGTTTTGTTTTTTTAATGAATCCTACTAGCGCTGAAGAGATGGCTCAACTGGCAAAGGTCCTGGCTGCCACACGTGACAGCTTGCCTTGGTTGGTACCGCATGCTGAAAGGAGAACACCCACTCTGGCAAGCTGTGTTCTGATGTCCGTGTGCATACCACCCGCCCGCACACTGACAGCACGATAAATGTAAAAGAGCTCTTCGAGTGCTTCTGCTTTTCACGCATCGGGAGCACTGTGTCATTAGCACAGCACCATTCCCGCTTTGTAGCTTTGTGTAAGCGGAAGAGAACATATGTTCATGAAAATAGGTTAAGCGAATAAAAAACAACCTACTAAGTGAAAAGACATTATATATGTTACATATGTGTACATACATGTATATACATACATAAACATACATCCAAAAGATTATTAGCTAAAGAACATAAAGAACTATAAATCAATAGGAAAAAATAATACAGAAATATATATACGCTATATATATTTCTAAATATATATTTAATAAATATATATAATATATAAATATATATTTATATAATATATAAATATATAATATATAAACACATAATATATAATATATAAATATAATATTTCACTAAATTACAAATGGTTAAAGGGGCTGAAAAGAGGCTTCACAAAGATATCTGAGTCACTCGTGTCTGTGATAAAAACACTATAACCAAAAGTGACTTAAGGATGAAAGAGTTAATTTTGATCTGTGGCCACAGAGCAGGAGTTACAATGACAGGGGAGACACGGCGGAAGGGACTAGAGGTCACATCTTAACCACACGAAGGAAGGAGAGCGCATGACCTAGAAGTGAAGCAAGACTAAGTTTTCAGCACCCACTTGCGTTCCTCCTGCAAGGCTCCACCTCCTCAAGCCTCCCGAGCCTTCCCGAGCAATGGCACCAGCTGGGGACCAAGTTCTGAGCCTCTGAGCTCTTTTTCTCATTCAGACCACCACAATATCCAAATGGGAAACAGGACATTTCCATTTCATCAAATTCACAAGTCATGAAGAAATGCAGATTTAATTGCTATATTATCACTATCCTCTAGAATGGTTAAAACAAAAAGCAACTCAAATATGTACACACTGGTGAGGTTAACTGGCTCAGCCATGGAAAGAATTTTAGCAGTATCTACTATTCTTCTGATCTAGCTATTAGCACATATATTCTGTAAAAAGACAGATTTGACTTTACTAAAAGTCAGCTAGAAAGTGCTCAACAAAAAGAACCATTTGCAATAACCTCGAGCCCCGTTGGCTACAATCCTAATGTCTGTCAGGGATGACTGTCTAAACAAAGTGTGGGCGTACTTACTTAATAACAGCAGTAAGAATGGATGCCGTGTACGCGTGTAGACGGACAGGGTAGATCTTGCCAACTACATATTCAGTGTAAGTAATCGGATACAAATTAATGCCCATGTGACCACATGCATAGCCATTATAAAAAGAAGATAACCAGGTTAGTGTGTTAGAAGTCTTGTTAGAGATTAATCTCATTAACACGGAGTGTGGGAGGGCCTCAAGTGTGCGTGGTGGGTTGCTTCTTTGTATGAATACAGTAGGCCTGTTTAGCTTGTGAAAAATCCATCCAGCTTTACGTACATCAACATGGATTTCATATCGACAGTTTTTAAAAGACCTCTTCAGCTTGTGTTGTTTAGGGCGAGATCTAATATCTCCTATGATCCCAAGCAATAATCATGGAAGATGCAGTTAATCACTGACTGCTGTGGATGTAAAATGTTCCCCCATAGGTGTGTGTGTTTCAGCACGTGGTCTCCCGCTGGTGGTGCTGTTCTGGGAGACTGTGGGCCTTTTGGGCAGTGTGATCTGCATACAGAACTGGGTTCCTAGTGGCAGACTGAACGTTATGTCCATTTCTGGTTGTGGCATGAGCACTATGCTTCCTGGTCAGCCAGGGTATGCGGAGCACAGTCACCTATTGCCGCAGGCATGAAGCAGGCCCTCCTGTGTGAAGACACTCTGCAGCCAGCCACACTTTCCCCTCTGAATGGACCAAATCTTGTTCTTTGAAAAAGCCTTTAGTGCCTCAGCCCAGAGTCTCTTCCAACTTGGTTTGGTCTTTCTCAAAGGTCCTGCTCCATCAAAAGGAAGTAATAAATCGCTGTAAGCTAACGCATGACTCTAGTGGCTTCAAAGTCTGTTTTAGTCTGTGGCCCAACTAGAAGGGCCACAGAAAGTCTAGGCAGCTCAACTGTGTTTCAGAGACATCCACCCACATGTCCTTCATTGCTTGGTAGCACACCCTGTATTAACATGAAGATATAACCTTCCTTGTCCTAGTCAGAACTTTCCTAACACCTTTCAAAAGTCTAGAGTCACAAACTCCTCTCACTTTTGAGTCAATAAGCACTGAACTGATCTAAGTTTTATGAATAAAGAAGAACAGGAGGAAGAGGAGGAGGCAGACCAAGCTCACAAGATCATGAAGCATGTATGCTAAAATGAGCATCAAAAAATAGCTAATACAAAATAGCTCTAAAATATCATACAGTGATGAGCACAATGAAGAAAATCAAAGACATCAAGGGAACTTTGAATGGCACATATTTAATGGGGAAGTCAGACAAGGCCTGCCAGAGGACGTGCTGAGATGGCTTGTTATGATGGCTAAGGCAGGAGAGAAGGAAGGCCTCAGAGCATGCTGGGTCTTTCCAAGAAATAGCACAGAAAGGCTGACCCCTTTAACAGTGCTGAGTCACTTTATGCAAGATTGTTAAGGAAAGAAACATTGGACGGTAGAAAAAGAATGGTCTCTTAGTATAAGGGTGTGCTTCAAAGAGACTTTCACTTACTCTTTTGGGTAAATCATGAGTACATTTGGCCTCTAACTTTTCTTTAACAAAATAACAACATAGCACATGAATGAACTAGATGTATCTTCTCACTTCTCTTAAGAACAACACCCTCAAGGCTCTTTCCTTTCCTGGGGCAGACCTTGGTGTTTTCCATCTGCTACTCAAGCATGCGATATGCCATAGATTATTAAACATTTTATTAGTGGCTAGATCACAAACATCCTTGTAAATCCCTTCACGAGACGCGGTGGTCTTCTCTTTTATTGGTCGCTCTGATAGACATGCATACAGCTCTTTGGACTTCATAATAGCTCACCCATCCCTACTCGCAGTCACATGACATCGTCCACGTTCTTTGGACCCACCTTTCCCCCAGGAGCAGGTCCAAGAGACGTGTCAGTGACACTTCACGGAAACATTATCCAGGAGCGTCCTAGCCATGGTGACATTTGGATCTTGATATTTCAAAAGAGCAGCAGACCATTTCACCGTTCTCTTCAGCAGAAACAAAAGTGAATCTGTTTCCTGGAGAACAGCTCAGTAGCTGCAATGCCCGGCAGGCTGCCTCCCCCTGGCTGGCCCTGACAGCTCCGCTCAAGCTCTGCCCCTTCTCTCTCAGAATCTTGCTTCAAGTCAATCTACGCAAAGACACTTTCAGGAACATCTGCACTCTCTCATGCGGGAAGACAAGCAGAGCGGACATCCTGCAGAAGGAAATACCAGTAAATAATAAAATACCAGGATCGACCTCTGTTGGGTGTCAACAGACACTGCTCGGGGTTAAATGCACAGAATCACAGATATGGCCCATCCATGGAGCAAGCAATTGAAGTTGTAAATGCTGCAGAAAACGTCCGTATAGCTTTTCACGTCTCCAAATGCCAACCTCTGGTGTGCTGGGGCAGGGTCAGGGTTTCATGGTGCAAGTATAAACCTTTGCAGCAACTCTTCTTTTCAAAGACACCTTGAAATTCCTCATGAATCTTGGACTGTGGTGCAGTTGGCTAAGAACACATTACACTTTAAATACATATTAAGCATTTAATAACTATCTGCTGAAAATCAGTGAAGTTTGGAGTTAGAAATTTACCTAAGAGGCCACCTAGCCTGGGCGTAAGGAATCTTTTTAGAAGGTGAAAATAAAAATTAGCCTCACACTTAACAGCCAGAGGCCTAGTTATTGTCTTTGAATTCCTACAAGATACCTGTGCTCAGAGGCATGTGGGGCCTACCAAGTCTTGGCATCCTGAATTTAACTAATCATGAGTTATTAGGAGATTCACTCTTATTACTCGAGAATTTGGTTTGTATTTGTATGTTCATACTGAATGTAAGAATAATTAATACTGACTGATCGATGATTGTTCTGGGTTTCTTTAGCTTTTATAAAGAATAAAATAAACAAATTTGTGGTAATTATAAAATTCTTTAAAGATTTATTTTGTTATTACTTTTATGTATGTGTATGTATCTGTGTGGGCATGGGTCATGAGAGGGCATGGCATCAGAAGAGGACATCAGGTCCTTTGAAAATAGATTTACAGACAACTTGAGCCCTGACACCGGTGCTGGGAACTGGTCCTCTGTAAGAGCAGCAGATGCTGGTGATTGCTGAGCCATCTCTCCAGCCCACTATCAAATTCTTATAAAATGTCAAAATCTATATAGAAAATAAATGAAACAAACCATTGCTTATCATGTAGACAAACAGTATCTGCTATCTTTATATGTACTTTCTCTATAATAATTTAGGTCTTTTTTTTATTTTCTCAGTCAGCCTTTTCTCTGTAAATTATGGGGGAATGGCATGTGTATGTTAGTCTAGGTGCCCATGGCGGCTGGAAAGGGGCATAGGACCACCTACAGCTGGACTTCCAGGTGGCTGTGTGTTACCTGACGTGCATGCTGTGAACGGATCTCCGCTCCACTACAACACATTATGCACTCTTAACAGCTGAGCCATCTGTCCACTCTGTTAATATGTTCTCATTCTTGTTGTCATGCAGGAAATAGCTAGGCTCCAATTCCAAGATTTCTTTCAATGATCTGGGCCTCGTGACATTCTGTTCTTATGCAGAATCCCCCCAAACTGTCTCAAGATTGGTCACTGACAATGGCCTGTGACAAAAATGAGAGGTGTCACTCCCAAGAGTAATATAAAAACAACTACGGCTTCCTGTTGTGTTCCTGGTCTCATCACGCATTTGGGAGCACCAAACTGTTGTGTTGTGAGGGTCGCTGTGATAAGGTCTCGATGGCACCATATAGGCTTCCAGCCAGCATTCAGAGAGAAAACAGTCTCCCCAGGCACAGATGAAGCCTTGAGAAGCTGCTCCCGGACCCCAAAGCTGAGAAACCCGGGGAGACGATATGCACTTTTTATCATGACTATCCTTTGCTCTGATGGTTGAGTCAGCAAGAAAAGAAACATTTTTAAAGAGTCATCAAGAAAACTAGTTTTAAAGGCTGGGCATCTGTGTATTGGTGCATATGAGCGGCTATTTTCCATTCTTCTTGTTGGATTTCCAGTTTGACCTCAGGCTTTGGTTTTTCTGCAGCTGTCCTATACATTTTTGTGCATTGTATACCTTGCTGGTTTGTCTCCTGGCTTGATTCCTCTGATTCTGATCCCGTTATTTTAAGTAGTAGTCTAGAAAATGTGTATTTCTTTGTCTCCCATTGCTTTTTTATATTATCTGATGTTTGAGTCTGCCTGTTGTTCATTCACTATCTGTTCCTCTCTGCGTGCTTTCCTCCCGATTTATTTTTTCCATCCCAGGCTGCCAGTCTATAAACCTGGGGGGAGTCTAACCATGTGCTAGGCCATCTCATCTCTGCCATCCTCTGACTTTTCTCTGTTCACCCCACCCTCTTCAGGCTCGTCCTTAGCGCCCACCCTACGCTGCCCTCTCTGCCTTTTCCATGTGTTATTCATGGCTCTATTTTGTCATAATGGATCTGTCCCTGAGCAACCTTGCAATAATTTAATTTTGTCCCATTATAACCACTTACTGATATCATATACTTCTGTGATTGTTTTACTGAACACTTCACTGAATGTTTATGAACAAAAGACCACAATATTTTTGTGATAAATGACTATAAATTATCAGTGATGACAGTGCAACTTGGCCTTCAATGAACAATGTCAGTGGACAATGTCAACGAATCATCCAAAATGAGAGCTGAGGCAGTGTCAGAACAAAGTCACTCCAGGGGAAAACTCAGTCCATCTCTGCTCTGACTTTTCTTGAACATCTAGTCCAGTTGTGGGTTGGAAGTCCACCTTCTTCTCTGATAGATTTCACAGACGATGTGGACAGAATTGGCAGTAACTGCACCAGCCTGAGCCAACAAACAATCCATTAAAGATGAAGACTCATGTTCCTACTTCTTTGAGTTGTTGCACTGGGCCTTCAGCTGTTCAGAGGAGGAAGATGGCTACCACTGAACAAACAGCATGGTTAATTGTTTCCGTAACTACTATATATGTTCTTCATGGAGAGAAAATGGATACTGACTTAAAATTAGCTTTTTGGCATCTGATAAAATCTTCATGTCAATTCTGGGTCCTCAATTTTGTTGGCTAACGTTCCCCAGAAACAACTATATGCAGATAAGTACACACGTGTATATTTTATAGGTATTTATTGGAATTTAACATACTTAATGTATGAGCCTTAGACAACTAATAAAATTAAGTATAGTTTAAAACAATGCCTTCAGCTTGGTGTGGTGGTACACCCTGCAGCACAGACTTGAGAGATGGAGTCAAGAGGATCAAAAGTCCAAGATCATTTATCCTTGGCTACATCATGATCTGAGGGTCAACCTGAACTCTGTAAGACCCTGTCTCAAAAATCAAAATAAATAAATAAAAATAGTTTCTCCAAAACTAAAAGCAAATAGTGTGGGCACTGAGACAATTGCCAGAGTTGAAAAAAATGAATCTTTAAGTCTGAAGGCAGTTTCTATTAGCCCAAAGTGACCTTTACTTGACCAGACGTTCAAAGAGCATATTAGAGTAAGATACCCATTTTGCTTGGCTCTTGCTATCTAAGCCCTCATTTTTTACCCTCCAAGTTAGCAAAGAACATTCTTCAGGACAGCTCCAACATTCCTGACATATTTCCATAGAGAGTCTTTGGTTGAAGCCCCTGATCGCATGACAGAGCAGATGTAGCCCATGGCAGCTCAGTATCCAAGTAGGTACCCTAGTAAGGGGAGCAGGGACTCTCTCTGACATGAACTCAGTGGCTGGCTCTTTGGTCACCTCCCCCTGAGTAGTGAGCAGCCTTACCAGGTCACAGAGGAGGACAATGCAGCCAGGCCTGATGAGACCTGATAGGCTAGGGTCAGATGGAAGGGGAGGAGGACCTCCCCTATCAGTGGACTTGGAGAGGGGCATGGGAGGAGATGAGGGAGAGAGAGTGGAATTGGGAGGGGAGGAGGGAGGGGGCTACAGCTGGGATACTGTAATTAATATTTAAATTTTTAAATTTAAATTAAAAAATTTGATTCATTGTCCCGGCTGCTTGTTTTGTCACAGCACTCAAACCCTTACATACATGTTTGCACACAGTGCTGCCTTATTTCACATCAAGATAATGGAGTTCAGAAAATAATTTTTTTTGACAATTTGACCAACCCTAAAGTGAGAAGCAGAAATGGGATGGCTTTCTAGAAAGTTCTCAAGTTTCAGTGCTGTTTCTTCTGTGGCTCTTTGTCTACTCATTTGATATCAAATTGATAGCTGAGTTTGATTCTTTAAAGTGTCTTCTGAGACTTTGAACAAAGTCATTGTCCATTAGGAGCCTAGTTATGAAAAAAACTCAAATACCCCCATAGGGTATTAATCAGGTTTAGTGAGTTATGGTTACATGTGTCCTGGATTTCTAAGTTTGGCTTCTATTTTTAGTGCCCTTCAAGGATGCACAGAAGTGTTTCTCCAAAGACATCTAATTATCTGGGTCCCATCCTGTAGTGTCAGCTTTCTCCAGGATGGACCTGTGATTTGCCTGTGTGGTTTGAAAGCTTTCAGCACATACAAGAAACTTCAATAGTCTAACATTCCTTGAGGTGAACTTTCAGCCCCAAAACATCTACTCGTTCTAGGTCTACATGACGGTGTGTGTGTGTGTGTGTGTGTGTGTGTGTGTGTGTGTGTGTGTGTGTGTGTGTAATTATAGATTTTTGTCTTTTAAATGAAACTACATGTTAAGAGGGTTATCTATTTTTTTTAAAATAGATTCCTCTCTGATACGATACATCTCAACCTCAATTTCTACTCCCTCCACTCTTTAGAGGTCCCCCTCCTCCCTTCTCTCCCATATCCATGCCTCTCCATTCCCTCTTCAGAAAAGAACAGGCCTCCAAGAAATGACAGCCAAACAGTCCAAACCAAGATACAATAAGACAAGGCAAAAACCCTCATATTGAAGTTGGACAAGACAACCCAAAAGGAGGAAAATAAAGAGTACCAAGAGCAGGTGAAAGAATAAGATGTCCACTCTTAAAGCAATCAAGATCACAATCTGTGTTCAGTCATTATTTCTCTTCCATTCCAACTCCTAACTCTGTGAACTCTGTGTCCTGTCATACCTCAAGGACACCTTAGTGTCCAAAGAAAGAAAAGTTGAAACTTTCCAAATGTCCAGGTGAAGTTCTTGGGGATAAATGGTTACTCCTTTAAATCTGGCTTTGCATTAACAAGTAGAATTCCTACATCAGTGTTAGATCATCTATTTTGTTCACTGAAGTTTTTTTAATGATAGAAATAAACATATCCAAAATATAGAGTATGAATAACACTATTAGTGACTCAGTACTTGACTAACACTTTGCAGCTTACCAGGAATACCCCCGCTCCATTGTACAACCAACCTCCATAGAAAGAAAGCCATGAGTGACTCACAGTAAGATCCTTTCTTGATTCCCACAAAAGCTCTTCCACGTGGGTCCCAACTCCACTTTACAAATGGTAAAACTGGGATTCAAAGAAATTAAGTAGCTTGCCTAGTAGCACATGGCTTTAAGATTCCAGCTAAGAATCTTAAATCTTAAATCCAGCCGAGCCTCAAAGGTTCAAGGGTGGACAGTGATAAGGTTGCCTGCTAGCGTGCTCCCATTGTTGTCACACGCAGTTAAAGCCGCGCATCCATCACCTAAATGCTGTCTCATTTTACTAGGCACAATTTCCACTGAGGAGCATAAGCACAGAGGCACGTGTGGGGTTTTTTCCATCACTTCTTTATCTCTGAAGCCTCATCTTTAAAGATTCTCCCCTGCATTGTTCCAGTACACACAGTAAATGCATCTCCTGGTTTTTGTTTTTGTTTTCAAGTATCCAACGGAATCAGAAAGCTAGTGCAGGAATGAGTGCTTTGGCACCCGAGGAGCTGACTAGCTTGCTTCCTACCCCAAAGTGCTTTCAATACCGCAGCTAAGAAGCGTGCCAGCGTCTTCACGCTTTGTCTTACTAGTCAGACAAAACCCCCAATAAGTCTACTGTTAGACAGCAGACAGACTCTGACATGCCCAAAAGATAACGGAGTCCTTCTTGGTGATGTGAAAGGTAACACACACTTCAGCTTTTCTCTGCTTAAGGCAGAAGTGTCTACAAGCACAGACGCTAGGACAGTGACCTCACACGACAGAAATCTTTACTCGACTTTCCTGGTCTCCTTCTCACACTTAGGAGAGGAGAATGAGGTTGGTGAGGTGTCATGGAAGAGACAAATGGCACTTCGGTGGGCCAGGGTTTGTAATTACTTTTTCAGATGCAAAATTTCATATACACGTACATATGTGTACATTTGTACATGGCTTCCATCATTCAGTGGAGCTGTCTTCATGGCAGTAAAAATAATTCTCGCATGTCAAATTCTATGAACTTGCATAAAACACCCAGCTTTCACATATATGTTCTCAAATATCAGAATACTCACACAAGCATTTCTCCAAGCTAGTTTGTAGTAATAGTTTTATTACACCATTAACTACAATCTTTAGTCTTGCAATTAAATGAACTTTTCAGATGAATCATACAACAGGTTCTCAACAATCTCTCTCCTGTAATGCAATGGGAAATGCTACTATCATTTTCAATTTAATGAATAACTCGCTGACATGAAGTTCTCTAACTACAGCAATGTGCTACATTAAGCAAAATGGTGGAAATAGATACCTGATTGCGTCTAGTTGTTTTCACTTCTTTCTTAGCGTTTTCTTTGCCTGCTTGTCTGCTTTAACTTCAGGAAGAGGTGGAGAAAACCTTTCGGAAAGTAGGGACCTTGACTACTTCAAAGGTAACGGAGATCAAAGTCAAATCAAGTCCTTTGCATATGGAGAAAGCTCTACTGCAAAACGTTGACATTGGCTTGAGGGCTCTTAGTTTAGCTGTCAGAAAGGCTCAGCCTTGGGCCTGACGGCTATTTGCGCATGGGGGTCCCTACAGGGAGGACTTTAGGAAACTGCAGAAAAGGCTCACTCTCCCAAGCAGGTAAGCAGTCTAGCTGTTGGTAGTTGACAGATTGGCCGTGGGCCAGGCTCATTGCCTATCGCATCTTGGCCATTTCAGCTCCTGATGAATGTACACATTCTACATGGTACATCTTGGCCAAGCGTGATAACTTCAGTCCGGGGCATTATTATCTTTCTCTGAGATGTCAGTATGTTAAGAACATTGACTTTAACAACTATGTTTTTTCTAGCTCTACTTGAGCAGCCCTGTGAAGGAAGGCAGTCTCTTGGAATGTTTTCAGAGCCCAATCTAGTTTTGTGATAATTTCTGCCTCTTAAAAACTTTGGGTTAATATGGAGTTTAAGAGGAGGAGGAGGAGAAAGAAGAAAAAGAATCATTAACACATGAAAGGGGAGTGCAGTCCGTTACTCAAAAGATGCATTGGGTGTTCTCAAAGGTTCTGCTTCATTGAAGCCCTCCCACCCCACACATGTTACCAGTAAAGGCAAGACTTTTTCCTTGAAATGGCCCATGCTGTTTCGTTTGAAATGGTGTGTGCTGCTGCCGGGCGAGCTGTGGTTCTGTCTCAACAACATTACTCAGAACTCACATTGAGCTGGTATCAGCCAACAAGCCCTTTGGTATCAGAGGAGGGAATAAATCACTTCTCCAGAAACACCCATCTGTTTTGAATAGTCCCATGGATAGACGGCTGTCTGTTTCAGGGAATATTAATGTCGGGGAGGGGGAACTAAGCCAAACAGTTTACTCTTCTTTAAATCTAAGCAGAAAGATATTCCAGTAAATGCTTGAAACAAGAACAGAAGTGCAGAAACAGCCCTGGACTCAAAAAACAGGAAGAAAAGAGTTGATAATCCCTGTGACTTTAGTGACCTCTAGCGATCAGCTAAGAACAAACTCGCTGGCATGCACTTTCTCAAAGCAGAGAGCTCTCCAATCAGAGATTCGGAGATTTTACTCTTATTTTGTAACTCTGCCCCTTAGTCTTTCCTGTGTGTGTGTGTGTGTGTGTGTGTGTGTGTGTGTGTGTGTGTGTGGTGTGTGTGTGTGTGTGTGTGTGTGTGTGTGTGTGTGGTGTGTGTGTGTGTGGTGTGTGTGTGTGGTGTGTGTGTGTGTGTGTGGTGTGTGTGTGTGTGTGGTGTGTGTGTGTGTGGTGTGTGTGTGTGTGTGTGGTGTGTGTGTGTGTGGTGTGTGTGTTGTGTGTGTGTGCGTGTGTGTGTGTGTGTTTTCTGTATACTTAATGTGTGCGAGAGGACACATTCTGTGTGTGCAAAGACCAGAGGGCCTGCTCCATCACTCTTCACCTTCCTCACTTGAGACAGAATCTCTCCCTGAACCTGGAGTGAGCACGCTGCCAGCCAGTCCCCATGACCCTGTGTCTGGGGATTAGAATTCAGGTCCTGCGAACACACTGAGCACTCTCCTCCACTGAACCGTCCTCCCCATTTCCCAGCCTCTGTTGTTCTAACAAAATAGCATTACTGCGGTTTCCCTCTAGCAATAAAATTACAAACAAAAGGGGCACACAACCCTCCTACCTGAGCCTTCACCACTTTCAGTCTTGTTTCTGTGTATTTACGTTCAGGCTTGCAACAGCCCACAACAGTGAGGAATTCTCTAGTCACGGCTTGTTAGTTTTCAAATTACACTGCTTTTTTGGTGGGTTTTGGTACCATTCTGAGTCACTGTCTAGCCTTCTAGTACATTGTTCGTGCTAGTTGCTTAACATTTCATCACAAGTTATTCATTGCTATCAGATATTTAGGTTTAAATTTTTTCCATTATTTTGGGAGCTAAATCTTTGTGCCGTTCCAGAATTGTGGCTCTTAGGTGCTGACATAGAAATGGAATTCTACACAGTGAATGCATGTATCAAAATATGGTACATATAGCTCTTGTTGGTTTTTATACTCATTTAAAATTAAATATTATAAGCAAAAAGGAAAACAAAATCTAGGAACACATATCTGCTACATTAATCTTCCTCAGATAATAAAAATGGGAACAATCTCTGTAACTGAAAAAACTAATTAAAAAAAATTTCTTGTTAAAAATATAAAAAAAAATTGTGAGCTGCATGGAATAGTACACACTTGTAATTCCAGAAATCTGGAAGTCTGAGGCAGGAGGATCACAAGTTTAAGGCCAACAGAGAGACCCTGTCTCGAAAAATAAATAAGAGTTTAAAAAGTATGTCTATGGAAAATACAAATATTTTCAGTACATATTCTCAAATTGCCAAATAGCTGAGAGAAATACTTGCTTGGATGAGATTGCAGTGTCCTTACCAAGGGAATGCGTGGTGCTTGCAGGACGCCGCAGCCCACAACAGCGCTCAGCTACAGCCCAGCATTCCTTGTCCGCGGCCGAAGGAAGCAAAGATAGCCAAAATTAGGGCTGGGATTGGAGCACCTACTGCGTGGTGCTTGCCTCCCACGTGTGAGCATCTGAGTTCAAATAGCAAAGAACAAATCAAATAACAAATCATTGATGATGATGATGATGACGATAGTGTTGAAATAGAGGCTCCGTGTTACCAAGTCTAATGATAGAGGTTTGATCCTCAAGATCCACACGGTAGAAGGCAAGAACTGGGTTCTTCAAGTTGTCCTCTGCCCTGGAGGCAAACATGCTTTGTGGCACATGTACAAACACACACACACACACACATATACACACACAATAAAAATGTAAGGAAGAAAGTAAATAAAAATGGCTAGAGACATGGCTCAGCAACTAAGCTTTCTTGCTGTTCGTGTAGAGGACTAGACTTTGCAGCACCCATGTACAGCAGAGAGCGGAAAGGCTCACGACTGCCTGTGACTTCAGCTACAGGCAGTGTAGAGGCAGTGCTCTGACCTCTGAGACCATCTGCGTCATGTGCTCACACCCATAAATATATTTTTAAATGTGAAAATAGGTAAGCTGCATAGTAGCCCCTGCCCGTTAGTTCAGGGTTATGCACTTGGTGGGAATGGGATTATCACAAAGTTATCAGACCCAGAGGCAACTTTCACAGATGAAATACAGGTCCTACATCAGAGAACAAGACATTTTGGTTGTTTAGTTTTAGAAGATACGGTTTCATTGTGCAGCCCAGGCTGGCTTTGACCTCACCGTCCTCCTTCCCCTGCCGTTTAAGTGTCCTGAGTACAGGGTCATACCACCATACCCAGTAAGCCCTCTGGCCTCACACCAGGTCCCCACCCAGTAGCTATCAGCTAAATGCTGCATAATGAGGATGTGCACTAAAGGCTTAGTTTTCCACTGTGTTCATAGGGTAAACAGTTGTCCTTTTCTTGCATTATAAGACATAAAAGATCCAGGTAAAGTTGGCAAAGTAGAGGTGATGAGTAGAAGGATAGCAGGAGGAAGCCTTGCATTTACCAAATTAAGGTAAACACACTCCAAAGTGATAAGTATGTATAAATCAGGGGGTAACAGAATAAATTAGATTCTTTGTTGTATTGCTTTGTATTCAAGAACATTCTGAACCGTGTATTTCCAGGAGCATATCTCAACGTATCACAGGGATTGGGTGGTTTGTAAGAAACATATTTGCATATGTTTTGTTCCTTTAATGCCAATTGCAGAAAGTAAAAAAATCCATCAGGCTTTCTGGGCTGGTTTAAACCATGCACAGGTGGAGAGGGTGAGTGGAAGGGCTGAAAAGCTTGAGAAGTAATGCCTTGGGGCCCTCCACCTGTGGGATATCTTCAGTACCATGCCATTTGGTGAAAAGGAAGTTTGAGGGTCAGGCCAACCTGCCCTTCTTTCTACCAAACTGCACACTCAAGGTGCTCCTGGCCTCCCAAAAGCTACAAATAATCACTTCTGGGATGTTTTCCCAAAATGAAATTGCAACAGCAGGAACCAGGCCAACACATAGAGAGAGGAACTATTAAACAGTATCCTCTGTCTCCTCCCCACAGCCTGAAGTTAATCCAGATGCCAGAGAGACATCTCTTCCTGGCCAAAATCTGGGCTACCTGTACCACCACGGTCAGGCATGCCTCACCTCCAAGATGCTCATTAGAGATTGTGTTTGGTTAGAGCTATATGGTAACAAGCATAATAAATCAGTGTTGGCTAAGGGAGGGAATAGCAGAGGAGCTTGGAGGAGCCAAGAAGACAGTAGGGATTAGAAAGAACCAGCTCAAACCACGTCGTGTGTTTGATTCTCCCTACTCCAAATGCCTTGTGGGCAACCCACAGATTTCTCTTTCAACCCTGATTAATCAGGGGAGATTATGCCAAGGTGGATTTTATTTATTGATACATTATGCCAGCAGGAAACAGGAGTTTTGTTGCCCCTTGATGCTAAGTCAACTACTTGTGCCTGCTTTTATGGCATAACTTTTATGGTTTTTTTTTTTTTCCTGAACTTCAGCGTGTTGCATTTTTTTTATGAGGCAGGGAATTTTGCAGAATCATTGAACAAATAAACAAATTATAAACAGATAAATCTGACACTGACTGTCTCATTACTGAGACTTTCTTTTGTATAGTGTAGTGTTTTCTTATTTATTCTTTTAACTTTACATTGGTTGTGATTTATATTAGAAAAACTACAGTAGAAACTTTGATTATTTGTGCAGTTTAATTTTTTGAGTCAGGATCTCTGTTTGTAGCCCAATCTAGCCTCAAGCCTACAGCACTCCTCATGATTGTTATAGGTCTCCTTTTACTAAATTATATCATCTAATGAGATATGACACTAGTAACAAAGAAATTGGTTATTTGAAAATGACTTCTTTCCATTTTTCTAATTCTGGGTTTTTTGTCTTCTAAAGAAAGGCATAAAATTACTCTGATAATCTCTTCCCTTTGCTCACTGTATACAGGCCATCAGTTTTCTGTAATGCAACATTCTATGAGCAAAAAATCCAACAGCCCTGGTGCCCCATCTGAGCCACATATTTCTGTTATGAGCCTGCACCAAGCCACGAACAAGCCACCTTTTGGTATGTTTCTAAGAATAATAGGTAGTTAATTGAGTCCTTCTATAAGCAACAGTAAGAGAAAAACAAAGAAATAAACACAGGAGTGGAATGCGCCAGACAGTGGAGTATACTCGGCAGCTCGCTTGGGGAATGTGTGTCAAGCCTGAGGAGCTCATGAAGGATTTTGTTCAACATCTCCATATGACAGGCACAAACAAAAGGCTCCTCTTGACATCTAAAGCCAAATTATCTTCTGTAGCTCCAGCCAGTGTCATCTCTACAGGCTTCAGTTATGTCCTGGAGTCCAACAATGCCAGTTTTCTTGGCAGTTGAGCCCAGCCTCATTGTGTTAGTGGTTCTCTAATTAGACACACCAAGCTGGTCCTAATAAAGATACTTTTGGTTTGGTTTCAAGCACCGCAAACCCACTTCACAGCAGTTTCTCAGAAAAGAAAAGGAAAAAAAAAAAAAAAAAAACAAGGACTGGAAGGACACCAGGCTACTCCCAGATCCCAAGCAGCAGGAAGGGCAGAAGAAGCTTCAGGCTTATTGCTAAAAGTTATTTTGCCATGCATCTAAGAACAACATCACTATTACAGTATGGCTTCTGACTTCCACTCTTCTCTGTTTCTCCAGAGGAAAACAGACAAGCTTGGGTTGCATGGGAAGCCTGAGTATGTCCTGAACAGCCAAACCCAGAAGTGTTGGTCACACAGTAAAGTTGATAACTCCTGGGGAGCCATCATTAAGCTTAGGAGAGTAGTCCCAAGTAAGAGATAGATGCTGGGCGCAGGACATCTTATAGAAGGCCTCAACTAGAAGCTACAGAAACCAAGGAGTTGGGAATTCTTTGTTGCTTTTACTACGGCCATCTCATGTCTTCAGTTCCTATGGTAAGGCTTACAGACGTGCTAAAGCTTGTTCATCGGGGAAACAATAACTCTTATTCATGAGTTTCAGGCACCCTTGTTCATGCCATGTGCCGGTGACGGGTGATGGTCACCTGTCTAGCCCAGCCTGGATTAGTCTTCTAAGGACCAAATCCAATAATCCATTTTCCATCCTCACCCTTCACAAATGTGCTTCAGAGAAACTTCAAAATTGACACATCTGAAGTAAACTCAAATTCATAGTCTTTCTCTACAAGCGTCATTGCTTTGTGAATTCCTAACTCTACAGTCAGGACCACTCATGAAAACTGGAAAGTTTAAACCTAATCATTAGCCACTCTGCCCCTGCCCTTATCCAACTAAATACCAGGGCAGCCAACCTTAAATCTAACGTCATTTAATCTGCTCAGTCATCTCTGCAGTGGCTCCTTTGACTGAAACACTGACTCTGCTCTCCCTCCAGTTTCTGCTAAAATCTTATTACACTTTCCTATGCAAGTGTTATCTCTAACCACAGGTCTCCTCTAGCTTGGGTGGCTGGAACCTACCTCACAGTCTTAGTGGCTTGCCAATTGCTGAGTCCCCACATCATGTAGGTGGCAAGGATTGCAACCTTTAGCCATATCTCTTATCACTCCTTGCTTCTCCCTCTGCCCCAACCATGGCAAGTCACTTTCACTCCTCTGAATAATACACAATTGCCTTGGGCTCCAAGAGGGGAGCCTACACAAAGCCCTTGATCCTGTGCTTTATGAAACAAGGTCCTGTTCTTGGCATTCTGTCCTTTTCCTGAAGCTACAGAGAATATTAAAAGGTCTTTTTGTTTATATGCTGTAATGGGCCCAAATGACAGGCTGCCTGGGTTCAAATCTCATCTCTACCATATGCTATGGGAACAGTATATGGACTCATGCTGAGGGATGAATATTACCCATAAGAATAAGTAAACATGCTTGGGAATCAGTGTCTTTTCACTAAGGTGCTTGTCAGAAGCACGAATGATAGCATTAACAGAAAACAAGATAATGAGTAATACCCCCTCCTATTATAATCAGACAGTAAGCCCACCATCTTGGGCTCATCTGGATCTCAGGGCCTGAGAATGTGCTTTCAGTTATCGTTACAGTAAGCCAGCTGCCTCCCTCCAAACCAGAGTCAAGAAAGGTAAATAAGAAAGCATTAGGATCTACAGCTTGAGTATAATGAAATGTGTCTGATCCTTATGGGATGATTTTTAAGAAAAAAATTGTCATTCAGAATGACTATCAGCTATTTGCCACTGACTATTTTGATTACTCCTGTGAAGTTGGCATGTTGTGGAAATAGAGGGGAGGAAGAGCTTCTGCAAGTTCTCTTCTTGGTACCATAGCCATGTGACACGTGTGTGTGTGTGTGTGTGTGTGTGTGTGTGTATCAACAGGGAGATGGAAAGTCACATGGACATGTTTTTCTTTACCCAGAGGAGCCTTTTCATTTACTTATTGATTAATTATCCTTTTCATGTGACATAAAAAAGATTGTGAACAGGGGAATGCTTCAGCAGTGGGGTCACAAGGATGGGAGAGAAACTGTCACTTTGTGAGTAACCAGACTTAGCATATCAGACTGGGAGCAAGAGGCCCAGCCTCAGACCTGTTCTCACCACAGGCCACACACTGAAGGAGGCAGATGAGGCTTCGTGGCAGAAGTAGGGAAGCAAATGGAAATCTTACTAATAAGAAGAGGACTGGGATAAGGCACAATGGGTTGCTTCCTCACTATAGATCCTGATGTCTGCATGCGAGGCAAAAATGTACTGGCCATGCAAAGAGATGGAAGAATATAGCAAATGGCCAAGATTGCGAAAATCGAGCATACAACATGGCCAGCATACTTAATGCCATTGGACTCTACACTTAAGGATACATTTAAGAACCCAAATAGTATGTTATGCACACTTTTTTTGCATAATGAAAATGAATAAGTAAAATATAAGGTGAACTTCAGGTATCTAAATAATGGAGTCAATAAAGACTTTAAATATCTACTTAGTAAGCACAAGAATTAAGAATAAAAGATACATAAAAACCAATAATAAGCAGAAAAGATACATAAAACAAACAATAATGAGCAGAATTCCAGCTTTGACATAGACACTGTAGAGCCCAAAAATCCAGTTGAAATATCAAATATTAGAATCAAATGACATAAGTTTCTATCAGTCTTGACAGTAAATATAGTTAAGAGTGGTCATTAGCCAATGAAATATTATAAAAAAAAAAAAAAAAAAGCTTGGGGGAAAACACCTCAGCACAGTTAAAAGCCTCCTGCTCATCACTGACATGCCAAGATGGAGGAAGGCAACACTTGAATATTTGAAAAGTCAACTTGAAAAAAAGTGCATAAAAGCATTAGCATACAAATCACAAAACTAACAAACCTTGAAGGAAATGGCCTGCAGACAGTTCACAATCTAAAGCAAAAAGAAGATCCTGAAAACAGACACCAAAGCTACACAGTTTAGGGAGTGGGGAGCCGCTCATGGTTAGGAGAACTTTCTCACTTGCAGAAGAACCATGTCAGTTCCCAGCACCCACATCAGGTGCTTCACAGCCCTATTGCTTTAGCTCCAGGAACTCCTATGCCTTGGGGCCTCCAAGGACACCAATGTCTACATTCAGGCCCTGTCATACTTTGCTTCCTATTGCTGTCATAAACTCTATGACCTAAGACAACGTGGGGGAAAGGGATTTATTCAGTTACACATCCCAATCACAGAGAGAAGTCAGGGCGTGAACTCAAGCAGGCACAGAGACAAGAACTATGGAGGAAATGTGCGACTGCCTTGCTCTCCGTGTTCACTCAGCTGGCTTTCATACAGCCTAGGACTGCCTGCCCAGGGGTGGTACCACCTGAAGTGGGATGGACCCTCCCACATCAATCACTAATTAAGGGAATGCCCCCACAAATTTAACGACAGGCCAGAACGCCGGAAACATGTTCTTAATCGAGGTTCCCACTTCCCAGATGACCATACATTTTGCCAAGTTGACAAGATCCTAACCAGCACAGACCCACAGATACACACATAAAATAAACAACAAAGTGGAATAAAAGCATGCAGTAGCTCTGGTGGAGGGACAGTGACGCTGAGGAGCAACTTTTCAGCAGAAATTCTAGAAGCCACAAAATCAGGTATGAGCTGAAGTTTCCTAGAAAAGAGGTGAATGTGTTAAGCATTCTGCAGAGCTGATTAATCTTGGAGAGATGGAATGTTACAGACTGGGGGCCAAAATTATCCCAAGCTGTCCTTGCCCCCAAAATACCCAACTGTTACTCACCCCTGTGTGTGACCTGACATCCTTGTGACTATTGGGTAAACCCTTTGGGAATGTACAAGCAAGCACTCAGCTTCCTCCGACCCAAAGGTTTAGAATCAAATACAACTGAGGACTACAGCAGAGATTCCCAACTTAGCTAAAAGCCGCCTCCCTCCTGTTTCCACCAATGCATTTCATAAATGCCAGGATTTATGATTTCATTGTTTGTTCCTAAAGAAACTTCATAAAATTGTTTCTACATTGGAACATAGAATTTAGAGGTAACTAAAATATATGTTCCCAGGCTTTGGCCACTCATATTTGGCTCCAATGTCACCAAAAAATAAACTTTTTAAAAATTTTACTTATTTTTTATTTATTACAGTTTATTCACTTTGTATCCCAACTGAAGCCCCCTCCCTTATCCCCTTCCAATCTCATCCTCCCTCCCTCTTCTCCACCCATGCCCCTCCCCCAGTCCATTGATAGAGGAGGTCCTTCTCCCCTTCCATCTGGCCCTAGCCTATCAGGTCTCATCAGGAGTGGCTGCATTGTCTTCTTCTGTGGCCAGCTAAGGCTGCTCCCCCATCAGGGGGGAGCAGCCAGCCACTAAGTTCATGTCAGAGACAGCCCTTTTTCCTGTTACTAGGGAGCCCACTTGAACACTGAGATGCCATGGGCTACATCTGTGCAGGGGTTCTAGGTTATTTCCATGCATGGTCCTTGGCTGAAGTATCAGTCTCAGAAAAGACCCTGTGCCCAGGTATTTTGGTTCTGTTGCTCTCCTTGTGGGGCTCCAGTTCCCTCCAGGTCTTTCTATCTCCCACTTCTTTCATAAGATTCCCTGCACTCTGCCCAAAGTTTGGCTATGAGTCTCAGCCTCTGTTTTGATACCCTGCAGGATAGACTTTTTCATTGTCCCTCTGTGGTAGGCTCCTATCCTGCTCCCTCTCTACTCCCTCCCATTTGCCTTTCTGAAAGAGGATTAGACATATAATATAGGATAATCATACTAAAACCTGTACACCTAAAGAAGCTAATCAAGAAGGAGGACTGTGGGTAAGATGATCAAGAATAAGCTTTTAAAGTAACAAAAGAAAAACATAGGCCCTTAGAAATCTGTACAAAGAGGCCTAGGTGTGGTGGCGCACACCTTTATTCTCAGTACTCATACTTGGGAGGCAGAGGCAGGCAGAGCTCTGTGAGTTCAAGACCAGCCTGGTTTACAAAGTGAGTTCCAGGACAGCTAGGGCTATTACACAGAGAAACTCTGTCTTGAACAAAACAAAACAAAACAAAAACAAAAAAAGAAATCTGCACAAAGTTAGAGTGTTCTTCAAAAACTAAAAATAAATAAATAAATAAATAAATAAATAAATAAATAAATAAATAAATAGCACTTAAATTCAGAAACTGAATAAATTCTTCATTATAATATTTTCATAAAATATTTTAAACGATATAATGAAATTTGATGCTGGGACTCTGGCTGAAAAAGGAGGTAGGCTGATTCCAGATCCTCACCTCACCCTCCATTCTCCCAAATCCAATTGCCCAGTCTGATTCAAACTTTTGCAGGAGACCACCATCTAAGGCCTTTCATCTCTTCCCCTTTTCTAATGGCTTACACAGATCTTCCCTCCAATTCCCTTCACCGCACACATTATGACATCCCAACCCCCAACTCCAGCAGGCAAACTCTGGGAGCCCAGTGGCTCCTCTGACCAGGGAAGCAAGTAGACTACCTGCAGATTTCATCTATCCAACCTTTTCCCTAAACCCAATCTCCCAGTCTCACCCCTAACTCTACAGAGACCCACCTGCTGTGCCTCCCATTCCTCTACCCCCATCTCCAATGGCTCACAAAGATCTTCCCCTCTAAACTTCCTTCCCCCACTCATTGCAGTACCCGAGCCCCTAACCCCAGCAAGCATTTCCTGGGACCCTATAGGCTACTTAAGCCAGGAAAGCATGTAGGATAACTGTAGGTCTTGGCCTCTTCCTCCATTCTTTCAAATCTAATCCTCCATTTTTATATAACCAGCTCTGCTGCAGACCTACTGTAGCCACTCCTCAGTCTCTGCCCTCATTTCCAGGGGACTAGGCATATCCTCGTGTGACAGCCTCCTCCTCTATCTCCTCTGGACTCCCTCACACAGCCCGCTCCTGGCCAATTTCTGTGCCTACATATCAGCTCCCAACACCTAGAAAAACATTTTACCTAGAATCCCCAATGACAAAACCTACTAGGATCCCAGAAGAATTTTCTACCAGAACACATAGGCACCAAACTCTGCTAAAAAGCAGAGATGCCAACAGGAACCAAGGAAAAAAAATCTACCCCAAAAAGACAAGTGTAGATATCAGCACCTAGAATTAAACTCTTTCCAAGCCCAGATGTCTAAACACTAGCATAAAAACACAATCGCTAAATGCCAAGACAATATGTCTCCAGCGACCCTACCACAGCAGGCCCTGAATATCTCAGCATAGCTGAAGCATGAAAAAAATAAACCTTAAAACAGCCTTGACGAGAATGAAAACACAATAAACAATTGGAAAAAAAATGATAAAACGATTGGGAAAAAAAATGGAAATAGAATCAATAAAGAAGACCCAAACTGAGGGGAATGTGGAAATGAAAATTTTAAGAACTTTGACAGGAACCACATCAGCAAGTTTCACCAACAGAATGCAAGAGATGGAAGAAAGAAAAAAAAAACTTGGGCACTGAAAACACAATAGAAGAAATGGATACAATGGTCAAAATAAAAATGTAAATCTAAAAATCTGGCATTAAACATCCAGGAAATCCTGGATATTATGAAAAGACCATATCTAAGAATAATAGGGATTTAGAAAGAAATCCAGATCAAAGGCACAGAAAATATTTTCAACAAAATCTAGAAGAAAATTTCCCTAACCTAAAGGAGGAGATACCTATTAAGGTACAAGAGGCCTACGGAACACCAAATAGATTGGACCAGAAAAAAAAAAATCCTCTTATCATATAATAATCAAAACACTAATCATCCAGAATGAAGAAAGAATATTAAAAGCTGCAAGGGAAAAGAACAAGTAATTTAAAGGCAGAATTAGATAAGAATAACATTTGACTTCACTTTTTTCTTCCTTTTTCTTTTATTTATTTTTTCTCATACAATACATCCTGACTGCATTTTTCTTCCCTCCACTCCTCTCAGTCCCATTCCACTTCTCTTCTCCCGGAGATCCACTGTTCTTTCATTTCCCTTCAGGAAAGAGCAGGCCTCCCGAGGATATCCACCAAACTTGGCGTAACAACATGAAATAAGACCAGGCACAAACCCTCATATCAAGTCTGGAGGAGGCAACCCGGTAGGAGGAAAGGGGTCCCAAGATCAAGCAAAAGAGTCAGAGATGTCCCTACTCCAGAGAAGCCCAAGCTAAACAACTGCCCCATATTTGCACAGGACCTTGCTCAGACCCATGCAGGCTCCATGATTGCTGTTCCAGGCTCTGTGAGCTCCCTTTGAGCCTAGTTTACTTGATTCTGTAAGTTTTCTTGTGGTGCCGTTTGACCCCACTGGCTCCTACAAACATTCCTCCCCCTCTTTTGCAGGGTTCCCCAGGTGCCAGTGTTTGGCTGTGGGTCTCTACCTCTGCTTCCATCAGCTGCCAGAGGAAGCTCCTCTGATGCCAGTTGGACTAGGCACCAATCTATGAGTACAGCATAATGTCACTAAGAATCATTTCACTGACATTTTTTGGTGGTCGTGTTTGGTTCAGCCACGGGTGTCTGGGCCTGCAGCTTCCGGTTCCGGCAGTGCCAGGCACGTGCTTCCTCTTGCAGCATGGGCTTCAGGTTAGACCACTTTCAGTTGCCAGCCACCATTGCCGCAGTACACCTTGCAGGAAGGAGAGGTTGTAGGTCAAAACTTCTGTGGCTGGGTTGTCCCAGTCCCACCACTGAAGACCAAGAGATATGCCACAGAGGCCAGGCCAGACTACTAGACCCAGCAAAATGTTCAGTCACCATAGATGGAGAAAATGGTACGTCCGTGATAAAACAAAATGTAAGCAATATCTCCCTACAAATCCAGGACTCAAAAACAGGATCCATCCTTCTGCTGCATTCAAGAAACACGCTTTAACATCAAGAATTGACACTACCTCAGCATAAAAAGGTGGAAAGGATATTCCAAGCAAATTGGTCTAATCAACAAGTAAGTTTAGCCATTTTAATATGTAGTGGAAGTTTTGGTTTGCTTAAAAACTCAGTTATGGTAAATAAGTATGTTTTTGCTGTGATCCCAAAGATAGGATGTAGAAATGCTTTTAGTTTATTCCACAGCTGATAACAGCCTCCTGAGAGGGTACATGATCTTTGTAAGCTGGAAACTGCCTCATGCACAGGGTATGGGATTTGCCAGCTGGAAAACATACTCTGAGAGGGTATAAATAGGAGTGGAGGGAGAGAGACAGAGACAGACACAGAGAAAGAGATGGGGGGGGAGGATGCTTCAAAACAGTCCTAGACAGAAATGATCTGGAGAACACTTTGAGGAGCTGCTCTGATTCTTTCCATGGCTACTGTTTGCTGTTTGGCTAGACTGCTAGAATCATGATGACAAAGAGTGGGATCATCCCAAGGAATTAAGTCTAAAAAGCCCTATATCCCCTGTCTCTACTAATCTTCTTTTTCTCTTACCTAGGGTTGAGGGTTTGAAGGGAGACAGAGGCATTTAGGAAGCCCAAATAAAGTAGTTTTTAAAAACTTAAAGCCTACATTAATATCGACAAAATAAACTTCAAACTAAAACTAATCAGAAGAGATAGAGGACATTATACTCATAAAAAGAAAAAAATCCACCAAGAAGACATTACAAATCTTAATGTCTATGCATCAAACACAAGGGTTTGCACCAAAGTTTGTTAAAGAAACATGACTGCATCCTAACTCACATACAGACTTGCACATAGTGATAGCGCAAGACTTCAGTATCCCACTCTCGCTAACAGACAGGTCATCCAGATAAAAACTAAACAGAAATGCTGGGCTGACTTTATAGACAAAATTGATCTATCATATTTATAGAACATTTCAACCAAGCACAAGAGAATATACATTTTCTTAGCGGCTCATGAAATTTTCTCCAAAACTATGACATATTTGAACACAAAGAAAGTCTCAACAGATATGAAGAAAAAAAAAAAAAAGAAATAACAACCTTCATCCTATCAGACCAGCAAGAATTAAATTTGGATATCTACAACAGAAAGCTTACATACAAATGAAAACTGAAAATTTTACTACTTACTGCATGAAAAATAGGTCAAGAAAAAGTTTAAGGAAAAAAATACTTTCTAAAAGTGAATAAAAATGAATGCACAGCATACCCAAACTTATGGGACACAAAGAAAGCATTTCTAAAAGAGATGTTCATAGTATTAAGTGCCTACATAGGAAGAGACCTCACACCAGGACTTAGTAGCACACCTGAAAGCTCTAGAACAACAAGAAAAAATCATGCTCGAAAGGACTGAAAGGCAGAAATAATTAAACCTTGGGCTGAAATCAATAAAATAGAAATCAAACAAAAAATAAAACAATACAAAAAAAAATCAATGAAACAAAGAGTTTGTTCTTTGAGGAAAATCTTATTTAAATTTACTGAAAGTCAGAGAAAGACTATCCAACTTAACAAAATTAAAAAATGAAAGGGGTACATAACAATAGAAAATGAGGAAATCCAGAGATTCATACGGACTTACTTTAAAAGCCTGTACTTCTTGTGGAGCTCCTGTCTCCTCCAGGTCTTTCTGGCTCTCTCTTCTTCCATAAGCTTTCCTGTACTCTGCCCAAAGTTTGGGTATGAGTCTCAGTATCTCCTCCGATACCCTGATGGGTAGAGTCTTCCAGAGTCTTGCCACTGTGGAAGGCTCCTGTCCTGTTCCTTATCTTCTCCTACTTCCTATGTCTATCCTGTTTGTCCTTCTGAGAGAGGGTTTAGCCTCTTTCCTAGGGTTGTCCTTTTTTGGGCACAGGGGGGTTCTGCAGAGACTGATACTCTAACCAAGGACCATGCATGGAAATGACCTAGACCCCTGCTCAGAAGAAGCTGATAGGCTGCCCAGTTTCTAAGTGGGTTCCCTAGTAAGGGAAGCAGAGGCTGTCTCTGACATGAACTCAGTGGCTGGCTCTCTGATCACCTCCTCATGGAGGGTGCAGCCTTGCCAGGCCATAGAGGAAAGTGATATAGCTAGCCTTGATGAGACCTAATAGGCTAGGGTCGATAGAAGAGAAGGAGGTCCTCCCCTATTAGTGGACTAGGGAAGGGACATATGGGAAGAAGAGGGAGGGTAAGTGGGACTAGGAGAAGATGAGGGAGGAGGCTACAGCCAGGATAGAAAGAGAATAAACTGAAATAAATAAATAAATTTTAAAGATAAACAAACAAAAGCCTGTACTCCACCAACTTGGAGAACCTAAAAGATAGTTTTCTCCATACATACCACTTACCAAAGTTAAATCAAGATCAGATAGACAATTTAAACCTTATAACCCCTAGTGAAATAGAAGCAGCCATTAAAATCTCCCAATCAAAAAAAAAAAAAAATTCCCAGGGCCAGATGATTTTAACACAGAATTCTATCAGACACTCAAGAAAAATGCCAATACTCTTCAAATTGTTCCACAAAATACAAACAGGAAGGAACACTGTCTTATTCATTTTATAAGGACATGGTTACTCCTAAACCACATAAATGGCCAACAAAGTAAGAGAACTGTAAAACAATTCCCCTTATGAACATACATACAAAAATTCTCAATAAGATGCTTGCAAATCAATTCCAAAAACATATTTTAAAAAAGATCATTCACCATGATCAACTAGGTTTCATCTCAGAGATGCAAGGATGGCTCAACCCACGCAAATCAATAAATGTAATATACCAAAAACCAAAACTATATAATCATCTCATAGGATACAGAAAAGGCCTTTGACAAAATCTAATATCCTTGCAGATATTAGAGATACAAGGGACATTTCTCATCAAATTAAAATCAACTTTATGAAGCCCATAGCTAACATCAACTTAAATAAAGAGAAAGTCAAGGCAATTCCACTACAATCAGGAACAAGACAGGGGTGTCTACTCTCTCCATATTTATTTAGCATAATACTTGAAGTCTTAGCTAGAGCAATAGGACATCTGCAAAAGGATACAAATTGAAAAGGGAGAAGTCAAGGGTCTTTATATGCAAATAATATGATACTATGCATAAGTGTCTCCAAATATTCCACTAGGGAACTCCTATAGCTGATGAACACTTTCAGCAAAGTAGGTGGATACAAAATTAACTCACAAAAAATAGTATCCCACATACATACATCAAGTGTACATATCCCACATATATGTACATGTGTGTGCATGACAAATAAACTGGAAAAATATCAGGGAAACAACACCTTTCACAATAGCCTCAAATATTATAAAGTATCTTGGGGTAACCCTAACCAAGCAAGGGAAAAACCTGTATGATAAAACTCCAAGATATTGAAGAAAGAAATTGAAGAAGATATAAGAAGATAGAAAGAGTTCCCATGATCTTGGATTGGTATGATTAACAAAGTAAAAATGGCCAACCTAATAAAAGCAATCTACAGATTTAATGCACTCTCCATCAAAATTCCAACACAGTATTTCACAGAGTTAAAAGGAAAGCTAATTCTCAGCTTCATGTGGAAACACACACACAGTAGCTAAAGCAATCCTGATTAATAAAAGAACTGCAGTAGGAATCACGAAGGGGGCATTTCTACTATAGTAATAAAAATAGCATGCTATTAGCACAGAAACAGACACATTGATCAATAGAATCAAATTGAAGGCCCAGACATAAATTCTTGATTTTTGGATACTTGATTTGTTATAAAGAAGCCAGAAATGCACACTGGAAAAAAAAAAAAAAAAAGACAGCATCTGTGACAAATGGAGCTGGTCATACTGGGTGATTACATGTAGAAGAATACAATAGATCCACACATACCAGCCTGCACATCTCCAGGTGGAGCAAGGGCTTCAGCATAAAACCAAATGCTCTAATAGAAGACAAAGTGGGGAATAACTTTGAACTCATTGGCACAGCAAAAGATTTTCTGAGCACAGACTCTGACGTCAAAAACGGACCTAATGAAAGCAAAAAGCGTCTGCAAAGCAAAGCACATCATCATTCAGACAAAGCAGCAGCCTACAAAATGGGAAAAGATTTTTATCAATTGCGTGTACAATTAAGAACTAATATCCAAAATGTATAAAGATCTCAAGAAAACTGGATATCAGTAAAATAAATAAACCAATTAAAAATGAGGAACAGATCTAAACAAGCAAGTTGTTTAACAAAAGCTAAGATAAGCAGTTAGCCAAAGGGAGAGTTTTGTAGAAGCAAAGAGTTTAACAGAAGCTAAGTTAGGGGCATCTTGACCTTGGGTTCCTAGAATAGAGTTGGATAATTTTTCATGGGATTCTCCATCAAAGGCACAAAATTCTAGTTAAACATGAAATGGCCTCAACAAGAATACAAAATGAAGGAACCTCTACATTGTCTTGCTCTGTCATAATATGAATTTATACAAAAAAAGAAAAAAGAAAAATAGATTATCCCCATGCATGGTCCTTGGTTGGAGTATCAGTCTCAGTACCTCTTTGCCCAGATTTTTTTGGTTCTGTTGCACTCCTTGTGGGGCTCCTGTCCCCTCCAGGTCTTTCTATCTCCCGCTTCTTTCCTAAGATTCCCTGAACTCTGCCCAAAGTTTGGCTATGAGTCTGAGCATCTGCTTTGATACCTTGCTGGATAGAATCTTTCAGAGGCCCTCTGTGGTATGCTCCTGTCCCGTTCCCTGTTTTCTCCCTCTTCCGATGTCCATCCCGTTTGCCTCTCTGAGTGAGGATTGATCATCCTACCCAGGGTCCTCCTTCTTGCTTAGCTTCCTTAGGTGTACAGATTTTAGTATGCTTACCCTATATTATATTTCTAATATCCACTTACAGGTGAGTAAATACCATGTGTGTCTTTCTGCTTCTGGGATACCTCACTCAGGATGATCTTTCCTAGTTCCTACCATTTGCCTGCTACCCCTGCACTGATGTAGCCCATGGCAGCTCATTCTCCAAGTGGGTTCCCTAGTAATGGGAGCAGGGACTCTCTCTGACATTAACTCAGTAGCTGGCTCTTTGACCACCTCTGCCTTAGGAAGGGCAGCCTTACCAGACCACAGAAGAAGACAATGCAGCCAGTCCAGATGAGACCTAATAGGCTAGGGTCAGATGGAAGGGAAGGAGGACCTCCCTTATCAGTGGACTTGAGGAGGGGCATGGGAGGAGATGAGGGAGGGAAGGTTGGACTGGGAGGGAATGAAGGAGAGGGCTATAGCTGGGATACAAAGTGAATAAACTGTAATTAATAAAAAAATAAATTAATTTAAAAAATAGAAAAAAAATCAGTAACTAGTTAACCAAATGAATCAGCATGAAAGTTTATAACCAACAAATTTAAAAAACACAATCCTACTCAACTGAACATGGAAGAGTTATCAACTAAAACCATATGCTGAAGTATAAGTTACACATCAAACAGCTACAATATACTGTAACTCAATTAAAATGCAGAGCGTATTCATAGACAACCACGAAATATGATTAGAAATTGTAATGGTGAGATAAATAGGAAAACCCCAAATGTTTTCTAAACGTACTGCTAAATAATCCATGTGTCAAGGAAGAAATGTGAAAATAATTAATATCTTGAACTGAGTTACAATAAATTCATAATATTGTGAAATATGTTGGCATAGATAAAATATTACTTAGTGAAAG
Organism: Psammomys obesus; assembly: GCF_907164565.1. Taxonomy (NCBI): domain Eukaryota; kingdom Metazoa; phylum Chordata; class Mammalia; order Rodentia; family Muridae; genus Psammomys; species Psammomys obesus. The sequence goes on along the minus strand of NW_026590809.1, from coordinate 2,167,442 downwards.
CACAGACATAAATTCATACTTGAAAAAGTATGGAAATTGATGATTAAGCATCTTCTTCACAAATTAGGAAAAAGAACATCAAATTACAGCTACAGACTGTCAGGGAAATGATAAAGTGGCTGCGAATGGAGACAGTGGATGTCGACAGGGCAATGAAGCCCAGTGTTGGTTCTCCAGAGTTACTGGGAATTATTTAGAAAGCTTGAGAGAAAATAAAAAAAACACAATACTACAGGATGAATTTAACATCGATGAAATGCTTCTGACAATTTAGACAAAACAGAAAATGCCTCAAAACTCACACAAAAGAAACCCAGAAATTAAAAAATATATATTTTAATGGCATTTTAATCTTTAGAATACAAGATCATGTTTAAAGGAACCAAAACTGTTCTTACAAACAAAACCTAGGCCTAATTTTAAAATATATATACTATAATAAGGTAAAGCAAAGCCATCATATCGAAGTTGGACAAAACAAGACAACAGGAAAATAAAAGAGTGCCAAGAAAAAGCACAAGAATGAAAGACCCTTCATCCACACATCAGGATCCCATGAAAACACTGGACTAGAAGCCAGAACACGTGCAAGGACCTGGTGTAGACCTATGCAGGCCTGTGCTGCTGCCTCAGTCCCTGTGGGTTCACATGAGCTTGGCTCAGTTGATTTAGAGGGCTTTGCTCTCCTAGTGTCCTCGGTCTGCTCTGTCCCTCCAGCTCCTCCAGCCTCCACCTCTGCCAGGCTCCCTGAGCTGGGAGGGAAAGGATTTGATGGAGACACCTCCTTTAGAACTGTGTGTTCCGCAGCCTCTCTCTCCCTTCCTCCCTCCCTCTCTGTGTTTGTACCCGTCTGCTGCGTAAGGAAGCCTCTCTGATGATCGCTGAGTAAGGCACTGATATGTATACATATAGCAGAATATCATTAGGATATATTATACTATTTTATAATATTATATATCAGTATATATTTTATGTGTACAAAATATATTGTATATATTGTATAAGTAACAATTATACAAAATACAAAATATATTGTGTATATTGTATAAGTATCAATTATATAGTTATATGTAAATATATAAAAATATACAATATTAATGTTGTATGTAAATATACATGAGCCAGATGGTTTCAGCGCAGAATTCTACCAGACCTTCAAAGAAGTGCTCACACCAATTCTCCTCAAACTATTCCACAAAATAGAAACAGAAGGTACATTACCAAACTCATTCTATGAAGCAACAGTCACCGTGATACCTAAACCACACAAAGACCCAACAAAAAAAGAAAACTTCAGACCTATCTCTCTTATGAACATTGACACAAAAATACTCAATAAAATACTTGCAAACCGAATCCAAGAACACATCAAAGATATCATCCACCACGACCAAGTAGGCTTCATCCCAGGCATGCAAGGGTGGTTCAACATACGGAAATCCATCAATGTAATCCACCACATAAACAAACTGAAGGAGAAAAACCACATGATCATCTCCTTAGATGCTGAAAAAGCATTTGACAAAGTCCAACACCCATTCATGTTTAAAGTCTTGGAGAGATCAGGAATACAAGGCACATATCTAAACATAGTAAAGGCAATATACAGCAAGCCTATAGCCAACATCAAACTCAATGGAAAGAAACTTAAATCAATCCCACTGAAATCAGGGACAAGACAAGGCTGCCCATTCTCTCCCTACCTCTTCAACATAGTACTTGAAGTCCTAGCCAGAGCAATAAGACAACTAAAGGAGATCAAGGGGATACAAATCGGAAAGGAAGAGGTCAAAGTGTCACTATTCGCAGATGATATGATAGTATATATGAGCGACCCCAAAAATTCAACCAGAGAACTCCTCCAGTTGATAAACACCTTCAGCAAAGTGGCAGGATACAAAATCAACTCAAAAAAATCAGAAGCCCTCCTGTACACCAAAGACAAAAGGGCTGAGAAAGAAATTAGGGAAACAACACCCTTCACAATAGCCACTAACCACATAAAGTACCTTGGGGTGACACTAACCAAGCAAGTGAAAGACCTGTTTGAGAAAAACTTCAAGTCTCTGAAGAAAGAAATTGAAGAAGATCTCAGAAGATGGAAAGATCTCCCATGCTCATGGATTGGTAGGATTAACATTGTGAAAATGGCCATCCTGCCAAAAGCAATCTACAGATTCAATGCAATCCCCATCAAAATACCAACTCAATTCTTTACAGACCTTGAAAAAAAGATTCTCAGCTTCATATGGAGAAACAAAACACCCAGAATCTCCAAAACGATCCTGTACAACAACAGATCATCTGAAGGTATCTCCATCCCCGATCTCAAGTTGTACTACAGAGCAATAGTAATAAAAACTGCATGGTATTGGCACAGAAACAGAAAGGAGGATCAATGGAACCACATAGAAGACCCAGAAATAAACTCACACACCTATGAATACTCGATTTTTGACAAAGAAGCCAAAACCATTCAATGGAAAAAAGACAGCATCTTCAGCAAATGGTGCTGGTCCAACTGGATGTCCACATGCAGAAAAATGAAAATAGATCTATATTTATTACCCTGCACAAAACTAAAGTCCAAGTGGATCAAAGACCTCAACATAAAACCAGATACTCTAAATCTGTTAGAAGAAAAATTGGGGAACAGCCTAGAACTCATTGGCACAGGAGACAACTTCCTGAACAGAACACCAACAGCACAGGCTCTAAGAGCAACAATCAATAAATGGGACCTCATGAAATTGAAAAGCTTCTGTAAAGCAAAGGACACCGTCATCAAAACAAAGCGACTGCCTACAGATTGGGAAAGAATCTTCACTAACCCTTTATCTGACAGAGGACTAATATCGAGTATATACAAAGAACTAAAGAAGCTGAAAAGCAGCAAACCAAGTAATCCAATTAAAAAAATGGGGAACAGAGCTAAAGAGAGAATTCTCAACAGAGGAATATCGAATGGCAGAGAAACACTTAAAGAAATGCTCATCCTCATTAGCCATCAGGGAAATGCAAAACAAAACGACCCTGAGATATCACCTTACACCCATCAGAATGGCCAAGATGAAAAACTCAAGGGACAACACATGCTGGAGAGGTTGTGGAGAAAGGGGAACCCTCCTCCACAGCTGGTGGGAATGTAAACTGGTACAACCACTCTGGAAATCTATCTGGCGCTTTCTAAGACAATTAGGAATAGTGCTTCCTCAAGACCCAGCTATACCACTGCTAGGTATATACCCAAAGTTTGCTCAAGTACACAAAAGGGATATTTGCTCAACCATGTTTATAGCAGCTTTATTTGTAATAGCCAGAACCTGGAAACAACCCAGATGTCCATCAACGGAGGAATGGGTACAGAGATTGTGGTATTTTTACACAATGGAATACTACTCAGCAATCAAAAAGGAGGAAATCATGAAATTTGCAGGCAAATGGTGGGATCTAGAAAAGATCATCCTGAGTGAAATATCCCAGAAGGAGAAAGACAAACACGGTATATACTCCCTTATATAGACCTATAAGATATGATAAACATAATGAAATCTATACACCTAAAAAAGATAATCAAGAGAGCGGACATGGGGTAAGATGATCAATCCTCGTTTTGAAAGACAGATGGGATGCGCATTGAACATTGACAGGAGTCTACTGAGTGCATTTGAAAGACTCTAACTAGCAGTGTTTTCAAAGCAAAGACTCATGACCAAACCTTTGGCAGAGTACAGGGAATCATAAGAAAGAAGGGGAGTTAGTCTGATGAGGAAAGGATAGGAGCTCCACAAGGACCAAATATATCTGAGCACAGGGTCTTTTCTGAGACTGACATGCAACCAAGGACCATGTATGAATGTAACCTAGAACCTCTGCTCAGATGTAGCCTGTGGTAGCTCAGTAACCAATTGGTTTCCCATAGTGAGGGGAACAAGGACTGTTTCTAACAGGAACTCAATGACTGGCTCTTTGGCCTCCCCACCCCCCAAGGGAGGAGCAGTCCTGTTAGGCCACAGAGGAGAGCTTTGCAGCCAGTCCTGAAGATACCTGACAAAACAGGATCAGATGAATGGGGAGGAGGTCCCCCCTATCAGTGGACTTGGCAAGGGGCACGGTGGAGATGAGGGAGGGAGGGAGGGACTGGGAGGGAATGAGGGATCAGGACACGGCTGGGATACAGAGTTAATAAAATGTAACTGATAAGAAAAAAATAAAATTCAAAAAAAAAAAAAAAGAAGAAGAAGAAGCTAAGCATAAAGGAGGTCCCTAGGGAAGATACTCAAACCTCTTTAAGAAAGGCAAATGGAATAGACATAGGTAGCAGGAGCAAATAGTGGACAAGAAAGAGTTTACCAGAGAGAGCCTCTGAAAGACTACCCAGCAGGGCATCAAAACTCAGCCAAATTTTGGGCAGAGTGCACAGAATCCTGTCAAAGATGGGGAAGATAGAAAGACCTAGAGGAGCTCCACAAGGAGACCGACACCACAAAAAAAGTCTGGGCCCAGGTTTCTTTTGAGAGACATATGCTCCAACCAAGAACCACACATGGAGTTATCATAGAACCCCTGTTAAGATGTAGCCCGTGACAGCTCAGTCTCTAAATGGGTTCCCTAGTAATGGGAGCAGTGGCTGACTCTGACATGAGTTTGGTGGCTGGCTCTTTGATCACCTTCCCCAGTGCTGGGGTAGCTTTACCAGGCCACAGAGAAAGACAATATAGCCAGTCTTGACGAGACCTGAGAGCCTAGGCTCAGCTAGAAAGGGAGGAGAAACTCTCCTATCATTGTACTAGGGGAGAGTCATAGGAGGATAATAGTTTCTGAGAGTGGGACTGGGAAGAGATGAGGGAGATGGCTACAGCTGGGATACAGGTTGGATAAATTATAATAAGTAAAATGTAAATAAATGGAACCTCAGTCATTTAAAAAATATATATATACAATATTAATGTTGTATGTAAATATATAATAAATACATACAATTTTATATATGAATATTTATAATATATAACATTATTAGATATATTTTATGTATTATAAAATATTTTCTATATTACAAAATATATAAAAATTTAGTATGTATTTCTATAAAAGTTATATGTGTATTTATACTTATATTATTTTTAAATTTTATATTTATACCATATTATTATATTTTATATGCTTTATATAAAATATATTTTATAAATAAATATATTTATAATATATGTTATTTTATAGCATTAGGATATTTACATATTAAAAAGTAATTAATATTAATTTAAAAATTTTGGGGCCTCTATTTTATTTTATGTAAATGGGTGTTTTACCTGCATGTATATCTGTGTATCATGTATGCTCCATGTTCTTGGAGGCCAAAAGAGGGCATTAGATCCCCTGGAACTAGAGTTACAGAAAGTTTTGAGCCATCAAGCCAGGTCCTCTGCAAGAGCAGCCAGTACTCTTAACCCCTGAGCCATCTTCCCAGCCCATTAGTGTTGTATTAATCTCTTACAAACTCAGATCACTAAAAACATTTAATTTTTTTTGTTTCACTTTATGAGCTTACAGTGAACTTGTTAACAAAACTTGATAAAACATTATACAGAAAAAAAAAAGATTATGGGTCAGTGTTTCTCCGACTGTAGAAATCTTTCATATATCAACATATTGAATCCAATGTCATATGCAAAATGTTAACTCAGTACATCTAGACTGATTTGTTTTACAATTCAAAATAAATAGATGAATATCTTTAAAAAGTGGAGCAAAGAAGAAAATGGCAGAAAACCCCACTAGAATGGCAGAAAAGGTGTTTGATGAAGTGTATGCGTCTTTCCAAACACAGCCTTTCAGAAAGCAGAGACAGACCTTTGTGGTGATGAGTTGCCCAGCAGCACCGTCCAGCAAGCCGCCGCCGTCCTCCCAGGGGCGGGAAATAAATGCATGCGGGTATGTGAGGTGCCTTCACGTGGAAGCAAATTGGCATTAGATTGTAGATTTAACAAAATTACATTAAGTGAATATACAAAAGGATGTATTTAAACTGTTAGAATTAAAAAGTAAATTTCATCAATATATCCAGATACAAAAAACAAAAAAAAACTGAAAAAGCATTGTGTTTCTAGTTTTCAGCTAGAAATATAAAAATATTAAAAAAAAACACCTCATAATTGTATAAATCTGACTGTCAAGGAGCATTGCAACTGTATCAGGTACTTTTTGCATTGTTGTAGCAAAGCACCCAACAAAAAGAACTTAAGGGAAGGGCTTGTTGGGCTCTGGTCTAAAGGTAAAGTCCGTCATGGAGGAAGGGCACAGCAGCCATGCCATGGCCACAGTCAAGAAGCAGAGAGATGACTGCTGATGCTCAGCTCACGCTCTTCTTTCTGCTCATTGTGGGACTCCTGCCCATGGGATGGTGTTTCTCATATAAATGGAGAGGTATCATTTATCTATCGTCCGTCTGTCTGTCTACCTGTCTATCTACTCTCCCTCCTCTCACTCTCTCCGGACTATTATTTGTGCTCTCATTTTTCATGCTCTTTTCTCGGCCTTCTGTGTTCTTTCTTCTCCTCTGGTCTGATCAGCCCCCCTTCAGCTCGTGTTCCTGTCTCTGAGAAAGCTCTCCTAAGCTGAGCCCCAGCTCTGAATTTAGACTTCCATCCACAACCATAGTACGCTCTGTTCCCTGTTAACTACCCGTCAGCTTGCAGGGATTGAACTGTGTCTGCATGCGTCTCCTGTGCCCTGCAGGTTCCAGAAGGGGAGCCAGAGGATGAGCCACATGTCTCCAGCCAGTGGAAATGGCCACAGCCCAACCTGAACCTTAGCAAAAGGTCACACGCGTCTTCTGATTCCAGTGGAATTAGGGGACCTTGGAGCAGTATCTAACGATAGAATAAAGACAGTTTTCTTGGGAATACTGAAAGTCCCTTCAACACACATTACCTTGCTTTATAATTGTAAAGAAACTAGGACCCCTGGACCGCCCTGAGGCCTTGAACAGGCCTGCTAACTAAATTTGACTTTCAAACCCAAAGGCAGAGAGGAGTCTGAGAGAGAAAGCTCAGGAGAGCGTGAGACTGCACCCTGGCACTCCTAACTGTAGCCCCTGCCGTGTGGCCTACAGACTTCCCCTGGGAAGAATTACACTTCCTTCTCCCATGGATGCCAGTTCCACCCATGATTTGCTTTGGCCAACAGGATATGAGCAACACAGCTGTATGTCAGAGCAGAAGTACCAAAAGCATTCTCATTTGGTTGTTTTTCATCACCCTCCGCAAGAAGAGCAGCATATGTCAAAGAGTGGGAACCCTCCTGTCTAACTCCTGGCAGTGCCACTGTCAGGCAAACAGCAAAGTGAGAAGGAGGTGAAGCAGCGTTGCTGGAGGCCACTGAGGTCATGAGGGTTTCCCACAGTCTCCCTTAGGCTAAGCTGTGGAGGCAAGCACCAGCTGAGGGCCTCGGCTGACTGCAGAAGGCCAACTTGTGGCCTACTTGTGACAGGATCTTGTCACTCAGTCTTGCCAGGTGTTCCTGTTTAAGAGGGGTCTAGCCATGGTGGTGACACATGTTTGTCATCCTAGAACTCATGAGGCTGAGGTAGGATTTCAGGAAAGCTGAAGAACAACCTAGGCTAAAGAGCGGGATGCCCTCTCCAAAAAATAAAAAGCAGAAACAGAAAGGGAACCTGGGTGTGCCTCTCCTGTAAAGCACCTTCTTAGCATGCTTGAGATTGAGTTTACCGAAGCACCAGACAAAGACAAAACTGAAGAAGATAAAGATGCTTTATGCCAGGCAGGGAGGTGCATCCCTAGATCCCAGAAGTTGAGGGATGGAAGAGGAAGGAAGGTCAGCAATTCAAAGTTACATAACATTTTTGAGCCTGGCTGAGCTACAGCCTGTCAAAACCAAGAAGAAGCAAAGAACAATCCAGTTTTTCCATTTAATATTCTGGTTTTTAGTTGAAATATACCTCCTACACAAAGCCAAGTAAGTTACCCTTTAAAGCAGCCCACACAGCTACAGTTGGGAACAAACAAGGACCACACTGCAAACTCTTGTCCACTCCCTGGTTTTCTCAAGACTGTTATCTGCCCCACCTCTCTAACTGGGTCATTTTGAGTGTCATATATGTGTGAGCATGTGTTTCCGTAAGTTAAAAAAAAAGCATGGAAATGAAGAAAGCAAAAAAACAGGAAGGTGTTAAAGCATGCTGAGCAAGCAGGCTTGATATGCTGCAGGAACTCAGTAACAAGGAGGCCATTGGTGCAAACCACCAGATCTCAACTTTCCTGACCCTTCTTCCATGGACCTCCATGGAAAACATAAAAATCTCCCTGGCAGATGAGACCAGCAATGAACCACCTGCAGGAATTGTTCAAACCATGGCTAGTTGGCAGATACTGGTAGACAGTAACACTTCGAGAAAAGTAGCCAAGCGCATGAAGACCCAACAAACTGATGACCAAATGTCTCAAGCACATTTGTTTTACTCATTAGAAGCACTGACTCGAAATTCTCAAAAGACAGTTGTGTTTGCCTGACACCTTTGCGTGATGTAAGTCATCGGCACAATCTGGTGATAATTCCTGAACAGTGAAAACCATGGAGGGAGGAAAAGAATGATTTTTTCCAGTTACATTTTTCTTTTTCCAGTTTTTTAAAATTTATTTATTTTTTTATTAATTACAATTTATTCACTTTGTATCCCAGCTGAAGCCCCTCCCTTAACCCCTCACAATCTCACCCTCCCTCCCTCTTCTCCTCCCAAGCCCCTTCCCCAGGAGCTCCACAAGGAGATTAACAGAACCAAAAATCTGGGCCCAAAGGTCTTTTCTGAGACTGATACTCCAACCAAGGACCATGCACGGAGATAACCTAGAACCCTTGCTCAGATGTAGCCCATGGCAGCTCAGTGTTCAAGTGGGTTCCATAGTAATGGGAACAGGGACTGTCTCTGACATGAACTCAGTGGCTAGCTGGCTCTTTGATCACCCCCCCTGAGGGGGGAGCAGCCTTGCCAGGCCACAGAGGAGGACATTGTAGCCACTCCTGAAGAGACCTGATAAGCTGGGGTCAGATGGAAGGGGAGGAGGACCAGTTGCATTTTTAGCATTTCGTTTTTTATCATGCAGACCATCCACTAGAGGTCACCATGTGGCTCCATTTCCACCCACCCTCCGTGATGCTGGGGCTGACTTCCAAAGACCTTCAAAGCACCCCTATGCTCCAGTATCCTGAGCCTGGGTTTAGCATGTGCTGCTGTCCTGTAAACAGCTGTCTCCTTGGTGCTGCACACCTGTCCTTCCCCCCTGCGTTACAGCGGGGCTTGGGGGTCACCTGCTTTTGCTTGCTTGTGTTTACTTTTGTTGAGGATTGACTCGGGCTCACTGACACAGTGCATTTTAGAGGAAACTTACTGACTGCTTCTGCAGTCCTATGATCACCAGATGTCGGTTCGAATTCCACTTCCCCGAAAGATTTCTCCCGTCTCATGTTTCTTTCACTGATGTTTGAATTGTCACAAATTTGTTTTTCAAAGATCATCCTGAGTGAGGTACCCCAGAAACAGAAAGACACACAGGGTATATACTCACTCATAGGGGGATATTAGACATATAATATAGGATAAACATACTAAAATCTGTACACCTAAAGAAACTAAGCAAGAAGGAGGACTCTTGCTAAGATGCTCAATCCCCATTCAGAAAGACAAAGAGGATGGACATTGGAAGAGGGAGAAAACAAGGAATAGGACAGGAACCTACCACAGAGGGCCTCTGAAAGACTCTACCCTGCAGGGTATCAAAGCAGATGCTGAGACTCATAGACGAACTTTGAGCAGAGTACAGGGAATCTTATGAAAGAAGTGGGAGATAGTAAGACCTGGAGAGGACAGGAGCTTCACAAGGAGAGCAACAGATCCAAAAAGTCTGGGCACAGGGGTCTTTTCTGAAACTGATACTCCAGCCAAAGACCACTAATGGAGGTGGCCTGGAACCCCTGCACAGAGGTAGCCTATAGCAGTTCAGTAAACAAGTGGGTTCCATAGTAATGGGGACAGGAACTGATTGGGCTGCTCTTTGATCACCTCCCCCTGAGAGGGGAGCAGCCTTACCACAGAGGAAGACAATGCAGCCACTCCTGATGAGACCTGATGGACTAGGAAGGATCAGAGGGAAGGGGAGGAGGATCTCCCTTTTCAGTGGACTGGGAGAGGGACACGGGTGGGGAAGAAGGAGGGTGGGATTGGGAGGGGAGGAAGAAGGGAGATGCAGGGGGAATACAAAGTGAATAAACTGTAATAAATAAAAATAATTTTAAAAATTGCTTTTCAAATCTCACAGTACTCCAACGTTGAGTAAAGTTCTCAAAAGCATTCAATTAATATACAAGACGTTACTTTATTGTTTATTCACTTTTTATCCCAGTTGTAGCCCCCCTCCCTCCTCTCCTCCCGGTCCCACCTTCTCTCCCTCTTCTCCCCATCCCTGCCCGCCTACCCCTCAGAAAAGGGGAGCCCCCACCGCCAACAACAGCCCACCCCAACACATCAAGTCACATCAGGACTGAGTGCATCCTCTTCCTAGGGGGCCGAGCAAGGCAGCCCTGCCAGGGAGGAAGTAAGTGAAAAGCAGGCAACAGAGTCCTTGAGAGTCCTTGTTAGAGACAGTCCCCCTCCCCAGCTCTGGTCTTCTTGTGGAGTTTCTGTCCCCTTCCAGGTCCTTCTATCCTTCCCCCAAGACGTCACTTTCTTAATGGACTAAAAGGACCTCCACATTAAAAACATTCTTAGTCTACAACAATCTAGCGCTTGCCACTATCTCTGCAGTGTGTCTGTCTGTCCAATTGAGTGGTTCCTGCTGCTACCTTGGCCCAATTCATTTACGCAAAGTAAATTTAACATAGCAGGCAATTCTTAAAAATGAAGATTTTAATTACACTCATGTCCTCTCAGTTAGGCAGACCTCTGATTATCTTTATAAACAGGCACTAAATAATGTTGCATCATTTAAATGTGAGCCAGTGTGTGTCAGCTGATAGCTGCCCAGGGAAGATGGGCCTGAGAGATACTGGCCAGAGGGCAAGGCCAGAGGCACCACTCAGCGTTTCTGGGCTGACTCTCCCAGTATGCCTGAGAACGCAACCGGTGTGGCGACATTGGGTGAGTGAGTGCTTTCTGCGTGGTGAGGCTTTATTGCTGATGCGCTTGTTTAAACTACGACTAGCCCCAGCTCTGGTTTCCTTCCTTAACTGAACCAGTGAAGTTAATGAATGGCATATTAAATTTCAGTCAGTGGGTGGGTTTTGTTAGGATTCAGTTGGCAATCGGAGCTAGGGACAGGAGTGGCACAAGGCAGCCCACTATTTGTGGCTGAATAACTGCTTCCCAGTCTGAGAAATTTCTTTGATTGTACAGCCTAGATAGCATTAAAAGATCTGTATCAAGTATAATTGATATCTTTATATGAACAAGCATGTTACTTTGTTTGGGTTATGAAGAGACTCACTTCTAAGCTAAAGTTTGTAGTGAAGGTGAGGGAAGATCTGTGGCCTTTCTTTTTTCAAAAGCAGCACATCCGTTTCTCCTGATGAGAAGAGACAAGTTGTGAGTAAGGACTCTGAGACAGTGAAGGGGGTCCTCTCTGGGGAACTGTTTCTGGGGGCGGGGAACTGACTAAGCAAAACAGACAAAAACTTTCTAATTGGTTTAGGTATTTTTAGCTGGGTGAATCTAAACTAGTGTGTTCATTAAAATAAATTCCGTGTATTTTAAAGTAGACTTATTCCTGGCCTCCTTCTGGGGATGTTCTAAGCAATGTTCTCTCAAACACCGTGATTCCATGTTAGAAACACAAAGGCCCAGAAGGTGGGCGAGGAGCAGGCAGTCGGGTGAAATGTGTTGTGCCCAGAGGAATAGCTGTGACCGAGGGAGTGAGCAGTGGGGATGTGATCAGCTTTCTGTGGATACAGGGTATAAATTCCAGGCTCCCTGGCAGATGGAATGAGGCATGAGTTAAGAAACAGGTAACAGCAGAACTGGGTTTAAATCTAAAAGTCTGGAAAATATGAGGCAAATCACAGGCCTCACCTGTAAAATGCAGGCAATGTTGGCCTCGTGGTAGGAGCCGAGCAAAGCAGTAATGCGGTGAACTCATCCCAGCACCTTATACAGGTAAAATTTGCTTACCGTACTTTAACTATAGGAATTATTGCATATTTAGTATGCATTATCATCAGAATAAGTATTGCTAAGAACCACTAAAACAGGTGCTAGCTGTGGTAGTCACAACATACATACAGAACAAAGCTGGCTGCTGGGTGAACGGTACTCCTTAATGCCTGATTGGCATGTGCCCTTGGCCCTAGGCTGCTTCCACATCTCAGTGCACACGAACAGCTCTGAATAAGCACCGAGCGTGGGTATCTTTGATGTGATGACTTGGCATCCTTTCAACACATAGCCACTAATAGAATGGCTATGTAACACGCTTGGCGAGAACCCCACCCTGTCTTCACAGCGACAGCTGTAGTTCACATTCCTACCATCTCGTTACAAGACTTACATTTACTCCATGTCCTCAGCACTTGTTAATTTTTTTAAATAGCTATTCCAGCTAGCACAGGTGAGTATGCTCTAATGCCAGCACTCAGAGGCAGAGGCATCTCTTTAAGTTCAAGCCAGCCTGGTCTACAGAGCAAGTTATAAGCTAATCAGAGTTATGAAGTGTGATCCTGTCTCAAAGCAAAAAGCTGGCAAGATAGCTCTGTGATTCAGAGTCCCTGTTGCTCTTGCAGAGGACCTGAGTTCTGTTCCCAGCACCCACATGGCAGCTCACGACTGGCTGTGGCTCCAGTCTTAAGGGCTCTGGAGCCTCTCTGGAGCTCCACTGGCATCAGGCACGCACAAGGTATAGATACATACATGCAGGAAAACACTCATACCTATAACATTTAAATAAATAAATCTTTTTAAAATAGCCACTCCAGCTGGAGTGAGATGGCTGGGAAGGACTGGATTCCTCTGCATACCTATGACCTCTTCTATTTCTTCAAGAAGTATCTCTTCAGATCATTTTTCTGTTTTTAAGGATAGCCCCATGTATTTAAGAATAGCAGTTCCTCATGTGTTCTGCAGAGTAACCTTCTGCCAGATGAATGGTTGACAAACCTGTGCCACATGCTATGGGAAGCACATTTTAAATAACTTTCCTGCTTTTTCTTTCTTAAATTTTTTTAATTATTTATTTATTTATTACAATTTATTCACTTTGTATCCCAGCTATAGCTCCCTCCCTCATCCCGATCTAATCCCATCCTCCCTCCCCCTTCTCCTCCCATGCCCCTCCCCCAGTCCACTGATAGGAGAAGTCCTCCTCCCCTTCCATCTGACCCTAGCCTATCAGGTCTCATCAGTACTGCTTGTATTGTCTTCCTCTGTGGACTGGTAAGGCTGCACCCCCACCCCTCACCCCCGCTCAGGAGGATGTGATCAAAGAGCCAGCCACTGAGTTCATGTCAGAGACAGCCCCTGTTCCCCTTCCTAGGGAACCCACTTGGACACTGAGTTGCCATGGGCTACATCTGTGCAGGGGTTCTAGCTTATCTCCATGGGTGCGGATGATCTGGGTTCAGTTTCCAGCACCCACATGGCAGTTCACAATGGTCTGTAACCCTAGTTCTAAGGGATCTAATGCCACTCTGGCTTCCACAGGCACTGGGTACACACAGGTGTATATACATATACACGCATGCAAGCAAACACACATACCTGTAAAATAAAAGCAAATAAATCTTTAAAAAAAAATAACCATTCTAGCTGGGGTGAGAGGGAAGTCCCTGTGGCCTGTGAAAGGCTCATATTAACTAACTTCTCTTTCTGTGACTCTCTTCATATGTCACCCACTCTCCTGATACCTTCAACTGCAGCATCATCCTTTCCCCTGACACCTTCAACTGCAGCATCATCCCCTCTGCTGATACCTTCAACTGCAGCATCATCCCCTCTGCTGACACCTTCAACTGCAGCATCAACCACTCCTCTCCTGACTTCATCATCCCTGCCAGGACCAGGTAGGTTCTGTGTTCTGTCACAGTGCTTGTAGCCATTGGTGTTTTATATGAATCTCCAGTAAGGTATGCAATGTCTTCTGGGATCAACAAACTAATGTTAAAAAAAAAAAAAGTCTAGCAGTTACCTTTGGGAGCAGGCTCCTGAATTTTTCCCTCTGTGCTTTTTATTAAGCAGAAATTTTTCTGCCAAGAGAATCAATCACACCACAAACAGAAGAAACATTTAAAAGGTTTAGAAAATCAACATGAACAAACACAATCTTTGCTTCTTAGGAAGGCTGTGTCATCAAGCGGTGCTTGCAGAAGAAAATGGAGGAAGTCACATGACACTGCTCACTGAGTTGTGGTTGTTAAAACCTGCTTAGAGGGGCATGCTGAAGCTGACTCTCAAAGAACGCAGTAGGGAAACATGCAAGAAGCCAAGAGAATGTGTGAGACAAGCCTTGGTAGCAGCTTCTCACCTTGGGTTTTCAAGGGGTTTGTTCCGACTGACTGTGAGGAATGTTCCTTCATTCCCAAGCTCCTAAGTGCCACACATCCTGTGACTAAGAGTGTCAGAGAAGTGGTGTAAATAAAACCTCTGACTACTCTACTGCTTGAAGACTTCTGCCATATCTCCAGAGTGAGGTGGTGTTCTAGACAATGCCTAACCCAGAGCTGTGAATGCCCCCACCCCGAAGTACTGCCTAGCTTCCCCTCAGTTTCCTTGACCCATGCTGCCCTCAGACAAAGGTCTGGGAAGAGAATTCTAACCCTCATCTCTTCCTTAAACATGTTTGGAGATGTTTTAGATCAGGCTCAAGTTCAACAGCTGGCCTGCGCTTCCTCTAAGGCGTATAGAATAAAGGCACTGGTCAATTTAAACAATGAACTTGACAGGATACAGAAAACCAAAACCCACACAACTAAGGGAAGAAAAATTTAGTGTTTGGTAGTGTGTGTGGATATAAGTAAAAGGAGCTTTGCTTAGCTGTGTTCCTTCCAGTCCAGGTTGCAAGTGAGACCTGCTTTGAGTAACATTAGCCTTTGACCTTGGACTTTTAGGAACTCACTTGGTCAATATCACCAAGCAGTCTCCACTCAGGTAGCAATCAAACATGCTCAGTGCTGTTACGAACCTCTTGGCACTTTGAATTCAAGGCTCCCAAAGCATGCATCCTGCTCCACGGAAACCATCTCCCAAGAGGATTGGCTTCTATTGTTTTTGGCTAAACACGGTGGTGATGTATATTTAAACATTTTGTGTATTTGTTACAAGAAAATGAGACTTTGTAAAGAGTTCTTACTGAATCCTGACCCAATCCCACTAGAAGCCTTTTGTGTGGTTGCTTCCATTTATTCTGCATGTTCTGTGCAGTCAGTATTCCGTTTGCAGATGAAAGAGGTGGGAGTTTAAGATGTTTTGAAAGCTGAAGGCAGTGAGTGGAGAAGTTGGGATGCAAACCTAGGCAGTTTCACTCAACCAATGTCCTATTTGCCCAAAAAAATGGTCGCTTTTTCTTCTTTTTTTAATCAGCGTAAACTGTGCCTGATAAAACGTTCACCATTTTTGCCACCGTAAGTTTCCTTCTGCCCAGGGTGCTGTACATTCATCACTGCCGTCTGGTTTCAGAATATCTGTTACTTTAAGAGGCCATCTTAGACCTGTTACCAGCCCCTCCCCACCCCACGTCCATGGTACTACGCGGCTACTAATTTTCCTTCTGCTAGTATGGATTTACCTATTTTGCATATTTCAAACAAACAGATTCATACAACAGGTAGCATTTTGTGAGGCTTGCTTCTCTTAGGAGACATGTTTAAGATCTGTGAATGGTGGAGAATGAAATATCATTCCTTTTATGATGGTATGAATTAATTCTTCATTCATTGACTGACAGAAATTTAACAGAAAGGTGCATGTTCACTCACATTTGATAGAAATTTGGACTACTGTGAATCAGGCTACTATGACTGTTCATATACTGTTTTGGAGGGGACACCCACAGCAATATTCACAGAATATTGAGTCATAGTGCATTTTGTTTGCTCAGTGGTCCCAGACTTTCCCCACAGGACCTACACAGTTTACTTTTCTCCCACCAGGGCTTAAAAGTTCCAGTTTCTACAGATCTTTGCTCATACTTGTAATTTCCATCCTTTGAATTGTCTATGACCCTTGACTGGCGCTGGGGTTATGTCTCCATGTGTTCTTAAGTGTGCTCTTAAGTGTGTTCAGAACACTTATGTCAGCCTACAGCTCAGAAACATTATCTGCCAAAAGCCTGTTTAAAGTACAATGTTGAATGTCTAGGACACTATAGAAAACTACTGATTGTGGAAAACACTTGTATGTGCATGGCTTGTTCTAGTCGTAAACATGAACCATCTTAAGCCAACCTGCCCTCCTTTGGTAGACCTCCATGTAGCCACTGTAGCACGTGTGGCACTGAGTTTCATGGTGTCTGCATTCCCGTAATAACTAATGATGACACCCGTTATCTCTGAACATAGTTGCTGGCCATTTTCATTTTTTGAATTCTTTGGGTAGAAATGTTTGTTTAAATATTTAAGATGTTTAAATATTTATGTTGTATAGTTGTAAGAACTCTGTATAGTCTAGATGTCCTTTATCACATATATGACTTGAAAATGTTTTCTTTCATTAAAATATTGGATCATTTATTTTTGCTTTTGACACTGTCTTTCTAATGCATTTTATGAACTCTATTTTCTTATCTTTTTTGTTGGTGATGTCATATCTGAAGAAACATTTTTAAATTCAAGGTTATAAAAATATGTTTGTACATTTTCTTTCAGGAGTAGTTTTATGGTTTTAATTTTACACACACAGTTTCAATATATTTATATATTCTATATAATAGTTTAAATACATACACATGTGCACATCTTAATTATTTTGAGCTAATGTTCTTCTATGACATGAAGAAAAAGTATTTTATCCCTTTGCATGTTAATATCCCAGTTACTGAAAATATTACTTTTTCCCATTGAATGGTCTCCAGACTCTCTTGAAAAATCAGTCGTCATAGATATAAACTGACGTCTGGACTCTAAGCCCTATCCCATGATCTTTATGCCTATCATTAGGGCAATACCACACTCTAAACACTGGAATTTTCCTTTTTGTTTCCATTTTTTGTCATGAGTTTTGAACTCAGGAAGTTTGAATCTTCAGACTGTGTTCTCGAAGGCTGCTTTGGCTATTTAAATCTCTTAATGCCATGTGCATTTTAAGATCAGCTTCTCCATTCTGTTGAAACACTGTGTGCTCACGCTCATTAATGTCATCGACAATGCTATGTTGTATACACTATTTACAGTCTCAGTACTCAGTGACGAAAGATGCACAGACGATTGGCCAAAGTGCCCTTAGTTCTTGGTTGGACTTGTTTGCATGTAGGTAATTCAACCCCAGTCTACGTGCTCAGTGAATATACCGTCAATATTCCAGGCTTGGGTCTTCCTTTCTCTTACAATGTGAATGTGCTCTGCTTTTTTTTTTTTTTTTTTTTTTTTTTACTAATTATTATTAACTGAAGCCTTTAGGAAAGGTTGACTGTCCTTCCCTGTGATACAGCTATTAAGCTGCCTCCAAACCTATAAACCCATTACTCTTTTTTAATTTGGATTATATTTTTTAATCCTAGAGCAATTTTTTGATGTGGCCAGTCACACCATGATTATATTTAATACTCAAAATGAAAGAAGGTAAATAAAAAACACAAAACAACATGAATACAACAGTCTATTTGAAGTCACCAGGACAAAGGTTCATGACACTGAAATTTGTAGCTTACTAGAAAAAAATGCTATAGACGTTCATGGTTTTGCCTTCCTTCCTGAACTATTCTTCTGGGCTCAGATCTCAAAATCCTTCTTTCAGGCAATGAGACAATGTCCCTACAAAATGAGTGGGGCTTAGCATGGAAATGTGAGCAGGCGTGATAACAAAGTATATGCTCATTTGTTTAGGAGCAAAGTAGAAGTATAATCATTTGTGATCATTTGTGATTGCAAGTCAGATGTATTTTGTATTTTTCTTGGCCTGTCACAATTGAAGAAACCTGTTAAAATTTACTGCCATATTTATGTCAGTTTCTCTTTTTGTTCACAGTCCATGCTGCAGTGTTGAGGAACGATAATGCCCCATATGTACCTGCATTTTGTAATGAATCTTTTATGAAAACTGTCCTCATCCTTTTCAAGTACACGTGCATGCTACCAAGCTTAAGCTTAAGTCCCTTAGTTTGATCCCCAGAATTCACATAGCGTGTCTTTTAGCTACCACACACACAGTGTTGCATGCCCCCACACAGCACACATGTGTTACTAAATACAGAAAAATAAATAAAGCAAAATATGTAGAAGTCTAACATATATACACACTTATTTGCTCTTATCCTCTCTTACATATGGAAAGCCGTATAGCTTACTTGTTCATTGTTCCATTGGGATAAAGTCCACACCACAAGCAGCCCACATTGTGTGGTGCCTGCCTGTCCCGGCAGCCTTCCCCTCCACTGTCAATCCACTTCTCCACCCCTTCCCTCTCAAAAACCATGAAGCAAGTGTATGGATACCTGTCATTCCCCAACTCGTGAAGATGTCTCAAATTCTAGGTAGTCTGTGATACTATTGATTCTGGACCTAAAATGTCCATGCAGTCTAAGTCTGGTGAACATCAATGATTGTTTTCTGTGAGGCATCACTAGAGCTGTAATCATTTCCGAGCTCCCTCACCTTGTCTCTGTGCCTCTGCTGTGAAGATGTTCTGAAGCTGCTGCCACCTGGTGTGGGGTGAACTTGTCTTCTGCAGAGTTCTTCCAGAGTCACTTCATGTTTATCCCGTTTCTCAACTTCTCTTTTGCACAGGTATTGCTGTGACGCTGGGTAAAATGGCCTCTAGTGAACCACCTACATTCTCTACCCCCGTACCAGAGAAAACAGGTTTGTTCTATATTCACTCTTCCATATGGAAAGCCATATATCTTATGTGTTTGTTGTTCCATTGGCTACCTTTATGTCTTACTGGACTGTGTATGTGATGAATAGAGTTGTGCATGAGCCAAATGGTCAATAGCTTATATGGCCTTGACCTTTGAGTGTCTCATGGGCTATTGATGCCCTGAGTTCTGTGGCCACCAATCATTCATGAGAGCGACAGCAAGGCAGATCCATTTCAAAACATAACAGGAAGTTCATGGCTCATTAGTGCAGACATGCAGTATCTTGACCGAATGATAGAATCATCTCAGAGGATCTAAGAACCGTGATAATTGGGTTCCATAGGCAAAGAGGCTGATTAGAGAACTATGGGGCCCAGAGAACTATACATAGTCTATGGGTTTTGAACAACTTACAACTTAAGAATGACCTTTATATTTTTAAGTGTTTAAGAAAGCTCAAAAGAACAACATTTGATGACATGTGAATGATATATAAATTCATCCTCTTCTGCGCGTCAGTCCTGACCAGACACAGCTAGATCCACTCCTAATGTTTTGTTTTCACCCTGTCTCTGCCTGCTTTTGCACAGGTCTTCATTAAAGGCAATGTTAAGGAGTGATAAGGACCTCTGCAAGCCGACTGTTTATCTAGAACATTCTTGGCCACAAAGAGGGATTCCCACATGCAGCTCTCTGGGCGTGTTTTCTCTATTCACCTCCTCCTGCATGCAACTGACAGTGGTTTCCACCCACTGACACTGTAATGTGGGATAAAGTCCACACCACAGGCAGCCCACATTGTGTGGTGCCTGCCTGTCCCGGCAGCCTTCCCCTCCACTGTCAATCCACTTCTCCACCCCTTACCCCTCAAGAACCATGAAGCAAGTGTCATTCCCCAACTTGTGAAGATGTCTCAAATTCTAGGTAGTCTGTGATACTATTGATTCTG
>NW_026590809.1:2098076-2147476 GCF_907164565.1 Psammomys obesus | reverse complement strand
TGCCTCTGCTGTGAAGATGTTCTGAAGCTGCTGCCACCTGGTGTGGGATGAACTTGTCTTCTGCAGAGTTCTTCCTGGTGCACACAGTCACTTCATGTTTATCCCGTTTCTCAACTTCTCTTTTGCACAGATTATGCTCTGACGCCACGTAAAATGGCTTCTAGTGAATCACCTGCATTCTCCACCCCCCTACCAGAGAAAACAGGTTTGCTCTATATTCACTCAGTTGTGGAGTCTATGCTGCGATGCATGTTTCCTTGGTGGGCTGGTGACTGCAGGGAAACTGAGCAACACTGAGAACTGCCAGCCAATGGACAGGCTGCTGCTGCACAGGAGCTCTCAGCTGAGAATAGCACATAGAAATAACACTGTGAATCAAAGGGACGATTGTGAGTCAAAGAAATTAGAGCTAGGAAAGTGCTCAAATAATAAATGTGACCAGAAAAGGGAGAGTGGAGTAAAAATAAAGTGAACAAAAAAACTGTAAAGTCTGGAGCAAACCAAACGAGCTCACCTGAGCTGACCCCATTCTCCTACAGACCTTGGAGGAACTGCCTTGAGGGACCTCCATGCCACTAACCTTAAAAGGAAGCCAGTCATAGTTGCTCACAGTGTTTCTCCACAGATTAACTAGGAGGTAGGTAAGCGCGCAGTCCCAGAGCCAGACAGATCCCATGCCTGCAAACTGATAGCCACAGGCAAGCTGGGTGTTGAGATAAGGGGGTGGGGACTGTGCTACATTTGCTTGGGCAGTTTCTCTCTCTTTCTCTTTCTCTCTCTTCTTCTCTTCCTCCATCTTTCTCCCTACTTCCCTCCATCTCCCCCCCTCCCTCTCCTCTCTGTCTCTCTATCTATCTCTCTCATCTGGTTTTATGGATGGAAAAACACAATTTCACAAAACCCAGTTCTTCTATGGGTGGGACTTAGGGAAGGCACTCCACATTTAAAATACAGCCTGAGAAAGACTCAGCATGGCTTCAGGATCATAAAGGAGTGGGAATCACTGAGAAGTCTCCACTGAGATGAAAGGAAGCAATGGGCTTCAAAAGCCAAGGGAGGAAACTTAGGCCAAGTGCTTAGAACTAATCACTGGGCTCATGGGTCTTAAGAGACTTCAGCATAAAGCCAAAATGATGATGTCAACTGGAAGACCCATAGAGCCTATGTAGACATGTATTCCATAAATGACAGCTGGGTAGGGCACAGGGCACTATCCATTTCCATGCATTAGTTAAGAGAGTCTAACAGCCCAGAGACATAAAAATTATAATTCTTATTTTCTCTGGGAAAAAAAAAACTGTAAAATACAAAGAAAATGCTTAGCTTACTCCAGAATACATATAAGTGGTAGGAAAACATTGCTTGAATTGAAAGCCTACATGCTCAGCCCCAAAGAAAGAAAAGGCAGGCTTTATTGGACCTTTATTTTTTGGATATATTTTTCTATTCTCCAGAACTCTTAGTCCTGGAGATTGGCAAAATATATGCAAATTCTTGGCTGTGTAATACCCTGACAGATGAGAGCAGGAGACTTCAGCTGTGAGTTCTTCGTGGGGTGAAAGAACAGCAGAGAAAAAACAAAACAAACAAAAAAACCCTGTTGTGTGGACTGGTAAGGGAAGACTGATTCCATTGGGACTTTAAGAAAACTTCTGGAAACTTTCACAGATAGGAAACGCCTGATGGGACCCTGCCAGACACTCAAATGGGATACAGTGAGTGTTTGGATTTAGACACTGGCCATGACGTAAATCTAGAAGATTGATGGCCGCGTGAGCCCTCTCTAGGCTGGACTAGACTCTGTATGGGGTGTTGTCTGGGAGTCCCCATTTTCACATGGTCCCACACCTGCGTCCTATAGATGTCCTTAGGTGTCCTCCAGTATCTCTTCACGTTCTTCCTCTCAGTTAATGAGCTGGTTTTTCACCCATGAATATTTATTGAGCAGTAAAAGTCCACACTAAAATTACTAGTGATAAGAATGACACGTTTCCTAATACATTGTGTAAGTTACTTTTCTGTGGTTAAAACAAAGCACTACGACCAAAATCCTCTTTACTTCCTCCAGCTAGATTGGCCCTCCCCATAGCCTCATCAAGAGTTCTACCCTGAGAACCAAGAGTTCAAACACTCATTCAAACCAACACAAACACTGTAGTGTTGAAAGGTGGCTTTACTCCCCCAAAAATGTTTACAAAAAAGAAATCCTTTGGCACCGGATAACTAATAGGTGTGCTCTTCCCTAGGGAAGTCCATCCTTTCCCTTCCCAGCATTCTTCAGTCACCTATAATTCTCTGAAAGCAAACACGCCGGTAGCATTATACAAATGGAACAAGTTGTATTTAGGAATACGTATGTACACACATACACGTGTGCAGGCCCTAAATTTAAGGGCAGTGGGGGAAGGTCCATGGGAAGTTTGGGAGGGGGGAAAGGGAAGGGGAAATGTAATTAAATTGGAATCTAAAAAAGATAAGAGGAAATCCTCAAATTCCAAATGTGTTTTTGTAAAGGCATATCCTACTTACCCTGACTTACTTTGAAATTTTGATTTTCCAGGTATGGAACAACTTGAACACATTTTTCCTGCGCCAGGTATGTCGGCGTATGTTAATGAAATGACAACTATTCCAATTTTAAATTGTAGGGTTTTCATTTCAAATATGTAATAATTGACACAGGTCCATCTAAAAAGAGAATATACGTCACTAACTTCAGTGACAAAAGCAAATATTCCTGGTTTTGAAGGAAGAATTTTTTTTAACTTTGAAAGTAGAAATAAGTAATTTGATCTTTTTTTCCCTAAGTTACATTTCTGTAAATTTTTTAATCAACTATGGACATTTGAGAAAAAGTCTCTTCATTTATTTAAAAAAAAATGCTGAGTGTTTCTCTTCCCACTAATTGGGGTAAATTGGCATCATATCAAGAATAAAGAGAGCATTCCTGTCTCAGTCCTGACCCACCTTCAGCCGTACTCCTACAACCTCCATTATAACTAGCATCATGCCCGCTGGCATAACTCACCGTGAGCTATTTCATTACCCTGCAATTCTCAACTCTGCCTTACAATTTGGCCAGTGTCCACATTTCATGTGGGAGAAAAAAGGTGGAACTTCACTGCAGTCTCACAAATTACATCTGATTGGTGGTGAAGGCTGTGTAAGAGAAGTGGGCAGGAACGCCACACCTTTCAGTGTTCCTTTTGCTTTTGAAGTCAGTCATCTGTCTTTGAGACATGCATGTGCCATTTTGTCTGCATGGGTAGCCCCCACTTCCGTTTACTTCGCTGATCTGCACTATAAATCCTCTGTAAAATGGGAAGTCCCTCTAAATTACTTGTTGCAAACTGCTTCATTCCCAGCATGCTAAAGTTCACAAAAAGTATTTGTCATTCTATCACTGAGTGCGCAGGAAGTGAGCTGCAACAAGTCAAGAGCTCAGAGCACATGGCCTGGAGTACAGTTTTAACTCCGCTTTTAACGGTTGCTGACTGTGCACAGCCTCATTAGGCTTTACTTACTCCTTTGTAAACTGGGCTACTTCTCTTCCAAACCTGTGATCCTACGATCCATTTCGTACCCTTTGATACAGTGAAACGTTGTTTCCTCTCATAATGTTCAAATCAACAAAGAGCTATGGATTCCCCTTGAACTCATGTCTGCTAGTGTGCCTGCAAGGAACACTGAACTTGGCAGCAGAACTCTGGGGTCATGATCAGATGTCAACTCCTTGTGTGACTCAGAAACACAAGGTTCCAGATGCCCACTGAGTCACTGTCAAAATTTAAACTCTTTAAAGATTGAATGTGTCTAAAATTATGAAGTGTTAATTCATTTTCTATAAACACACAAGGTTATGTTCTCCTGTTTGGTTTTTCAAATGACACGGTTCATCGTGCACTCTTTTCTTTTTTCCCCTACAGTGACAATAATCATCATTTTGGGGGCGATAGCTGGTATTGTTACAACTATCCTTCTCATTTATTACCTCATCAGCCGAATAACAAAGGTAAGAGTCGCGTGTTCCATTTTGTCTTGTTTCAGTGTGAACAAGCGTGTGGCACTCTCCTGAGTATATAATTGAACACAAAGAGGAAGAAAATTTCATAAACCTCCCTCCTTTTAAACTGGACACATAAAGACATGGGGTCCTCACATGAACTGCTCTTGCACTTGCCAAGTTTAAGATGACTCATGCATATAATTGATTCACTAGGCTGCCCCTCCAATGAAAGTTTCTACAAAGTTCTTGCCTAATATGACTTAGTAAATTCTGATGGCTATAGATGATGGGCTAGTCAAATTTCCACTTTAGTTTGAGTATAAAATATTTAAGACAATATGTCATACTTACATACATTTAAAACTTCTACTTATTTCCTTTTTAAGATTTATATTGTAATTGTGTGCACGTGTGTGTGTGTGTGTGTGTGTGTGTGTGTGTTTGCGTGTGTGTGCACCGTGTTTATGCACTTGCCTCCAGAGGCCAGAAGTCATTAGATCTCCTGGAACTCATCGTATGGGTGCTGGCAAATGTCCCTGGGTCCTCTGCAAAAGCAACAACTTCTCCGAACCACCGAGCAGTCTTTCCAGCCCTTGTTTCTATTCCTACTGTTTCTGAAATGAATTGTTCAAAACTCACACATGATTTTTCGCCATGTGAATTTTTAACCATTAAAGTTATTTTTAAAATGAGTATTACAAGATTATACTTGCAGGGATTGTTTCTATAGTGTGTTAAATGTATATGACACAGCCTTCTGAAGCATATGAATTCTTACCTAAGACATTTAAGGCACCTGCGTGTGCACTCAGGATGCTGCCCCTGGATCGGTAATGCCCCAGGTCTTCCACCCTGAGCACGTACTCACAGAACATTGACAGTCGGACAGCTAGCATCCTCTATTTTTAATCTCTCTCAGATTGCTCCACGATAAGCATGATCTGTCTGTATTATTCTGATGTAGTTAGAGAGGTTGCCACACTGTGGTAGCATGGCCGTCACACTAAAAATGACAGGAATTCTAGACCTGTTTTGGCTTTTGGGTTTTCTTTTGTTTTTTTGGCTTTGATCTCAGCTACTTCCAATTGTCAATACCCATAATGACCCAACTCATTGTTAAGTAAAAATGTGTCAGTTATACATTTCATTACCTATTAATGATTCGTATGTATATTAATTTATGGGTGCTTGCTTGGCCTATAAAATATCCTAGGTATTTTATGACTCCTTTGTCTGAAGTCTATACTTTGTAAAAAAAAAAAAAAAAAAGTCACTTTTGTGAAAATGAAATTCTCTCATAGATGATATTCAAACCCTGAAATATTTAGTTGGCAAAATTCATAGAATATTCTCTTATACAAAAGAATTTGGAACTGGTCAACATGATCCAGAAATCATTCTTTATTCATTTTTGTATTTCAATTTTCACTATTAGAGCAGAGACTATGGAAGAGTCAATCTACAGGATAGTATGGCCTATGTTGAGTGAAAATACTATTTAGAAATGCAGATGTAAATCTAAATCAATGAGCTGGGCATGGTAGCGCATGTCATTAATCCCAACACTCAAGAGGCAGACGTAGGTGGCTCTCTAAGTTCCAGGCCAGCCTGGTCTGTGGAGACAGTTCTAGGACAGCCAGGGCTACTGACTGACAACAAATACAAAACAGAACTTAAATCAGTGTTCATATTTATCTACAAAATAAGGGATTTCTCCAATATAAGCTGACTACATAAGACTTTTAAAAAATATTTTATTTGAAACATTTTGATTTTCAGGGTATCTTCAAATTAGAAAATGGTGATGATAAGTTTTGTGTGTTTGTTTGTTTATTCTAGAAACGTTCAGTTGACATCCAGCCTTCTGAGCACGAAGACAATGGCGTGCCTTTAAGTTCGATTGAACAGGTTGGTGCTGATGTCTATACTGTCTGTTGTACGAACAGAACAGAAATGAATCAGTGAATACATCTTTCTCTGTCATGGGGAAGAAAAGTAACTGAATTTACAGCCTGATCTCCCTTTTTTTTGTTGTTGTTTTTTTAATGTGAGAATTGCTTATGGCTTAAAGAGAGTCTCTCTTGGGTTAAGAGTATGTTTGTTTGGTTTGGGTTTTTTGTTGTTGTTGTTGTTTTGTTTTTTTGTTTTAAGTAAAACAAATTCTGTAAGTAGAAAAGAAAAAAAATTATTTAGTGTACTTCTTAGTTGCCAGCGTTCAAAGCAATACGTGTAGGAGACCCAACAGTGGTTAGGATATGGCGTTTCCGCTGTGGAGACCGAGAGCTCCCACACTCATGCCCCACCCGTTAGCTGTAAAACCTTGAGAAGGCTGCCTTTCTTTTCCTAGCACGTAGAAGGTGAGGAAAGAAGGTTAAGAACTGGAGGATAGCCTGGGCTACCTACACAGAGTACGCATGCCTGTTAGCTGTCATCAGCACCTTAGACTTCATTCCTAAATAACCTCTTTGCACCCCTTTCACTTCCATGTGCAGGTGTTAAGTTGGGGAACACATAGAAGAGTGTTTGTTCAGAAGGATAGCTCCCCAGGACCATTGTTTGTTTGAGAAAATTTATTATCACCCATAAATGTGGGAAACAAGCCACCTGTGGTGTGGAACACCCCTAATCCCAACACTGGGGAATCAATGACAGGTGAATCTCTCTAAGTTCAAGGCCAGCCTACTCCACATAGATTCCAGGACAGCCAGTTTACGTAGAGAGATCCTGTCTCAAAGAGAAAAAAAAATTGGGAGTTTTTTACATCTTAAAAAGAAAGTTCCGGGCTGGGGGGTAGTGGTGGCGCATGCCTTCAATCCCAGCACTCAGGAGTCAAAGGCAGTGATTTCTCTGTGAGTTCTGAGACCACCCTGGTCTACAGAGTGAGTTCCAGGACAGCCAGGGCTACACAGAGAAACCCTGTCTTGAAAAACTAAAAGAAAAGAAAGAGCCAGTATTGCCTTTGTAGGGAAAAATGTAGAATTTAACAACACTGGAGCTTCTAAACTAATCAGAAAACAATCCAGAAGATCTGAGGCCTGAATGGTGCCTCTACACACCCAGCCAATATAATTTATTTTCTTCACTATGGCCTTGGTATCACTCCATTAATGCAGTTCTCAGGAAACTTTGCCTGAAGCATCAACCTAAGCAGTGTGTGTTGGGAAAAAAGTCAACCAAGAACAGTAAGTTAGAATGTTCAAAATCAATTGAAGTTTTATCCATAATCATCAAAATTCATAATGAGTGAAACAAATCTTAGCCTCATTGTTTTCCTATATTTGTGTGGTTCAATTACTCAGAGTATGTTTGTAACTGAGTGAATGAGTTACAGAGTTCAAATGCATTCCATAAGAGATGTGAGAAAACACAAAAAGCAGTTGCCAACACCAAAGGCCTGAGAGGCCAGATGGCTCTTGTGGTCTAGGTAAGAACCAGGGATCAGAAGACAGCAGGGCTGAGAATGCTGGGACTTGTGGGTACCTGGCCGTGACTTGGGCTTGGTGGGAGATTAGACTGAGTGAACATGAGTCAGCTGCCACCGTCGCTTCCTCATGTGACGTGACGCTTCCTGCCCACGGTTCCTGGGAAGTGTTACTGGGGTAAACATCCTTTTTGTCCGCTCTCTGAGACACGACCTGAGTTCAGCCTTCCGATCTAGAAGGGGACGCTGTAGAGTAGTCAGCGAGGCTGGCTGGGTGTCAGGGAGGAACGCGGCAGTCGGCTTCGGGGCTTCTTCATAAAGGTGGAAACGTTATTTCTGAGCAATGCCTCGCAGACTTACCTGCCTACAATGGGAGCATGTGTGTGTGAATCAGTTCACTTTGCTTCTGCCTTGGCCCGGGCCTGCCTCTACCCTCCTTTTGTGAGTTTCTCGTCTCCGGAGAAAGGAGGAGCAGAAGAATTACATTTGTTTCTCACCTAAGATTTCTAAAATAGATTTTCAAAAGAAAAAAAATTGTGCCTTTCTAAAACAGACAAATAAAAACCCTCAAACAGAGCTAAATAAAGGATATCTTATATAACATAAACAATTATAATAATAATATAAACAATTCTGTTTAAAGATTACTCAAAGAATGCAGAAGCCTGGTATTTGTGTGGCGTGATGCTTTTGTGCCGTTTTAAATGTAACCGGGTCTTATCTGACTGCTTTATCTTCCCTCCCACACTCTTCCACAGAGCAACAGTCAAGAACAATACGCCAAAGTCTGAACCGCCTCAAAGAAAACACAAGACTTCGGTCAGTGGAAGAAGTAACATGAAGAGTGGACATTTCAGTCAATTGTGTACCTTCCTAAGCTTACGCCATCATAAAAAAGAAAATGTCAACATCTGAGCTTCAGTGATTCACAATTTGGGGGGTTGGAAACCTCTGTTCATTAATAACCAAAGATGAAAACAAAGTTTTCTTATATGCCTGATTTTGCTGGTAAAAAAATTTTGTAACTACTTGACTAGAAATTTTGCTCCAAAATTTCAATTGAGTTCATGTGCTGTCTGTCCACCAAGACTGATTTATTAAATTCTGTCATAATTTATTCATGATGTTATCATTGAAAGATTTATACTATCTCCATGAAATCCAATTTTCCTTATTATTCTAACTCCTGAAGCCATTTTCATTGTTTTAGATAAATTTAAAGGCCAGCAAGTCGCGCCGCGCCCTTCCTCGCCAGGCAGGCAGCACACCCCGTTCAGGACACTTTACCCACACTGGCAACACTCACACTCAGAAACCCCACAAACATAAATGTGTGTGAAGACACAGCCACTGTTTAATGTGTAAGTCAAGACGAAAAATACTTCCTATTTCAAACCCTGAGTTGCTTTTCAGGTAGTTCAGAATAATTTGTCTGACGGTGTTACATTAACTCCTTCAGAGCACTGACTAATGTGTCATGTGGCAAAGAGATATTTATAGAACCACCCAGAGTACCCTGAGGAAGAAAATAAGTAAGGGCCTTCCTTTGCCGTGGAAAGTAGCTATGGCACTGCGTGCAAGTGTGAGGCTCAGGGGAAGGCTGCAGTGAGCAACTCTGATTTTCAGCAAACTCCTTGAATCCATCCAGTGAAAGCTTCCCTTATTAACAAAACTTTGGAAAATGAATTATCAAAACGAACTTTCTAGATAGAAGTCACTAAGGGGCTTTGTGACTAGACTTGACTCCACTGCTGTCATCCTTTATAGCAAACTTTAAAATAATCAGTTTTTTAGCAACGACATGAAGTTGGGAGGTGGTGGGGAGGTAAGGGTGGATCTGGGAGTGGCAAGGGAATGAGTAAGAGAGGAATATGTTCAAAATACAGTGTATGAAATTCTTAAGAATTAATAAAAAATATTTTTAAGACTCAATATTAAAGCAAAACCTGTGACTGTCTATTTCCAAATTGACAAGAGTCCACATGGCTTTGCCTTGCTTAATGTTAACTAAGTAAATAACTCTATGTACATATTTGGACCTGGAAACTTAAATCTATTTTTAATATTTTTTAAATTTACTTGTATGTTCAGAGAATGTTTTATGCTTGTCAACTATTTAAAATAAAGAATGGAAGTAAGAAAGGAATATTTGTTGATATGTTATTTAAAGTAGGTTTAATATCATTAAGTTAACTTAATTCAATGATGGCTCAAGTGCCAAGGTAATTTTAACTGTACTTATTTCAATAAATACAAAATATTAGACTAAGAGAGGGCATGAGTCTAACCTTATCTCTATAGTAATTTACTGGTCAAAGACCGTAAGAGATTAGAGTAATGTTGCTGACTCAGCCAGGGCTCCAGAATACAGAGGATAATTAGCGTACACATTGCTTTCACCCCCTTGAACTGTTTTGGCAGTTTCTCTGCACTTCTCTATTGGCCTTCATATTGAAAGTGTTTGTAGGAAGATGTGACCTTTACCCTCTTTGTATTTTGTTATAGTTAAATCAGGAAAAAAATTGTAAGAAAGAAATCTTTCCTGTAGAGCCAGTGTGACCCCAGGCATGACTCTAATTAAAGTTTTTAAAATTAGGGTTTGAGGTGAGCCAGGGTGGTGATGCTAGTTATTCACTGCTGGGTGTTTCCCTACATGGCCTTCTTGCATATTTCAAGTATTCACCCACCAAATAGCTATTTTCACAAGACAACCCTGACATAGATGCTATTCCAATGAAAAAAGGACAGGTCCCGCTCTCCAGCATGAGTGAGCCCGTGTCAGGGCAGGGCTGACATGCTCGCATACCCAGCTCTGCTCCACCAGGAAGGCGAGCACAGGCGGCTACAAACTCACTCTCAGCTTCTAGAGCATGTCTTCTGCTCCCAGTCCAAAGAACGACCGCTCAAGGGCAGAACATTCAGAGAAAGGCTCCAAACACACTGATTACTCCGAGGATATTCCAGACCGTTCTGGAGTGTTCCAAGGGTCAGAGGTCTCTGAAGGATTCCAGGAGACCCACAGCATCCCCAAAGGAAAGGCAAACCTAAAGAGTCAGCCTTCCTCTGCGTAGCACCCTGCCCTCCCTCTCATACACCAACATGCTCTGGCTTGCCCACGGGTGGCCATGCTTTGTCTCGTCTGTCCTAAAGTAGAGGCATAACAGACCCTGGCCACATGCTGCCGCCCCGAGATTGACAGTACGATGACTATTGGAAATCTCTTCTGCTCAGCCTCAGCCTTTGCAAAAATTTATACCATAACCTCCAACTGACTGATCTCCGAGTGACGGTTTTGGATGTGTACAAATACAAAATATTTTTTAAAACCTTGGGACATATGACATCATAATACCACCTGCAAGTTCTAAAAATAAGTAAACATACAATAATATGTGAAAGATGACAACGAGTTATTCCATGAGCTTGATGTGCGTGTGTTGGGGACCTGCTTCAGAGCTAAATTTTAACCTTAGGTTGTGAGATTACAGTCAATGTTGGTCTTTTCTTTTCCTTTTTTTAAAATTTATTTTTATTTTTATTAATTACAGTTTATGCACTTTGTATCCCCCCTGTAGCTCCCTCCTTCCTCCCCTCCCAATCCCACCCTCCCTCTCTCTTCCCCACCAATGTCCCTCCCCCAGTCCACTGATAAGAGAGGTCCTCCTCCCTTTCCCTCTGATCCTAGTCTATCAGGTCTCATCAGAAGTGGCTGTATTGTCTTGCTCTGTGGCCTGGTAAGGCTGATCCCCCCTCAGGGGAGGTGATCAAAGAGCAAGCCAATCAGTTCCTCTCAGAGATAGTCCCTGTTCCCATTACTATGGAACCCACTTGGACACTAAACTGCCATGGGCTTCATCTGTGCAGGGGTTCCAGGCCATCTCCATGAGTGGTCCTTGGCTGGAGTATCAGTCTCAGAAAAGACCCTTGTGCCCAGACTTTTTGGATCTGTTGCTCTCCTTGTGGAGTTCCTGTCCTCTCCAGGTCTTACTATCTCCCATTTCTTTCATAAGATTCCCTGTACTCTGTCCAAAGTTTGGCTATGAATGGCAGAGAAACACTTAAAGAAATGCTTAACGACCATCCTTAGTCACGACGCTGAGATTTCACCTTACACCCATCAGAATAGCCAAGATCAAAAACTCAAGTGACAACTCATGCAGGAGAGGATGTGGAGAAAGGGTAACCCTCCTCCAATGCTGGTGGGAATGTAAACTGGTACAACCACTCTAGAAATCAATCTGGCGCTATCTCAGACAACTAGGAATAGCGCTACCTCAAGATCCAGCTATACCACTCCTAGGCATATATTCAAAAGACACTCAAGTATACAACAATGACATCTGCTCAGCCATGTTTGTAACGGGTTTATTTGTAATAGCCAGAAGCTGGAAACAGCCTAGATGCCCCTCAGTTGAGGAATGGATACAGAAATTGTGGTACATCTACAGAATGGAATATTACTCAGCAATGAAACACAAAGAAATCATGAAATTTGCAGGTAAATGGTGGGAACTGGAAAAGATCATCCTGAGTGAGGTATCCCAGAAGCAGAAAGACACATAGGGTATATACTCACTCATAAGTGGATATTAGACATACAATATAGAATAATCATACTCAACTCTGTACACCTAAGGAAGCTAATCAAGAAGGAGGACTCTGGCTAAGATGCTCAATCCCCATTCAGAAAGGCAAAGAGGATGGACTTTTTATTTCCTTTTATCCTAGCTTATTAATTTTTTATAATATGTCCAGTTATACTGTCAAAGAGTAAAAGCCATTAAAATTTCAAAGCTGAAAGAAACATGAACAAGATAGTTGCTCAAACATATTTTCCCTGAGCTAGGAAACCAAGATGTGTGCAAATAGCCAGAAATATTCTGAAAAGGAAAAATAATGCATGGAGCTTTTCTATCTAGGAATTACAGTAGAATAAAAGCTATTTATATAAAATATATAAAGTTAGTGTAGGCTAATTGAATATTAATTTAATTATTGTTACTAATTATTAAAATTAGTAATATTAAATGTTAATCAAAATAACAAAGTAAAGAAACAGGATTTAGATAAATGGACTGTTACACAGAGTTCAGTTACAGGCCATTTGAACTTAATAAATAGACAACACAAAAGCAAAGCTTGAAGACAGAAACATGTGATTTGGAAAGACAGAAAGCTAACTGAACATGAGCTCTGGAAGACAGAATGGAGAGTGATGAAGTCAGCAGCGCAGAAGACAGAGTGAGTTTCCAGGATGGGAAGTGGCAGGAAGGAGAAGGAGTAGGGTAGCCAGGCCCTCCTGAACGTGAGGCAACAGCCAGCAGACAGGCTGTTCAGGAAGCAATGACGTTCAGATGTTGGACATGTGTATCATGGAAATAAGGCTGTCGAGAAAGAGGAAGTAACTAGTTAGCTCTCAGTCTGGAACATTTCTGTGCCCCATCAGGTCCCCAAGATAGGCAGAGCTGAGTCAGGGAACACCAACGTGACTAATATGCAAGAACCCAAGAGGAAAATCAGGCAGTGGGCACAGAGATCTGAGAATGTGCTAGTCAGGGGAAAAAACCTACCACGTATGTGTGTAAGACCTTTCTCACATTAGAAGGAACACTGGAAAAATCACCTTTCTCTTGGTCTAAAGCATATGGTTCAGAATGGTGGCATAGAACCATTTGGTACCAAAATGTCATAGCCTTTCCACAAGCTGTGTAACTCTCATGATACGGGATTCTCATGTATCTGTAAGGGCCACAGACATGCATATCTACTTCAGGGAACTGGAACTGGAACTCCTGCTCTCACAAGATGCTTTTCATTTAATGAGACAGCTCTTTTCTCGTTTTCTAGGAGTAACTGTGGAAACCATCAAGCATTTCCAGTAATGAGAGAAGAGAGTAAACTCAGCAAAGGACCGCAAAGGGGTTTTCTTCCTGTAGTTTAAAGTCTTAAAAGCAAGAGCAGAAAGGGCAGGGCACCACAATGGGGTACTGTTTAGTCCCAGTGACTTAGCAACAGTGTTTTGAGCCTGTTAGCCTAATGCAATATGACCTAAGGTCTCAGTATAGACTACTTCCTAGCTAATCTTTCTCTGAAATATGAGAAAATATGGAGATGGGGAGAATGGATAAATGAAGTAATTTCAAATGATACAATACAAATTTGTTTTATATTTAATCATCTCTTTTTTTGGTCATTAGCAACAGATATGAAAACATCAAAATATATCAACATATGAATGAACCACAGCTCAGCACTTATTTAAATGTCCTGAGTCTTACTTCAGGATGTTGGAGAGGGTATGAAAAGGTGAGCGGGGAGGAAGGGGAGAATGGAGGCTAGGAGGAAGGAAGAGGAGGAATGAGAAAAGCAAGGAGGAAAGGAGAGGTGAGGAGGTATGACTTTTAGGGGTCGTGTTTTTATAGAAAATTTTCTGGGAACACAGAAAACAACACTATAGAGGGATCGATTGAGCAACTTGGCTTTGAAAACACACTGTATCATCTGGATGTTTTACGTATCACTTGAGTCACGAGCTGGTAGAGGAAGAGTTGCCAGCACTTCTGTTTGCCTGCTGCCGACACGGCTATTAATGACCTTGTGTTCATGGACCAATGGTGCAAACATAACAGTAGAAAGGCATTTAACTCAAACGTGCATAAGAGAGCATCTTCTTTGAGTGACTCTTGTCATGTCTAAGCAGATATAAATGGAGCAGGCAAGGAAAAGAGACAGACAGGAGTACTGAAGCAGCTTTTTGGCTAGGCTACAGGATGGGAGTGGAAGCCATTGTTTCTCCCCTATGTCATGTGTGTGTGTAAAATCAGCCCCTTGGCAGCTTCCCCAGTTCCACACTCAAGCCACAAGCTCCCACCAGAGATGTTCCCTGACTCTACACAGCAGATTTTACCTGGCTTTGAATGTGGGGTCCTTCAAATCAATGAAAACATTTCCCACAAGTGATTTACTATCAGCACGTCTTTTGCAGAATGGCTTCTCTAGACTTTTTTTTTAATTTTTTATTAATTACACTTTATTCATTTTGTATCCCCCCATAAGCCCCTCCCTCCTCCCCTCCCGATCCCAACCTCCCTCCCCTTTCTGCATGCATGCCACTCCCCAAGTCCACTGAGAGGGGAGGTTCTCCTCTCCTTTCTGAACTTAGTCTATCAGTTCTCATCAAAATTGGCTGCATTGTCCTCTACTGTGGCCTGGTAAGTCTGCTCCCCCCTCAGGGGGAGGTGATCAAAGAGCAGGCCAATCAGATTCTGTCAGAGGCAGTCCCTCTTCCCATTACTATGTAACCCACTTGGACACTGAACTGCCATGGGCTACATCTGTGCAGGGGTTCTAGGTTATCTCCAAGCATGGTACTTGATTGGAGTATGAGTCTCTGGGAAGTTCCCTGTGTTCAAATTATCTTGTTCTGTTGCTCTGCTTGTGGAGTTCCCGTCCCTTCCAGCTCTTACTATTTCCCACTTCTTACATAAAATTCCATTCACTCTGCCCGACAGTTGGCCATCAGGCTCAGCATCTGCTTTGACAGTCTGCACTGCAGAGGCTTTCAGAGGCCCTCTGTGGCAGGTTTCAAGGTTGTTTCCTGTTTTCTTCTGGCTTTCAGAGGCCCTCTATAGCAGGTTCCGAGGTTGTTTCCTATTTTCTTTTTCTTCTGATGTCCATCCTCTTTGCCTTTCAGGATGGGGATTGAACATTTTAGTTAGGGTCCTCTCTTTTGCTTAGTTTGTTTAGATGTACAGATTTTAGTGGGTTTATCCTATGTTGTATGTTTATATGAGTGAGTATATACCATGTGTGTCTTTTTGCTTCTGGGACAACTCACTCAGGATGATCCTTTCCAGGTCCCACCATTTACCTGCAAATTTCATGATTTCCTTATTTTTCATTGCTGAGTAATACTCCATTGTATAAATGTACCACAGTTTCTGCATCCATTCTTCAGTTGAGGGGCATCTGGGTTGTTTCCAGCTTCTGGCTATTACAAATAAAGCTGCTACAAACATGGTTGAGCAAATGTCCTTTTTGTGTACTTGAGCCTCTTTTGGGTATATGCCTAGGAGTGGTGTGGCTGGATCTTGAGGAAGCGCTATTCCTAGTTGTCTGAGAAAGCGCCAGATTGATTTCCAGAGTGGTTGTACAAGTTCACATTCCCACCAGCAGTGGAGAAGGGTTCCCCTTTCTCCACAACCTCTCCAGCATGTGTTGTCCCTTGAGTTTTTCATCTTGGCCATTCTGATGGGTGTAAGGTGAAATCTCAGGGTTGTTTTGATTTGCATTTCCCTAATGGCTAATGAGGTTGAGCATTTCTTTAAGTGCTTCTCTGCCATTCGATATTCCTCTACAGAGAATTTTCTCTTTAGCTCTGTTCCCCATTTTTAAGTGGATTACTTGGTTTGTTGCTTTTCAGCTTGTTTAGTTCTTTATATATATTGGATATGAGTCCTCTGTCAGATAAAGGGTTGGTGATGATTCTTTCCCAATCTGTAGGCAGTCGCTTTGTTTTGATGACGGTGTCCTTTGCTTTACAGAGCTTTTCAATTTCATGAGGTCCCATTTATTGATTGTTGCTCTTAGAGCCTGTGCTGTTGGTGTTCTGTTCAGGAAGTTTTCTCCTGTACCAATGAGTTCTAGGGTATTCCCCACTTTTTTTTCTAGCCGATTTAATGTGTCTAGTTTTATGTTGAGGTCTTTGATCCACTTGGACTTCAGTTTTGTGCAGGGTGATAAGTATGGATCTATTCACATTTTTCTACATATAGACATCCAGTTAGACCAGCACCATTTGTTGAAGATGCTATCTTTTTTCCATTGTATGGTTTTGGCATCTTTGTCAAAGATCAGGTGTCCGTAAGTGTGTGGGTTTATTTCTGGGTCTTCTGTTCGATTCCATTGATCCACCATTCTGTTTCTATGCCAGTACCATGCAGTTTTTATAACTGTTGCTCTATAGTACAGCTTGAGAACAGGGATGGAGATGCCTCCAGAAGATCTTTTATTGTAGAGGACTGTTTTAGCAATTCTCGGTTTCTTGTTATTCCATACCAAGTTGAGAATTTTTCTTTCCAGGTCTGTAAAGAATTGTAATGGCAATTTGATGGGAATTGCATTAAATCTGTAGATTGCTTTTGGTAAGATGGGAATTTTTACTATGTTAATCCTGCCAAGCCATGAGCATGGGAGATCTTTCCATCTTCTCATATCTTCCTCTAATTCTTTCTTCAGAGACTTGAAAATTTTTTCATACAAGACTTTGACTTCCTTGGTTAGGGTTACACCAAGGTACTTAATGTCATTTGTGGCTATTGTGAATGGTGTTGTTTCTCTAATTTCTTTCTTAGCCCTTTTGTCTTTTGTATACAGGAGTGCTACTGATTTTTTTGAGTTAATTTTGTATCAGGCCACTTTGCTGAAGGTGTTTATCAGCTGTAGGAGTTCCCTGGTAGAGTTTTTGGGGTCACTCATATATACTATCATATCATCTGCAAATAGTGATGATTTGACTTCTTCCTTTCCCATCTGTATCCCCTTGATCTCCTTCAACTGTCTTATTGCTCTAGCAAGGACTTCCAGCACTATGTTGAAGAGATATGGAGAGAGTGGGCAGCCTTGTCTTGTCCCTGATTTCAGTGGGATTGCTTTAAGTTTCTCTCTGTTCAGTTTGATGTTGGCTATAGGCTTGCTGTATATCGCCTTTACTATGTTTAGATATGTGCCTTGTATCCCTGATCTCTCCAGTACTTTAAACATGAATGGATGTTGGATTTTGTCAAATGCTTTTTCAGCATCTAGGGAGATTATCATGTGGTTTTTTTTCTTTCAGTTTGTTAATATGGTGGATCACATTGATGGATTTCCGTATATTGAACCACCCCTGCATACCTGGGATGAAGCCTACTTGGTCATAGTGGATAATATCTTTGATGTGTTCTTGGATTAGGTTTGCAAGTATTTTGTTAAGTATTTTTGCATCAATGTTCATAAGGAAGATTGGCCTGAAATTCTCTTTCTTTGTTGAGTCTTTGTGAGGTTTAGGTACCAAGGTGACTGTGGCTTCATAGAATGAATTTGGTAATGTTCCTTCTGTTTCTATTTTGTGGAATAGTTTGAAGAGAATTGGAATTAGCTCTTCTTTGAAGGTCTGGTAGAATTCTGCGCTGAAGCCATCTGGTCCTGGGCTTTTTTTGGATGGGAGACTTTTGATGAATGCTTCTATTTCTTTGGGGGATATAGGACTATTTAGTTGATTTACCTGGTCCTGATTCAGCTTTGGTGAGTCAAATCGATCAAGAAAATTGTCCATTTCATTTAGATTTTCAAATTTTGTAGCATATAGACTTTTGAAGTAAGTCCTAATGATTGTTTGGATTTCCTCAGTGTCTGTAGTTATGTCCCCCCTTTCATTTCTGATTTTGTTGATTTGGGTGGTGTCTCTCTGCCTTTTAGTTAGCTTGGCTAAGGGTTTGTCTATCTTGTTGATTTTCTCAAAGAACCAGCTCTTGGTTTCATTGATTCTTTGAATTGTTTTATTTATTTCTAATTGATTGATTTCAGTCCTGAGTTTGATTATTTCCAGCCATCTACTCCTTTTTGGTGTGTCTGCTTCTTCTTTTTCTAGGGTTTTTAAGTGGGCCATTAAGTTGCTTGAATGAGCTGTCTCGAATTTCTTCTTGAAGGCACTTAGTGCTATGAACTTTCCTCTTAGCACTGCTTTCATTGTGTCCC
Organism: Psammomys obesus; assembly: GCF_907164565.1. Lineage (NCBI taxonomy): Eukaryota > Metazoa > Chordata > Mammalia > Rodentia > Muridae > Psammomys > Psammomys obesus. The sequence goes on along the minus strand of NW_026590809.1, from coordinate 2,129,312 downwards.
ACAAGTTAGGGTATGTTGTGTCTTCATTTTCATTGAGTTCTAGAAAGGCTTTAATTTCTTTCTTTATTTCTTCCCTGACCCAGCTGTCATTTAGTAACAAGTTGTTCAGTTTCCATGAGTGTGTAGGCTTTTTGCTATTTCTGTTGTTGTTGAAGTCCAGCTTTATTCCATGGTGATCAGACAGGATACAAGGGATTATTTCAGTCTTCTTGTATCTGTTGAGGCTTGCTTTGTGACCAACTATTGGTCTATTTTGGAGAAGGTTCCATGAGGTGCTGAGAAGAAGATAAATTCTTTTGTGTTTGGGTGTAAAGTTCTGTAAATGTCTGTGAGGTCCATTTGATTCATGACCTCTGTCAGAGATATTGTTTCTTTGTTTAATTTCTGTTTTGTTGACCGGTCCTTTGTTGAGAGTGGGGTGTTGAAGTCTCCCACTATTAATGTGTGGGGATCTATATGTGGTTTAAATTTTATCAATGTTTCTTTTACAAATGTGGGTGCTCTTGTATTTGGGGCATAGATGTTCAGGATTGTGATGTCTTCCTGGTGGAATTTTCCCTTGATGAGTATGAAGTGTCCTTCCTCATCTCTTTTTATTAATTTTGGTTGAAAGTCTATTTTATCAGATATTAGAATCGCTACTCCTGCTTGTTTCTTGGGTCCATTTGCTTGGAAAGTCGTCTTCCAACCTTTTACCCTCAGGTAATGTCTATCTTTGTGTCTTAGGTGTGTTTCTTGTATGCAACAGGTTGCTGGGTTTTGTTTACGTATCCATTCTGTTAATCTGTGTCTTTTTACTGGAGAGTTGAGTCCATTGATGTTGAGAGAGATTAATGACCAGTGGCTGTTAGATCCTTTGATTTTGATGTTGGCTGTGTTCATAAGGTTGTGTGCTTGGTTGCTTTTTGTTTTGCTGTAGTAAGGTTAATTATTTCCTGTGTTTTCTTGACAGAAGCTAATTTTCTTGGGTTGTATTTTCCCTTCCAGTGTCTTCTGTAATGCTGGATTTGTGTGTAGGTATTGTTGAAATTTGTTTTTGTCATTGAATATCTTGTTTTCTCCGTCTATGAGGACTGAGAGTTTTGCAGGGTATAGTAGCCTGGGCTGATGTCTGTGTTCTCTTAGGGTCTGCATGATATCTGTCCAGGCCCTTCTGGCTTTCATAGTTTCTGTTGAAAAGTCAGGTGTGATTCTAATGGGTTTGCCATTATATGTTACTTGGCCTTTTTCCCTTGCAGCTTTTAGTATTTTTCTTTGTTCTGTATACTTACTGTTTTGATTATTATGTGGCGGGAGGATTTTCTTTTCTGGTCAAATTTGTTGGGTGTTCTGTAGGCCTCATGTATCCTTATTGGCTTCTCCTTTAACTTGGGGAAATTTTCTTCAATGATTTTGTTGAAAATATTTTCTGGGCCTTGGAGAAGGGAGTCTTCTTTTTCCTCTATTCCTATTATTCTTAGGTTTTGTCTTTTCATATTGTCTTGGATTTCTTAGATGGTGTGTGTCAGGAATTTTTTGGATTTAACATTTTCTTTGACAGATATATCGATTTCTTCCATTGTATCTTCTACACCTGAGATTCTTTCTTCCATTTCTTGTAGTCTGTTGGTTATGCTTACCTCTGTAGTTCCTGTTTTCTTCCCTAAATTCTTCCTCTCCATTATTTCCTCCATTTGTGTTTTCTTTAATTTTTCTAGTTCTATCTTCAGGTCTTGAGTTGTTTTGTTTACTTCCTTCACCTGTCTGCTTGTATTTTCCTCTTTTTCTTTTAGTTCCTTCAACTCTGTCTCTTTTATTTCTTTCAGTGATTTAATTATTTCTTCTCTGAAGGCCACAACCTATTTGGCTGCATCTTCCCATATTTCTTCACGGATGGCCCTAATCTGCTTGTCTTTATCTTCCTCCATTTCTTTACGGATAGCCATGATCTGTTTGGTTTTATCTTCCTCTAATTCTTTATGTATTTTATTTGTTTCCTCTATTATCCTCTTCATCAGCATAGATGTAAGGTCATCTTCTTGATTTTCTATTATGCTGCATTTGAAGGAGTCCTTCTCTGCTTTTTGGTTATGGTCACTGTATGGCCAGTGTTTCTCAGGAGTTGCCACTGCTCACCTCAGGTTTATAGCCCTGAGTAGTAGCTGTGGTCTATGTTAGGCAGGGGGGGATCTCCTCTTACCCATAGAAATTCTCAAGACAGCTGCCCCACTGCTGGGTTTCTTGTTATAAATTTAGTGTGCTGCTGCTCACTAAATTTCCAGGTACAGTCCTCTTGAAGAACCTGCTGATTCCCTAGCTGTGGGGTTTTCTCCTAACAGGGAAACTCAGTCTGTTATCCTGGGGCACACAGTTCTGTCCGGGAAAGTGAGAGGTACACTCAGCAAGTCTCTGGTCCAGACGCTGTGGGTGCAGCCCTCTTGAAGAACCAGGGATTCCCACAGTTTTGACAGTCTAGCTAGGGATAACTGGTTGATCGTTGGCACAGTATCTGAGGGCTGCTGTAATGGCTCTCTGGCTTTTGTAGGTCTGAGGATGCAGCTGTGTGTCCCAGTGCCCTAGGGGAACTCAATAATGGCGGCTGAGCACAGTGCTCCTGCCTGCATTAGAGCCTAGAGTCTGCGTGAATCCAGGAAGTGTTTTGGTGCTGGGTGTCCTAAGCGTTAGAGCTGATGATCCCTTCCACTGGGGGTTTCCCCCTGCCAGAGACACCCAGTCTTTGCTTTGGGGACCGTTGTTCTGTCTGGGGTGGCGAGTAGAACCCACAGGCACAGATGCCTGCTTGTGGCTCTGCCTTTCTGGTCGTTTGGAGCCTTGGCTGCTGCCTAAACTGGGTAATTTTCCCTAGTCCTTTTCGGGGTGGGGGTGTCGGCTGAGTGCTTTGAGATCAGACCAGCCGTTTCCCTCCCTGTGGGTTTGCACCTGCCAGTGAAATGCAGTCTCTGGTGCCTGGTGCCCTGGGGCCCACAGTTCTATCTGAGGCGGCGAATCAGGCACCTGGGTCCAGGCTCTGGGTCCAGGCTAGCTCTTGGGGCGCCCGCAGAACCTAAGTCTTTTCCAGGGGATGTCTGGGTGACCTGAGGTCGGTCCCAATCGTTTCCTGCTCCATGGGGTTATCTCTCAACTGGGAAATCCAGTCTGTGGTGTTGTGGGCCCACAGTTCAGTCTGGGACAGTGACCAGATCACACTGGCGTGTAGCTCTGGGCTGGCAACCAAGTGCCTGGTGGAACCAGGATCTCTTCCAAGGTTTAGCCGGGTGAGTTAAAGCTGATTGGATCCCCCACCATGGGGTATCCTCTCACCTGTGAAACACAATCACTTGTGTTTTATGGCCGTGAGTTCTGATTGCTGGTCACTGTGCCAATCCTGCTGTGCTGCTCCTCAGAATGAGAGTCCTCCCGGCGCCACCATCTTGCCCCACCCCTTTCTCTAGACTTTTATAAGCCAATCTCAGCCAATTCAGCAGTGATTAACTGAAGAGTTAGGTAGTGATGTGGTGCATCTTATGAAAGGTGCTGACACCTACCTCTAAAGGCAAAGCTTGCAATTACATGCCAGAAATGGTATTCTCATTGTTACTTATATGACTAACATGGCGAATGTGAGTGGGAAAGCAAAGGATGATCACAGAAAGATTCATATAAATAAGCTACATAAAAAAAACTTTTAAATGAAAGTAACATTTCCTTCTGGAATACTACTTCCCTTCCTGCCCTTTAAATGTATTCTGAACAACACTCTGACAGGGATTCCCTTGAACGCTCTATGGAAACAAGCAATCCTCACTACTCGCAACAGCTTCCCCATCTGACCCTGATGGGGAGTTCCCTGCTCTCACCATTCTAGGACTTGTTCTCAAGCGCCACCATGAGGTTGCAACCCAGTTCCCAGGGAACATCTTATATTCAGTTTCTAGTTATTGCAGAAATCTAACATGCTAGTCTGTCTGGCCAACTGAAGGCATCTCTGAAGGCCAAACCTATCTTCAGTTCCCAGTGTGTCAGTGTCTTAGTCACAGTTCCATTGCTGTGAAGAGACACCATGACCACAGCAACTCTTAAAAAGGAAAATGTTTGAGACTGGCTTGCAGTTTCAGGGAATCAGTCCACTATCACCATGGCAGGAGCACGGCAGCATGCAGCAGACACGGTGCTGGAGAAGGAGCTGAGAGCTCTGCATCTTGATCTGAAGGCAGCCAGGAGAGACTGTGTGCCACACTGGGCAGAGCTTGAGCATAGAGATCTCACAACCCAACCCAAGGTAACACACTTCCTCCAACAAGGCCACACTTACTTCATCTAGGCCACAGCTTCTAACAGTGCCACTCCTGATGAGCCAAACATTCAAACACAAGAGTCTATAGGAACCATCCCTATTTAAACCACCACAGTCAGCAAGGCCAAACTGCATCTCTCTCATAGTCCAGTATCGTTTTCCACCTAATCTTGCTTCCTTTCTCAGAGCATTTCAAAATATTTGTACATTTTCTTCTAAATCTCAGATCCTGTTGCTCACACATCTAACCTAAGCCCTCTGCCTGACTCTGCTTTAGTTTTCTTTGCGGCCCTCATTACATGCATTGCTCTACCCAATTAATTTCTGACCTGTGACACTCATTTTCTACTGCATTATTAGCAGCTCTCCCTCCCATTGGATCGTGAGCCCCAGTGGGCAGTCATTTTGTTTCAATTGCTGCTATAACAACAGAACTTGGAGCATTAGAAATACTAAGTAGATTTCTCTGATCAATACTGAACAAAAGAAAGTTAGAATTTGCAATTACATGTTCTGCTTGAATGGCTATTGATTGTGCCCAAACCCTAGATTTTGTTGTCTGCCAGAAATCCAATGTATATAGACTGGTGGCCACTAACTGAGCATAACAGAAATGCTGACTACACAAAGGGAGGTGCCCAGCAGAATCAGGAACACAGCACCTACAGTTAACACTCTCATGGCACCAAATGCTACATTTTCATAATTTTTCTAGATTTATAATAGTTACCTTCAGAATAATAGCTAATATTCACACCCGGTTTCAGAGCTCTGCGTGTATTATCTCATCTTGATTGATATGGATGAAAACTATGTAAGTGGTACAGAATAGTTACCCAGTTTTACAAATGAAGACACCAAAGCTTTAAACACTGAAGTGACTTCCTCAACGGCTGCTCTGGTTACTGAGCTGAGACCGCTGTTTGCTCTATCAGTGCCTACACTGACCATTCCCCGGAGCTCAGAAGTCTGAGGAGAGCTCGACCACCTCACTAGATGATCTAAAAAAGGCTCTTGCAGCTCATGAAGCTCCAGATAGTGTATTTACTTGAGCATAGTTTGAAGGACTTTTGACATGTTGTTTTTAAATGCTTCCTCAAATTACTGCCAGAGATTTTTTTCTGGAAAAAGCACACTTCCAGCCTGCTGAATTCACCTAAATTCCTCTTTACCTTTCTTTCTTTCTTTCTTTCTTTCTTTCTTTCTTTCTTTCTTTCTTTCTTTCTTTCTTTCCCCTTTATCTCTCTACAATGAAGAGAGACACACCACTCATCTCCAGAAATCTTCTGGTTATGTTACTAACTTTTACTCTCTTTTACATATTTCAATGATAAAAACATAAAAAATGTATGGTAAGTAAAATCAAGAAAATTACACGTAGCTTCTCCACAAAGATTACTAATCAGAGGACCATTGTGTAGATTTCTAGTACACACATCACAGTCCTCTCTCTAGTGTGTATGTGTGTATATACACACACGAAATCCATTATATTAAATACAACACACACTTATCATTTAATGCCTGTTTTGAGGTCTTTTGGTTTTTCAGGTTTTGAGACAGGGTCCACTGTGTATCTCAGGCTGATCTGGAATGCTCTGTGTAGACCACGTTGTCCATAACTCATAGAGACGCACCTGCCACCGCCTGCCTAAGTGTTGGATTTAAAGGTGTGTGCTGCTATCACACACAGCTTGCATGCTCTTTTAAATTACCTATTTACTATTTATTTGTGTGTCTGTGTGTGCGCATTCACACATATGAAAGCCAGAGGACACCTTATGGGAGCCGAGTCTCTCTTTGCACCATGCGGGTCCTGGAAATCGAACTCAGATCATCAGCCTTAGCAACCAGCAGCTTTATCCACTGAACGGTCTCCCTGTGCTGCATTATAAATTTTCTCTTGTGAGCTATTTGACAAAGAAACCTTATCTCATCATTTCAACATCTTGAAGTCAACTAGAATTTTAAATGCATTTTAAGTCAGTGATGACTTCTTAACATTAAAATACACCATTAACATGATAGCCCACATCAAATAAATAATACCTGCCTGCCCCTTTTTCCTCCAGATGTGATTTCTCTTTGTCAGTATGACCATTTAGTATACAAGAGAATATCAGTACTTGTATCCCCTTTGATAGCCCGCCTTGTCTTCCTGATGTCATAACAAGCAACAAAGCACAGCTCGTGCGGCTAAAATCTGAGAGATGTTCCGAGTTTGTAAACACGGTGGCTTATGGTGAAGGACCATTTCCCCAGGTGCATATGATTGCCTTCTCACTATTCCTCATGCATTAGGAGGACGGGGTCTTGCCCTGAGTCTCTTCTTATAAAGTCATTCTGGATAGACTTCTAAACTAACCACCTTTCCATCTTAAGTACTTCCTTAGAGGAACTGTCTTCAAATCCAGCCACATTTAGGATTAAAGTTTCATGGTATAAAATTTCATCACTAAAATTAGTGTCATATAAGGACACATCACTCAGTCTATAACATCCTTAAGCCTAAAAAGAATCATTTTGAACAATATACTGCCAAAGAAAAATCGTAGTGGGAAATGAATATATATAAATCCTGATGCAGTACCTCAAACCTGTGCTAGCCAAGGCATGACCTCAGACTCATATCTGAGGTGAGCCAGTCCTCACGGTGCAGAGAACTTAACCTCTCTTACGCGGGGCACATTATCTCTTAAGTCTTGGCTTCCTTGCCAAGACTGAAAAATATGAATAATTTTATCAAGGGACTCATGTGGGGATTCAGTAAAACTATGATGAGAGTGTGTTGAATCAAAGTAAATTTGGGATAGAGAAGGCTCTGTATTTATACATGTATAGTCTTTATACATAGGGAATGGCACCATAGCTACACGTATAGACAAAACACAACCTAATTTGACAATATACACGTGGTCCAAACAAGGCTATGTCAGCTCATCACAGACTACTTGTTCAAACCGTGTTTATACAATGTCATAATTGTTTTAGTTTGTTTGTTTTCCTGGGTTCCTTGTTGGTTTGTGTGTGTCCTGCTTGTTTTGTATGAGGGTTAGGGAGCTGGATCTCACTATAGTGCCCAGGTCAGTCTTGAACTCCCTTGATTGCTAGTCTCCCAAACAGCAGGATGTTCCTGTATGTCACATCTTTTCCTTAGGCTACAAACACGACTGGTAGATGGAACACTCTTCAGTCTGAAATGCTGCCTGGGTCTAGAGTACTTTTTCTGATAAAGTAGAAATTTGTAAATTTAATCGATCTCAGTTTTCTATTCTGAGATGTGCCAAAGGTCAGGATTTACAAAAATAAAATTAATAAGTAATAGTAAGATAAGTAACAAATTGTCCCAAATCACCTAAACCACATCCAGCCAGCTATGAGAGCAGAAAGAGAAACACAGACAAGGCGGATCAGAGGGCACTAAACTGGAGATACGTCAGAGGAATAAATTCTGGGTTTCTACCACACAGGAGGAAGACCATAACTGAGGCTGATGTTTATCAAGCCCAACAGAGGGCATACCTCGGTACTAAAGCTGCCGGCTCCCATATTTTTCTCACTAGATGCTCGCCCCCAAGAAAAGGGAGCTATGAGAGTGTTGATTGGACTTAAAACCATTGTTTATTGTGCAATCAGCAACCTCATATAAAAAAAGTGGTTTTCCACTAGGTACCTTCCTAGGTAACACACCCGGGGCTAGATTGACTATTTATATTATTCCATAAAACTGTGCTGCTCTGTAAGGGTGGGGTGTATTTATGATTCCCACTCTCTGACTGACCCAAAAACTTGTGACTCCAACAGAAACCTGGAGAAATTAACATTGAACTGGTCAGCAGGTAGGTTTCAAAAACCTTCTCACACAAAAACCTACATCAGGCTGGCTTGAGGACAAGGAGCAAGCAAGCTAAAATTAGTCAGCATTGCCTGGTCTGGTGGCGCAGGTCTATAATCCTAGCTACTGGAGAAGCTGAGATGAGAGAATTCCAAGTGCAAGGCCAACTGGGACTACAAAGTGAGTTCAAGGCCAGCCTGCGCAACTTAGAGAGATCCTTACTCAAAACGTAAAAGGGAACGAGAGGATGTAGCTTGTTGCTAGAGTTCTTGCCTAGCATGCTTGAGGTCCGGGGTTCAGTGCTCAGTGGAGGGAGGTGAGGAGACCAAGGGACACTGTTAGTTATATATATAATGTTATGATTGTGTGTCTTGTTCTTACTGTGGGACTCCCAATAGTGGGAGTGGGAGCATGCATCTGACTTTTGCTTGCTCTTGGGACCCTTTTTGTCCTACTGGGTTGCCTCATCCAGCCTTGAAATGGGCATTTGTACCTGGTTTTGTTGTAATTTGTTATGCCATATTCAGGTGATGTCTCTGAAAGAAATATTCTTGAAGGGAAACAGTAAAGGAGTAGATCTGGGGGAAAGGGGAACTGGGGAAGGACTGGGAGAGGTGGAACGAGGATCATTAATGTGTAAGAGAAGAATTTTTTTAAAACATTTTAAAAATTGCCATGTCTTAATGTTTCTTTAAACTTTCAAATCCTAAGGCAGTGCTGAGAAAATTATTTTTGCATGTATTTATAAATCATTAATTCCATTTATAACATTCACAGTAGTCATGCCAAACAGATGCCCTACTGTAAATGAAAAGCTAAGTCAATGCCCGGTAGCTCTTGGCCCATCTTTTAAACAAGAAAAAGGGACGGGAGTGAATAGTTTGAGTGGCAACTTATGTAATTTATTTCTGCCAGTGACATTTATTCATTGAAGAAATAACAGGACACAAAATAAAAGGTCTGTGTAAATGCCAAGTAATTAAACATAGTGCTGAAACTGCATCAGGCTTCTGGGTAGGGCCCAGGCTTTTGTGTGACAAGGATAAGACACTAGTCTGTTATCTCCATGATCATGCTAACAAATTATAACACCCTTTTTCCGTAGGAGTGAGCCTGCTAGAAAAAGAGATGCTTTCTGTGACAGGATTTTCTTTGTCTTTTGGAGAGAGAGAGATATTATAAAATGCTCAGCTTTTCTACCATGTGGACTTGCTTAAATATTTTATTGATAAAGATTTACATGGAAAGTCAGACTTTAATGGCTCACTACCTGCTCATGCAAAACAGAAACTGAAGCAGGAGCAGAAAGACCCGGCTCTGTAGAGAGCAGTGACCAGCTGTACTCTGGGGCCCTCCATATCCTCTCAAACCGTTAGAACTGTTGTGCACACAAACAAGAACATACAAACATGTATTTAAAGGAAAGCAGCTCTATAGTGCATAGAATGTGTGTGTGTGTGTGTGTGTGTGTGTGTGTACACTCATAAGTGGAGGCCAACGATCAGTGTCTAATGTACCTCTATTTCTACCCCCTTTATTTATTTGAAACAAGTTCTGTCATCAAGTCTGTATCTCACTGACTGGCTACATGGGCTGCCTAGCAAGCACTAGAACTGTCCCATCTCTGCCTTCCAATACTGGGGTGGGGGTGTCCCCACTGAGCCATCTTTTTAGGACTCTTAAAGAAACAGTAATATCCCAGTACCCTGGGGCCCTTGGTTTTAAAGAAGACACGTTAACTGTAGTACCTTTCTGATGCACTCATCCTCCTATCCCTTTTTCCATCCCAGGTAAAGATAGTCCATCACCAATGTCTATACAAGGGATAGTTTTCAATTCTATTTTGTCTTCAAAATATAAGGCATTACCTCTTTGATAAAATGCTATTTAAATGGTGTGGGATACAGAGCCTGCACTACTAAAATGAAAACTGTATATTCTCTGTTCCTCAGAAAACAAAGCTAAGGTTTGGTCCTTCTCCAAAATTGTGAAATGAAGCTTCAGAAAGCTGTCTCCACCTTTCTGAGCCTTTTATGACTCACGGAAAATAAAAACGCAAGGGGTTCCCGGCAGAGGGTCTGGGCCGCAGTGTGGCTTCGTGACGGCTTCGTTGGGTACTGACGTGTTTCACAGCACCCACTGAGGACGTCGCTTGCACACCGTTAGATGCGTATTCTCCAACTGACTTGGTATCACCTCGAGCTATGAGTAACAGCACTGCAAGCCTGAAGGATTGATTTTCCAATATTTACTACTCTGCTATTCTGTTATCTTAAAAGCAAGAACTGCTTTGTAAAGCTTAACAATATCCCAAAAAAGAGTTAAAACCCGAAATAAAATATGCTATCCTGGAGTTGAGAAAAGCTGGCTAAAAGTTTGGGCAGAATGCAGAGAATCTTATGAAAGAAGGGGGAGATGAAAGACCTTCAGGGCACAGGAGCTCCACAAGGAGAGCAACAGAACCAAAAAACCTGGGCACAGGGGTCTTTTCTTAGACTGATATTCAAACCAAGAACAATGCATAGAAATAATCTAGAACCCCTGCACAGATGTAGCCCATGGCAACTCAAGGTCCAAGTGGGTTCCCTAGTAAGGAGAACAGGGGCTGTCTCTGACATGAACTCAGTGGCTGGCTCTTTGATCACCTCCCCCTGGAGGGGGGGGGGGTGCAGCCTTACCAGGCCACAGAGGAAGACAGTGTGGCCAGTCCTGATGAGACCTGATAGGCTAGGATCAGATGGAAGAAGAGGAAGACCTCCCCTATCAGAGGACTGGGGGAAGGACATGGGAGGAGAAGAGGGGGGGAAGGTGGGATTGGGAGGGGCTACAGCTGGGAAACAAGTTGAATAAATTGTAATAAATAAAAAAATAAATAAATCTGGAGAAAGAAAGAAGAAAGAAAGAAAAGCTGGCGACATTGTTGGTAATGGCACAAAGACAGTATAAAGGCATAAACCAACCGAGCCACCCTGTGCTGTAGATAAGAAGGTACAGAAGGAGGGACCAGGATACCTTTCTCACTATCCGCTGGCCTCATCATAAAAGTTCTCACCCTATATGGTATCCCAGTAAGTTATTCACATTCAATGGGAACTCAATAAAAGAGGTAAGAATATTAACAGAACAATCACATAAAAGAGGAAGTAGGGTGAAACCCTTGTGACATAAAAAGGATAGTCAAGGGCTGGAGAGATGGCTCAGCCGTTAAAGGCTAGGCTCACAACCATAAATATAAGAGTTAGGTTCCCAGCACCCACGGCTGTCTCTCCAGCCACCTTAAAAAAAAAAAAAAAAAAAAAAAAAGGATAGTCAATTTTACCTTAAGCAAGTACAGACCTGCAAAGCAATGTACTTCAAGACCTGCCTGACCCAGTGATTTCAGACCTGAAAATTAAGATTGTGACCTGACAGACCAGCTCTGGGCAAGACACACCTTACAGTTACTAATTCCCAGCAGTTGTGGGTGCCTGCATTGGGTTTGCACAGAATGGTCCCATCACCAGCGAGGCTAGGTGGGGGAGGGGCTGGTCCTGACAGATTCAGGGAGCCAAGAGCCATGGCCTTCAGTTATGGGCACACTGGTGACCACTCCAGGCCAACAGACAGTTGTGATCCTACTAAAACTAAACAGCTCACAGAGAAAAACCAAAATAGAGAAAAGGGTAACGATTGGGAGTGGGGAATAGGAGAGAAAGAGAGTGAACAAAATCCATTATTGCACACATTAAATTATCAAAGAATAAAATTAATCATAAAAAAGGAAAAAAGAATATGCCCTGAAATTTCACCATAACTAGACTCTTCACATGTTCAAATGAATAAATAAGAATATACTAAGAATGATTAAAGAAGAGGAATTTTTGGAGAGGATTTAAGATGGGTAGAGGAGAAGAAAGGGAAAAGAAAATGATGTAATTATATTTTAAGTAAATAAAAATCAAGTCCTGTAACATCTACGAAATGGAATATTCTAATATACGGAAATTCACCTTAGGCATTTTTATGAGGTAGGAAATGTGACAGTGTTGTTCATCATTTTCAGTGCAGCTGCTTTTTTTTCTACTCTAATTGATATATAATTGAAAACTGAAACTGTGTATATTCAAAGTATATGATATGCATAGATATTGTGAAGTTATAACCACGGCCACGTTAGTTTACACAGTCTCACCTAATGGAGATGTGTGCGTGCACATTGTGTGTGATTATGTTGTGTGTACAAACGTGTGTGCTGAGGATACGTAAAAGCCAGGCTGAAGTGTCAGACAGACAAGTATACCATTGTTACTATGCGGGGCGTTCAACCCTCAGAACTTACAACTAAAACTTGTGCCCCTTAGGAATTTCACAGCCTTGAGCAAATACAATTTTAATTTTATCTTGGTAAAAAAAAAAAAAAATCAGAGGGCTGGAGAGATGGCTCAGAGGGTAAGTGCGCTGGCTTCAAGTCCCAGCAACCACATGATGGCTCACACCCATCTATGACGAGATCCGGTGCTTTCTTCAGGCATGCAGGTGTACATGCAGGCAGAACATTGTATACATAATAAATAGATCTTTGTTTAAAAAATCAAACAGTATAGTGTTATAAAGAGCTAAAAGGAAAAAATGGAACAGGAAGAATTAAATGGGGTGAGAGGGTGAGAGATGGTAGGGGAGGGTAGAGAAGGGAATGTGGATAGAGATGACTACTGATAAAGACCTTTCAAGATGATCGTGGGAATCTACTACTGTCATGGCTTCCACAGACAGATAGATAGACAGACAGACAGAGAGACAGTTAGTTGATTGATAGATAGATGATTGATAGACAGATGATAGAGAGAGAGAGAGAAAGAAAAGAATGCTGGTGATCATGAGAGTGAGGAGACATGAAAAGGACAGCTCAGACACAGAGCCAGGAGAACTCAGCAACTTGATTGGCTGAAGAGGGGACATGTGGGGGAAAGATGAGACAAAGACAAACTTGTGGGTATAATTCTCTCCTTCCAGAATGTGGGAGTGGGGGTCAAAGTCGGGTCATCAGGCTTGGTGGGAAGCTTACCTGCTGTCCCCCACATTCACATCCGGAACTGAAGTTGCTGGCTCACGTGGTGTGAACGTTGCTTAGCTCTTTTTTTATGTGTGTGTAATGAAATGCCTGCGACGACAGAGTGCAAAGAAACCGATGCTTTTTGTCTTGTTCTTCCTGCCCCTGCCCCTGCATCGGCCCTAATGCTGGAGGTTCAAGGACTGGGACATCAGCTCGGCTCTGATGGAGACATCATGGCAAACGATATGGCAAGAAGTGAGTCTGAGAGACATCATATAGTGAGAAAGGAAGCCAGAGGCGAAACTCAAGGGCCATGCCATATCAAGAACTAAGTAGGATCTCAGGAAAACTGCACTAACGCTTACAACCTTCCCAGTAATCTTAATCAGCTCTCACTGGGCCTGGTCTCTCCAAGGCCCCACCACCACATCATGTTGGTACCCTGGATAAAGAAGGCCATAGTACCCTACCATCTACCAAACCATGGAAGTTCTTTCCTGTTACTAAATACTCTAGGTCCTGCTGAGAAATGCATCTATGTCTATGGCTGTCATCTGCTAGACATCTTTGAAGACATCCTTTCTCCTATGTCTCATCACATTTTTTTCTTTACCATTCCCCCCACCTCCCATCCCAGCCAGATCCACCCCCTTTCTGTCTCTCATTAGAAAGCAAATAGGCATCTAAAGGATAATAATAAAATATAATAAGATGAAACAAAACCAAACAAACCAAATAGGACAAAACAAATAAGCAGAAAAGAGCCCAAAGGAAAGGCACAAGAAACAGATAAAGATGCAAAGACCCACTTGTTCACACACTCATTTCATAAGGACACAAAACCAGAAGCAATAATAAATACAGAACGCACCTGTATTGTAAAAATAAATTAATTTCATTAAATTAATTAATAAAAATTTTAAAAAAGAGAAAGAATGTCCTGACACAACATTCTGAGAACAAGGAACCACCAAAGATGCCAGTGAGTTCATTTTCTGCTGGCCGTCTGTTGGGAGACTCCTGGGATAGCACCTGTGTTAGGGGCGGGAGCCTGGGTCTGCTTCTCCTTTCAGCTGGAGGACCCCATCTGATCACTCATGCAGACCCTGTGAGTGCTGCCTCAGTCTGTGTGCATTCAGACATATGTGGGTCTTGCTCTGTTCAGAAGGCCTTACTTTCTTGGTGTCCTCCATCCCCTCTGGCTCTTATATTCTTCCTGCCAACTCTTCTGCAGGGTTTCCTGAGTCCTAAGGAGAGGGATTGCATGGAAACTGAGTGTTGCCAGGTCTCTCACTCTCTGAATGTTGTCTGTCTGTGGGACTCTGTTATTGTCGCCATCTGCTGCTGGAGGAACTTTTTTTGACGATGCCTGAGTGAGGCCCTTATTATTCTCCGTTGCTAGCATGCTGATACCTCCCAGTGCCAAGAGCACTGGCCTACGGGACTGAGGCTCTAGGTAGGCACCGCTCAGCCTCTCTATGTGCAAGGAGTTGGGAAGGTGTTGTTTTAGCAATAGGGTCTTGTTATCGGTTTTTAGCAAACAACCTGTAATCTTGGCAACAGCCGGAGTTGTACAGGGGTTCCCATGGGATCTTTTTGGCCAATAACTCATTTAGATGTAATCTAGTCCTAGGACTAGAAGCTTCATTTGGTGATGGAAGATGTCCAGTTGGGGCTCTGTTTCCCCCATTATTTAGTGATTTTGTTTAGATCTCCTTCTTATATGCATTTATTTTAGGAAGCTTCTACTGTATTAGGTTTCCATACTACCCCTCATATGGCTCCTAATTTCAGCTGTCTCTCTCTGTACTTCTTTCCTCATCCTCCTCTTCCCTCCCCATTTGCTCCTCTTGTTCCAGTCCAACCTCACCCATTCATAACAATCTATTCTATTTCTCCTTCCTAGAGAGCTCCATCTCTTCCTCCTTCCTCTATACCGACCCTCCGGGCTTCTATCAGTCATAGCTTGGTTATCATTGACTTAAAAACTGATATTCACATGTAAGAAGATGGATACCATATATGTCTTTCTGGGCCTAGTTCCATCTACTTACCTCCAAGTTTCATGATTCCATATTTTGTCATGACTGAGTAATATTTTGTTGTTTAAAGATACTACACTTTTTAATCTATTCATCTGTTAAGGGACACCTAGGTTGTTTTCTCATTTCTGGCTGTTATGAATAAAGCATCAATGAATATGAGTGATCAAGAGCCCTGTGATAGGATGAAGCATCCTTTGGGTAAATGTTCAGAGTGGTATAGCTAGATCTTGAGACAGGTTCGTTTCCATCTTCGAGAGACACTGCCACACTGATTTCCACAGCACTCAATATATTTTTTTAAAGATAAATTTGTATTCTTTTTTGGAGGGTTGGTTTTTTGTATATAGCTTTGGCTGTCCTGGAACTCACTCTGTAGACCAAGCTGGCCTTGAACTCATGGATAGCCTCCTGCCTCTGCCTCCCAAGTGCTGGGATTAAAGGCACATGCTACCACTCTCAGCAAATTTGTATTCTTTATATATGAGTGTCTGTCTGTCTGGAAGCTGGAAGAAGAAGTTTGATCCCATGGAGCAGAAATTATAGGTGATTGTGAGCTCCTGGTGTGGGTGTTGGGAACTTAGATTCTCTGGAATTTAGAATCTCTGGACGACCAGCAAGTACTCTTAATCACTGAGCCATCTCTCCAGCCCCAACACTCACCATTTTTAAACCATGAGTTTTGTAAATCAAGCCTATGTGAAGTCTCACTGTAATTTCAGTAGCCCTCCTCCATAGTTAGGACGTTAAGTGTAGCTCTATATTTATGGATTATCTGAAATCCTGATCTTTAAGGACTGTCTGATATATTAGAAAAACAGCCGATTGTTTGCTCTGGGTGAAGTAGCTCTATTTTCTTGCTCATTTGTTATGTTTGAATATATGTGTGTGTGTGTGTGTGTGTGTGTGTGTGTGTGTGTGTGTATTCTAACATATCAAATGACATATGTATATATAATATATTCAAACATATATATATATTGAATTTTGATGGAGTCAAATTGTTCATTTCCTTTGAGTTTGCAAGTTTGTGGTTAAGACTTTCTGGATTCATAATCATCATTTTTTAACAATTTTGTAGTTCTGTTTTTTCTGTTATTGTTTATTTTTGTTGTTGTTATGGTCATTGTGTGAGTGTGTGCTGGTTCACCTGTGCCTTGTAGCTTGTGGATCCCAGAGGACAAATTTCAGGGATGGGTTCTCTCTGTCACTGTGGGCTTTGGGGCTTGAACTCAGGTCGCCATGCTTGCACAGCAAGCATCTTTACGCTGAGCTGCCTCATCAGCATCTGTAGTTTTGTTTCCTAGCATCATCTTTTCTTTCCTCCTACCTTTCTTTTCTCCCCTTTTCAAACTTTATTTATTTTTTATGTTATAGATATAGGATATATAATTAATTTTTCAGAATGAATAGAGTCACTTTTTCAAAATCTTTTTTTCTGAACTACTGATCAGTTTGTTGACTCCAAGGTATATTATACATCCTAAAGCAAACTAATGCTTTTTCTTATTTTCAATTTTTTTTCTTTTTTTCGTTTTATGTGCATTTAAATAAGTTCAGCAAGTTTCATGAAAGTTTATTTTTATATATTTATAGGATGCCTCTTATCTTGTGGGATGATTTAGAAAACTGATCTTTATTGGATAAGTAGAAAATTATCTACAATTATGAACTATCTCTAGTGACTCCATCAAGATTCATCATTCTCTCTATGAGGACAGGGACTTCTCCAACTGCCATTCCTATTACTTTAGAGTTGTGGCTGCTATGTTAGAGGTGAGCTTTTATTTTCTGATTTTATGTTGTTGGTTAGGGTTTAAAAGCAGGGAGGATCTTTAATAGCTAGAGACAGAATGAAGACTAGTCCAAGGCACGCACTGGGAGCCAGGCTTCCTGGGCTTAGGTGCATTCTTTTCACTGATTGATTTTTGTCACCATCAGTAGGTTTCTTAACAGTTCTGTCTTAACTTCCTGATTTATGAAATGATAATTTTTATAGTGCCCACAGAAGCAGTAAACACAGAGAATAACGTACAAAAGTCTGGACACATTTTTGAGGTCTTCTCTGGGTTGGCAAAGAGAGCCAAGTTGTTGCATGTCAGGCTAATAAAAGCGAAGAGCAGAACATGACCAAGTTATGCCTCTAATCATTATGACAGAATAAAAACAGCTCAAAACTAGAAAGTCCTGATGCGCCCTGGAGCTAGTCCACTATTTGAGGGGCCAAGCACTGGATCAAGACTTACAGTTTCAGGTTACATCACTGGTGATGGAGACTGGAACCAAAGCTTTGGCTGCTCCAAGATCAGAAGAAGGGCTGGGAGTGGAGACGTTGTGGGTAATGGGTCAGAGCAGTAAATATTGTCTCTCAGTTTTCATCCTGCGCCCCATCAAAAAGAAGGAGTCATTAGGAGTGTCTGCCCAAGGTGGAAATAATGAGCCCTAAGAGCAAAGCTGGTTATGTCAAAGGCTTTATCCAGACACTGATGCCCTGAGACTGATTAGAGCTCCCTCCAGGGCATGCAGAATACTTCCTATACAGCAACTTACGCCACGCCAACACACACACACACACACTATACACACATACACACACACTACACACATATTATACTCAGTATACAGCAAGTTACAGCACACACACACACTGCACACACACAAATACACACATATACTCATTATACAGCTATGTATGTCCCCAAACACACAATATGCTTACATTATATGCACACACTATGCTCATATATGTCAATTATACCTGGCACACACAGGGTGTCCCACTAAAGGAGTGAGGAGGCAGGAGTTCCTACACTTTACTCTTTGAGAACTGTCAGGGGAGGACAACATAGTTCAGTTGCTGGAAATTCCATCCTAGACTCTGAATGAAAGAAATAGGTTTATGCTCAGCTGTTCTGCTCAACAAAAAGAACAAATAATGCTACTCACAGGAAAACACTGAAGGTAAGCCCCAAAGACTATGGTTGCGTCCCTCAGCACAGGCAGGAATGGAGGTTGGTGAGGTGCGTGGTAGGTGGTGGAACTAAGGGCCTAGCTTTCCCCTCTTGCCTGTATCTACCTGTTTCTACTTGGGAATACAGAGCCTCTCCGTATGGAGGAGGAATGCACCCCCTCACCCGCTGATTCTGAACTTGTACATTGTCTTGTTTGGGTTTCTTTTGCTTTGAAGAGACACCATCACCAAGGCTTACAAAGGACAGTTACTTGGGGCTGGCTCACAGTTTCAGAGGTTTAGTGCTTTCTTGTCATGGTGGGAGCATGACAGTGTGCAGGCAGACGTGGTGCTGGAGGAGCCGAGAGTGCTGCGTCTTGATCTACAGGCGGCAAATCCCTCCACAAGGCCACACCTACGCTAAGAAGGCCACCCTTCCTAATAGTGCCACTCGCCCTGGGTCAAACATTCAAACATGTGAATCTTCAGGGGTCATACATATTCATATCACCACAGACATACTTCCCACTGGGGCAATAGACATCAACCAATGCATGAAGTGTGAAAAAGAGTTTTCTTAATGTTCAAATTACTTTCTTAGTTTTCTCTTTATTAATGAATTTTAGTTAATGTTCTAATTCTCTTCCTGTTGCTATGATAAAAACAATGGACAAAAGCAACTTAGGGGGAAAGGGGTTGCTTGGTTTGTGCTTCCAGTCATCATTCATCGTTAAAGGATGTCAGGGCAAGAACTCAAGCAGCAGCCTAACGCAGAAACCATCAGGGAACACTGCGTACTGGCTCAGTCACTCTTAAGCTCATGCTTAGCTAGCTTTTTCATACAGCCCATGACCACAGTGGGCCTCCTTCATCAATCAAAAATTCAAGATAGTCCCTTACAGGCATGATACAAGACAATCTGATCCAGGCAGACCAACCAGGACAGTCAGTAAATAGAACAGTAGGCTCTACTGTGACATTTTCACACTTATGCATCACTGCGCTCCGGTTATACTCCCCCATTGCCTTCCCTTGTTCCTCTTCTCCCTCCCTTTGGCACCCTTCCTCCCCTCAAATAGCCCCATCTACTTTCATGTCGCTTATATATGTGTAACATCATATATATATATATATATATATATATATATATATATATATATATACCATTCTATATTTATATATATACACCATTATATATTTATATATATATATATACACCATTATATATATATATATATATATATATATATATATATATATATATACACCATTATATATTTCACACAGGTGATAAAACACACCATATTTATCTTTTCTTATTCTTCCAAAACCCTCCCTTGCTCTTGCTCCCCCCTCATTTGAGTGCTCTTATCTTCTCCATAGAGCACCCTACTTTTATCATTGGAAAAACACATTTGCACACCTATCATTTTCATCGTTGAACTATTCAGTGAAGAACGTCAGTTGACCTGCTGAAGAGTAAGTACAGGCACAGCATGGGCAGGTATCCCCAACAGTCCCCGATGAAGCTCATCAGATTGCCCCACACAGTCGTGACCTCAGTGTGCAAGAGCAAAGCACCCAGAGGCTTTCTTCACAGAGTCACAAACTAAATTCTTGTTGCTTTAAGCAAACAAATTGTGGATATTTGTTATGTACAGTCATTATGGTCATAGGTAATCAATACCTATTAGAGTATCAATACTTATGCATAGTGGAACATGCCTGCCCCAGAACTCAGGGGGTAGAAACAGTAGGGATTCAAGCATAAATGAAACATAGGTACAACTGTCTTTAGACGAGGATAACAGGCAGATGCTAGGAAAACCAACCAGAGACTGTTATGGCAAGAAAACTGGTTAAATTGGTTTAAAGGTGGTAACCCATTGCATAGAGGCATGATGCGTTTATGAAGTCTTGGAACTGATCTTTGGCAAAGTGCTGAAAATAGCAGGTGATCATTACATTAAAAGCACTATGAGAACTTAACTTTAAAAAAAAAAAGATCACACATTCAATTTACAAGGAAAAATCTTAAAGGGCTTGAAAGGCTAGAGCTCTCTAGGACTGGGGGTTGTCCCTGCTCTCTCAAGCCAGTGAAAGAAGCTCTCAGGTTATGACTGCAAGATAAAGGCAAATCAAGGGGATGGCCATGGCAATTACATTAGCTGAGGAATTAACTCAGTGCCTATTAGATGTTCTCAACTAGAAAGAACTTTTAGGAAATGTTAGGGTCTTGTCCCTGGGATGCTTAGGTGTTTTTTTTTTTTTCCTTTTTTTAAATTTATTACAATTCATTCATTTTGTATCCCAGCTGTAGCCCACTCTCTAATCCCCTCCCAATCCTGCCCACCCTCCCTCTTCTCCTCCCATGCCCCTTCCCTAGTTCACTGATAGAGGAGATCCTCCACCCCTTCCATCTAACACTAGTCTATTAGGTCTCATCAGGACTGGCTGCATTGTCTTCCTCTGTGGCCTGGTAAGGCTACCCTCCCCTCAGGGGAAGGTGATCAAAGAGCCAGCCACTGAGTTCATGTCAGAGACAGTCCCTGTACCTATTACTAGGGAACCCACTTGGATAGTGAGCTGCCATGGGCTATATCTGTGCAGGCATTTTAGGTTATCTCCATGCACGGTCCTTGGTTGGAGTATCAGTCTCAGAAAAGACCCCTGGGCCCCGATTTTTTTGTTCTGTTGGTCTCCTTGTGGAGCTCCTGTCCCCTCTAGGTCTTTCTATCTCCCCTTCCTTTATAAGATTCCCTGCACTCTGCCCAAAGTTTGGCTATGAGTCTCAGCATCTGCTTCGATACCCTGCTGGGTAGAGTCAGAGGCCCTCTGTGGTAGGCTCCTGTCCTGTTCCCTGTTTTCTCCCTCTTCTGATGCCCATCCTGTTTGCCTTTCTAAATGAGAATTGATCATCTTACCCAGGGTCCTCATTCTTGCATAGTTTCTTTGGGTGTACAGATTTTAGTATGTTTATCCTATATTTATCCTATATTATATGTCTAATATCCACTTATACGTGAGTATATACCATGTGTGTCTTTCTGCTTCTGGGATACCTCACTCAGGATGATCTTTTCTAGTTCCCACCATTTGCCTGCAAATTTCATGATTTCCTTGTTTTTTTATTGCTGAGTAGTATTCCATTGTATAAATGTACCACAGTTTCTGCATCCATTCTTCAGTTGAGAGACATCTGGGTGGTTTCCAGATGTTTAGTTTTAATTGCCAACTTTACACTTGGGGGACCTCCTCCTTCTCTGAGGAGAAAATGGTACAATGGGAGGAGGGGTGCATAAGGGGAAACTGAGGAGAGAAGGGGAGCTGCAATCAGGATGTAAAGTGAATAAATGAATCCATGGAGGAGGAAAAAAGAGAATCACCTAGGAAGAGACTGACTGTCTGGATTGGGTTGGCCTGAGGGCATGTCAGTGGGAATTACTTTGATTATGCTAATTGAGATAGGAAAACCTGTCTACTAGAGGCAGCACCACCCCAGGCAGAGGATCTTAGACTGTGTAAGAGTGAAAAAATTGTTTGAGCACTAGGATATATGCATTAATTCATTGCTCTCTGATATCACCAGCTACTTCAAGTTTCTGCTGCCTTGATGTCCCCACAATTATGGACTGTGATCTGAAACTCTGAATCAAATATATCTTCTCTCCCTTAAGTTGCATTTGTTGGGATATTTTACCACAGCAACATGAAACAAAACTAAGACAGTCCTTCAATATCTAATAGAACCAGAAGAGCACCGTTTAAGAGCAAAGGACAAGGCTGACAGGACAGACATAAAAGGCATTGTGGATTCAACTGGGTTCTACATTCATTTTCTTGTCATTGTGACCAAAACACCTCACACAGAAGAAGAACACAATATGGCCATCTTTACAGAAGGCTCAACACATAAGTGCTTGGCTTTATGGACATGAGCCATCATGGTGGCAGGAAGCAAAGGAGGCTCCTCATGACAGACGAGAAACAAAGAGAAGGGACATTGCTACTAAGCTGGCTTTCCACCTTTTTTCTTTTTTGTTCAGTCAGGCCCCCATTCCATGGCCTCATGCATATCCTTGTGTAGCTTCCTCTCTTAATCATTTCTGGAAATTCTGTCAGAAGTGCAGGCAGAGATATCTTAGCCAATCCTGTAGGCAATTCTTAATCAAGTTAACAGCGGGGATTAACAATCAAAGGCTTTTTCTGTCTCTGTCTCTCCCCTCCTTGCATTTTTCTTTTCTCTGAGATTTACATCTTCAAGTCAAGGAACAAGAAATTTCATATTTTTTTTATTACTACTGTTAGAACCTCTTAAAAGCAAATTAATGATGTGTTGGTAGATTGCCCTTGTCATATTGTTAGCCAGAGATTTAATTTCTTATTATTTTGTTCTTTGAAATCAAAACAGATCCCCTATTTAACAGTTAGCAAGCAAACAGTGGCAACCCCAGATGCCTGAAGCACACAGTGTAAAGAGAAGAGAGTCAGCAGTCAGTGAACTGGAACTTCAGAGGTGAAAGCTAATGAAAACTAGCTCCCCAATCATGTGCTTTTCAAAACTCCATGCTGTGGGGGTGGGGAAGACTGATGGTTAGGGGCTCAAAGCATCATTTGCTAAGATTCCTAACTTGGGCGATGGTCTGCACACAGGCAAACGGCTTAGAGCCTTGCTGTCGGCCCTCCACGCCAAACTCTGATGATCAGTGCCTTCATTTCCCAAGAGCGACACTGGTTTACGATCACAGGCAACGCTGAGGGCTGGAAAGACAGACTGCCTCTCTGAGCTGACCTGGGTAACTCCTTTTTTATCTTTGTAGCCAGATGCAACAGCTTTCTTGAGTTTTGGGCAGCACAAGACTCAAAGAAATATCACTTTTCTTTCTTATTCGAAACAGAGACTGCTAGACAAAAACGAATACGAACTATTAAAACTACCTACATTTCTGGCTCGGAATACAAAAGGCATTTACTAAAAGTTGTTATAACAATACTTCACAATAACACAGTCACACTGGCCTGTTACAAAGACTACTCCTGCCTTCTGACCCTTCCACTGAACCTTATTAAAATGGAAATGTTGGTTATCATAAAGGTAATTTTTACTCAAAGTAATTTCTCAATATTAGGATCCAATGAATTTATTCATATTAAAGTTCTGAAAAGGTTTTGGGGTTTTGTTGATATTGTTACTTTTACAAAGTATGAACCACATGGGGTATCTGACGTGATCGCACACTCAGAACACATCCTTAAAGTCTAATGTAACTGACAATTGAACCAATTATTTTCATGTTAAGTTAAAGACACCTTGGCAATTAACTGAGTAACATCAGACCAGATGGAAGGACACTTGACACGCCTTGAATGTCTAAAGAGTATAGATGAAGGCCACGTACTTTATCATGAAGTATCTCAAACCAGATCAGGTCTGGCTTGTTCAGCCTGCACAGCATGTGTTTAAAGTCAGTTGATTGATGGTAGTTTTCTAATCAATAAAGCTCATGTAGAATGTTTTGCTTGGTTTTAAAACGTCAGAAGATCTGGGGATAATGTCCTCATAACCCTGTGACAGTGACCGGGAGCTGCTAACCTTCAGAAAGAACTTGCTTCCACCCTGAGGCAGTTACCCTGCCTGCTTGTCTAGACACCTGTCAGAACACAGTCTAAGAATGGAGTGATGTGAGGAGAATTCTGGGTGCTTGGGAGGAAACTCCAAGACACCAAAACCAAAGTCCAGTGACCTCAGTTTCTCCAAGAACAGAATTGCTCTAGGATTATGCTAGTGCCCCTCCCAGGTATAGCAGATAGGAGTGGGTTTACCTCAGGTTATTCATTGCAATTGGCTATTGTTATTTGTTCATATGCCTCTACGGAAAACTTGCGTCTGCCACATATGGCTTGCCCTTGAGACGGGACACTTCACTCATGTGACTCCTCTTAACCCTCAGAGCATAAATTATCTCATGCTCTGAATAAAGTTGGCGGTTGTACGAGACTCTGCCTCATTCATAGGCTCCATCCTCCTAGGTCCCACTACCTCTCAAATGGTAAACAGATCCCAAGCAGAGTTTATAGATGTCAAACCAGAGAGTGCAGCACACTTTCTTTGAGTTTTAGCCACCTGCTGACACTCCTCTGCACTGTGTGTGTCTTTTGACTTGCAAATCAAGCTGTAAGCAACAACAGGACCCAGCCTCAAAGGTACAAATGTTTACTTGAACATAGCTATACACAGCATGTTCAGGCTGTCTACAAAAAAAGCAGGGTAGAGATTATTTCCTGGTTTTTCCTATCAGAATAGTATGAGCTGTGTCATTTGTTGTACAGTTTGTTACAATGGCCCTTTACAAAGAATCATTACCCCAAACACAGGTCCCTAAATTGCAGGAGGAATTGGAGTTCGGGTGAATAATTTCACATCTCCTAAATTTTCAATTAAAAAAAATTCAGGCATTTTTTAATCTTTCAAATAAAGACCTTAGTTTAGCTACCATTAACTGAAGTGTCAACACTCTGAGCTTACTTTGAACTCTTTTGTGACTCAAAAACACATTTGGAAAACTCTCATTCTATCATCTAACCTATTTTGCTACACAGTAAGAATATTAAAAAAAAAAAAAAAACTTCCACCTTCCAACTGCAAGTGTTCAATGATAGTTCATTTCAAAGCACATACTACTCATTCCTTGGTGTGGGTTAAATAAAGCATGGGGAAGGATGCGAAGCCCACTCAACACCTGGTGATTCCAAACAATCCTTATGTTCTTTCCCCAACAGGATAGCTGCATTCCTACATCAGAGATTTGTGGCCAGATAAGGAAGTTCATGGGAAGTAGGTCCATGGCATGAGCTTTCTCATGGTACTGTTGGAGACATGCTGGATGAAGTTACAGTTACAAGAATTGCATCTTTTCCTTGTAAAAGATGTAATAATGAAGTTTAAATCCTAGGATGTACACAGAGAAGCACAAAACTCTGTCTTATAATTCCAGAGAAGCTGTGTGTGGAAACGGAAAATCTCAGATGTACTGAGAAGTCTAGAAATAAAGGTAAGTCTAGTCATTGAACTCATTCAGCAAGAAGCCAAGAAATGGGTCAGATACCCATAGATGCTAAAGAATCAAACACTGGCTATTAGAAGAGATTGCTGCTTTTAGCTCAGTTAGGGCTGCAAGCGCAAGCATAGGTGAGCTTTTCACAGGAAAATGGGCAACCTACCAGCAGCTGCACCGCTGGAGAAAGCTCCCACTTCACAATACTAACTGCCAATAGCTCCTAAAGGTGGGTGGGACCTTGCAAGCCCCCTCCCATCCATGTCAGATTGTTGACAGGCCTAATCTTGCACGTACTTACACAAGTAATCATAGCTGATGAGCACAAGCAGTCTTGTCATAGCAGGAAGACACATTCTGTAGTGCTGTTCCCCTTCCTCCAGTTCTTAACTTCTTTCAGCCCCCTCTTCCTCACTGCTCCCCGAGCCCTGGAGGGAGTGAACTAGAAACGGGTGTCCCATCTGGAACTACACATTCAAAAGTCACTTATTCTTATCACTTAGACCAATTATGATCCCCTGCAGCAACTTCCCTAATGCAAAAAGAATCTCTTCTGATCAAAGCTATGAGCATCACTAATCTGCGGGTGTAAACAGAAATATCTAGAAGGCAGTTTGATAGGATAAGGACATTTTTCATGCTTAGATTAAACAAGAATAAGCAAAGAAGTGCATTTGCCATCAGTACAAACATAGACGGGAAAATTGTCTGATTGGAGTATCATGGAAACTATTTAAGTCTCTTGATACTTCAGTTTTATGAATTCAAAGTCCTTCAGGTCTCCATATGCTATAACGACTTTTCAAAAATCAAAAATAGACCAATCCTAGTAACTTTCTTGTTGTAAGATTTAATTAACCAAACTATTAGTAATTCTCTACTTACTTTTAATAACATAAATGTTCTGCCTTATGCCATTCAACCAGCCACATTCACCTCATAATTGTTCACATTTCTAAGTTTGACAATCACGAGTAAATACGACTTTGGTTTAGGAGCATGCAAACACACTTGGTTACCGTCCACCCTTTCTAACAAGTCAGCGGCAGCTCTAGTGTTTTACATAAATACGTAAGCACCAAAGCAAGCACCAGTCCGAGGTCTTCAGAGGTGCCCTCACATACCAATTAGATAGAGCATTTAGGAAGGTGTAAGCCTAAGCCTAGATCTAAAGTTCCTGGTGAAATAAAGACGTCGGGTGGGGTGGCCATTCCTACCTCTGCATTCTAGACTTCAGGACAGCAGACTCTGGAGGAAGGGGCGCTATGGACAAAACAAACAACAACACTGCAAAACACTTACATGACATTATTTCCATCATTTTGCATGATCAGTGTAATGTTTACTGCATACGACGTCGCAGCGTGGGTCCTCACTCCAGAAAGGAATTCAGATTTTGAAAGAGGTAAATGAATGTAACTGTGTTCTAGCAAAGGGATTGCTATAACATTTTCCACTGTGACTTAAACTTCTTTTCCTTGTGGAAGAAGGAGCGAACTGGGCATAAATACAGATTTATCTGCGTCTGTAGCATCAGGGCCACTGCTGGCATGGAGCTGTTGCGCGTCATCGTGAGTCTGTGGCTGCGGGATGGAGAGTCAGTATCATACCACGAGATGCCTTTCAGCATCCGAAGGAGGATGGTTTATGGGCAAGTCTGCCACACGGAGGTTTCTCAGGCCCACTGGTATGGTTTCAAGATGACAGTCAGACTGCTAACCAAAGAGAAAAGGCTCTGACGTGTCTGGCACCCATGCTGTAGCCTGCCAGCCCCTACACTGGCACAACTTTACCAGAGGAACTGACAGTAGAAACACAGGAGGAAGGTAGAGATGTTCTAATAGTCTTCTGGAGGCTCCACTTTAGAAACTGAGATTGAGAGAAGCCCCTCTTCTTACATCAGAAATGACTCCCAGCGTCTTCTCTAAAATGCTGTCTGGCGTACAGTCTCCAGTGAAGGCTATACAAAGAGTTTGTATCAACAGGGAGTTTCCTGACAGGCACACAGTGTGAAGAAATGTAGCCGTTAATGCATGCCCCATTTTTGAAGCCTCCCTTGACTCAAAGCATATAGCTCTCATTTGCACCTTTCTGAAACTGGCTGTTTTGAAATCATGTGGCTCATTCCTTGGAAATCCTATCAGAAATTACAATAGTCTGTGATTAGCACAGAGTAATGAGTACTGAAACACAACAATAGTTATACCAGCAGGCTCTAAATGAATTACTCTGAGGACCTTGAGAGTATAATGCGACCACGCAACCACCTTGGCCACCCACACAAAAGAAATTTCTTTTCAGAGCAGGGGTGAGTCTGAGCCCTCTGGAAGACCCTGTATATCTGAAAAAAGATGGCTTTGGTCGTATCATTTGTTTTTGAATACCAATAACCTGAAGTAGTTATAAACTATGGGAGGTTTCCAGTGACCTGCTCAGCTTTCTTCCTGCTAACGAATCATTTTAAATGGCAATTCTCCCTGTGGCTCTCAGCTTGCTCCACAGCTTGGTGCCATCTCTCTTTTTTTATTTTTTTTTCCTTTTTTTATTGTAAGCGAATATTTGTGATTATTTTCAATTGAACAGTTAAAATTATGCTATATAGAATAGGGTTTATTCTATATAAAGAATTTAATTTTTGAAGAATTTAATTATTTTTCTTATTTCTCATAGATGTATCATTCTTCCGAAATTGATTCAAGAGGAAAAAAAATGAGAGGATGAGTGAGATGGAATCCGCAGTTTGGGCAGATCAAACATCCACAGGAGACCAAGCCAGTGTGGTGCCGCCCCACCAGAGCCAGCTGCTGGTGCCAGCGTTCCTGCCGTGAGCCTCCTGCTCTCTAGGAAAATTAATGCACTAAAGAGTCCAACTCAACTTTGCATTGCAGATACAGAAGATTCTAAGATCGAAAGTTCCCTTTTACTCGTTTTTTGCCTTTATCCACTCTCTTCCTGTTTCAAATGAGAATTTCACAGCCAAAAATAGCGATCATAAAATATCTTGAAGAATTAGGTCAGATTTTTAAGAATTAACTATTAATAACACATAAGCTTTTTAAGCACCTCTACATTTGTAGATACAAACAGAGAGAGAGAGAGAGAGAGCTAAAACTGTTGAGTATGTAAAACTATGACCGCATTGCTAGCAAGCTGTCAGAAAGGTAGCAAAACCGGGAATTTAGCCAACGAGCGAAATGGCAGGCAAAGATTAGCTGTCTAGTTTTATCCACTGAAGACTTTAAGGACTACCCGAGCCCCTCCCACGCTCGGCACATGTCTGCCCCGGCCTGATAGGTACCACACAAGAAAGCTGGGCGCGCCTTCTTAAACTCTAAAACTCTGGCAGGCACATAGGGGAGTGAGTCTCCCGCCAGTTCAGTGCTAGTGAGTGTACAGGAATCCTGGGAGTCGGTGCCGAGCAAGACGCTGGGAGGCAGGGGTTGCTCGCCACTGGTGTGATTTGGGAGCACAGTCCCTAAAGGCCATCTGAAATGATTCCCTCATATTTGTCCAAGATTCTCTAGGAGAGAATAGAGACCTTGCACTCTTGTATCATTCTCCTTTTCTAATAAAACTGAAAGAATTCTGAAAATGATGATTTTACATTTGAGGGCTGGCCGGGTTGGACCCCCCCACCACCATTGATGGGAGCTCGATCCTGGCAGATATGGTGACAGTGACGCTATACTTGCACTGGAGTGAGGCCCTGCCCTGCTCCAACAGAACTGGTCTCTTCACTGAAAGAAAAAGTGCAGACAGACAGACAGACATGATGGCTGGGTGGGGGCAAACAGACAAGGAATCATCTGTCAGCTCGGAACTGAACAACAGAAGCAGAGGAAAACCAGGACCCTAGACAGCTGAGGCTGTAACAGTCCCTCCCTCCTCACCTCTGCCAGCCCCTGAACTAACTGAAGGTTGGAGGCGCATGGGGGAGGGGAGTTCTTGCCATGCAGAGCACACCTCCCTGGGCCCATCCTGGCCTGGAGTCCTTTCTCTTTCCTTTCCTCAGCTTGCTCGTGTCCTCTTTGGTGTCAAGACTTGCTCTTGTAGTGTGTTTAGGATTGTGGAGAAGGACTTCTACCTCAGAAATTCAGTCAAGTTTCCCAGTGTCAATTTGTAGATTCCAAGGGTATCTCCATGCAAATGACAGTAACTATAGAATGATACCATTTCCATGTGAATAATGGCAACTACAGAGTGTACCATTTTCTGATTTATTGAACACTTCGTTTCCGTTCTCTTACCTAACAAAACTAGGTTTAAGACAGCTGGTCAGCTTTTCAACTTCATTGTCTTTTATGCTTTTTAGTAAAAAAAAAAAAAAAAAAACTCTTAAAAATGTAAACCAGTTCCTGAAAGTGATTTTAGAAAAGTGCATGCCCACTTAAACATGCTAATGTGAACCTTCTAAAGTACAGAGGATTAAGGTGATCCCGGTGCTTTAGTCCTGCCACTCTGTGACTGGGAGAAATGACCCCTGCCCTTCATTCTAGCAAGCCTCCCCTCAAGCCGACCCTCAGAAACAGCTTTTTAGTGTGGAACCTCTTCAACTCTAAGAAATCTAAGATTCAAACAGGTTAATTAAGGCCCTCAAGCTACTTATCCACACTGAGGGTTTACATGTGACCCCTGCCCTGACCCTCGGAGGGTTCTGGGGTTCCTAGCACCGAGATACCGCATTATTTCTGCCAGTGATGTGTTAGTCTTTTAGTTTTAAACGCACAAATACAACAAGGGAATTTAAAATGTCTGCTTATGATGAAATTGCTTCATTTTGTCAATTTTAGAAATAATCTTAAGAGAGTTTAACCTTATGCTAGCATAAAAGAAAACCAGCATGCGTCTGTCATATAACTACAAAGCTGTGTTAGGAATCACAAAGCCTTCTAATTTCAAGTGAACGTTAGCCATGGGAAAATGCTAGCTTGACTGCAAGGGAGCCAAGTACAGGGACACTCAGCTATAAACCCAGGACTCTGGAGACTGAGACAGCAGGGTCACAAGGCAGGGGCTAGCCTGGGCTGCATAAGGAAGTAAGACACTGTCCCCAAAAAATAATAATAATTTCTTAAACTTTTTATTGAAAGTTTATGCCATATATTGTCATTATGTTTTCCTCCTTCAGTTCTTTCCAGATCCCACCTCTCTACCCACCCAAACTTTGTGTTCTGTTTTTCTCTACACATTTTTCTGTTCTTAATTTTTTTCTTTTATTGAAAATAGATTTTTTCTCATACAATATATTCTGATTGTATTTCTCTCTCTCTCTTTCTCTCTCTCTCATCCAGATCTACACAGCCTTTCTGTATCTTGTTAGAAAACAAACAGGCAGCTAAGGAATAATAATAAAATACAAGATAAAAGAAAATCAACCAAACTGGAATAGGACAAAACAACCAGACAAGAAAAAGAGCCAAGGAAAAAGCACAAAGGACTCATACAAATGTAGAGACATACACATTCACATGCACAGGAATCCAATAAAAATGTAAAACTAGAAGCTATTATATATATGCAAAGGACCCTGTAAGGTTAAAAAAAAAAAAGGCCCAACATAACATTATGAGACAAAGAAGCTCCCAAGATGTCTTGAGTTCATTTCTGACATGGGACCTGGCCTTATGAGTAGTTTGTTCCTGATAAGACTCCTTTGGAGAAAACTAAATTTTTTAATTGCAAGTGGTTATCAGTTGGAGATAGTTCGAGGTCAAGGATGGCGGTGCTCTGTTCAGCTTTAGGACTCCACCTAGTACGAACCCACGCAGGCCCTGGCATGTGGCCACAGTACCTGTGAGTCCCTGTCCCTGCCCTATCTAGAAAGCCCCAGTTTCCTCGTGTCCTTCATCCCCTCTCATTATTACACTCTTTTCCTCACTTTTCCCACAGAGTTCCCTGAGCATCAAATCTGTCTCTAAAAACACAAACAGAAACAAAGCAACAAAAAGAAATACACACACACCAAAAAAAACACAAAATAAAACAAGCAAAAGACCTATAAGACAAAAAAAAAAAAAAAAAAAAAAAAAAAAAAAAAAAAAAAAAAAAA
>NW_026590809.1:2000743-2098066 GCF_907164565.1 Psammomys obesus | reverse complement strand
AAAAAAAAAAAAAAAAAAAAAAAAAAAAAAAAAAAAAAAAAAAAAAAGAAAAAAAAAAAAAAAAAAAAAAAAAAAAAAAAAAAAAAAAAAAGCCCAAACCAAAAAAAAAAAAAACAAACCACTGAGTTCATTTTGTGTTTGCCAACCACTCCTAGACATGCGGCCTGCCCTAAAGTGTGGCTAATGTACCCTGTGAGACTCCACACGGAGAAAACTGAATCTCCATTTGACAGCAGGTATTAATCGCAGACGGCTTCTTGGTAAGGGTGGGTGTCTGTGCCCACTTCCCCCTCTCAGGGTGAGGACGTATCCGGCTTGAACCTGTGTAGGCTTTTGCATGCTGCTTCATCCCCGTGAGTTCACACATGCATTAGCACAGCTGTCTCTAGAAGACAATGCATCTCTAAGACGCCGCTTCCTCGGAGTCTTCTGTTATCTCTAGCTCTTACAATCTTTCTGCTTCCTCTTCCTCCTAGAGCCCTGAGCCCTGAGGAGAGGGCTTTGATGAAGACGTCCCAGTTAGGACTAGCGATTCCAAACCTTCTCCCTCCCTGCATATTGCCCAGCTGTGGGTCTCTGTGTTAGGTCCCAGCTTATAGAAGAAGCACCACCTCTGATGAGAGTGAGACACTGATCTGAGCATAGCAGTGTGCTGTTAGGAGTCACAAAAAAACCCTTAATGAGTTCATTGATCACATCCAAATTTTCCAAAATGCAGCAGCCTGGTAATAGCAGTGCATTTAAATTAAGCTTTTGCAGGTTTTAAGCACAATGGATTTGCTTAAGCAATCTAATAAATGAATTTTACCTATTTTAGTTCAGAAAATATGAGGACAGCATGGCTTGCATAAACACCTTGGTGATGATGACTCATTTTTATAATGTCAGAGGTAATTTTGTTTAATGTGTTACAATTATGGTAATGCATTAATTATTTTTCTTTTTAGTATGGAGATTGAATATGACCACGTAAAAATGAAGCAAAGTAGCTATCCCCAATGGCTCATTGTAATTACGGCTTTATTGTGCTTATTAGATAACAGATAACTAGAATTTCTTGCTTAGGCTGCAAAAGATAGATTCTGGTAAAAATCAAGGGGCCTAATATTTAAGAATCCTCTCAATACTTCATAGAAATAAAGTAAGATGGTAAGAACCTACTTAGCAACTACTATAACTGACATAAAAGAGCAAGAAATTAAGTGATGCTCTGCACGAGTATCTGACCACCCAGCAATTCTGTCTCTGCAAAGACACCTGGCAAGGATGAGTAGGGGACACTTCTGGGAATTCTAGAACAGCATCTTCCTTATTAGCCTGAAGTTGATGATCCAACAAAGCATGGCATATTTGTTTGACAAAATACAAGCCATCTGTGAAAATGATAGCCCCTACCACACATAACATTGATAGATTTCTCAATGACACCGACTGTAAGAAACTAGACTCTAAGGAACATATATCTTCCGATAGTCTGCAAAACTAGCATATGAACCTAAGAGATGGGTTACTTTTGTGCCAGAAGGAAGGGTAAGAGACAGGTTGGTGGGAGGAGGTGATGTCAAATGTTGTCCTGAATCTCATTTGCTTAAGTGCGTTTATTCCCTGTTGCTTCAACAACCTGTGCACTTGGGAATTCTGCATTGTCCTGTGCCTGTGCTACACAGTACCAATTAACCAGAGGAAGCTTACACAGAAGGTGTGGAGTCTTTAAGCATCAGGCTATTTGTCTGTGACTGATGTTTTACTTACTATGTGGGATCAGAGGACCACCTTAGGTGCTGTTCCTCCTCAGACACTGTCCACCTTGGTTTGGTTCGGCTGGGTTTGCAGTGTAATGTTTTCTGTTGTTGGTTGGTCAGTTGGTCATTTGGATGGTTGGTTGTTGATTTGTGGTTGTGTTCATTTATTCTGTTTTGTTGATAAGCACTCTCGCTGGGACCTGTGACTCACTTAGCTGGCTAGTGAGCTTCAGGGATCTGCCTTGCACCCTCCTCCTCATGCTCGGATTACAAGAACTTGCCACCACAGCTGGCTTTCTGTGTGAGGCTGGGGTCTAGAGCCAGGTCCTCCAGCTGGCTCAGCAAGCAGGTTACCAACCCAGCAGCTCCCCAGCCTGCTTACATACGTGGCATGTGTTTCTCACGTGGAGCGACCGCTTGGATTGACCCTAGGAGCACTTTGTTTTCTTTCAAATTTGCTTTTTGTATTTCACTCGGCCGCTGTTTTATTGCTTCTCTGCTACTCTTACAGAAATCGAGTATGGAGTTGCAGTAGAAGAAGCCAGCAGTTAGCTGACAAGTTGTTGTAATATTTTCAGTGTGACTAGGGCGCAGTCCACACGGGTCTCTTCATTTCGTGGGGGGAACGTGTCAAGAAGCGTCTCACTGCATTCTCTCCGCTTGCTCGAAAAGTGCATATAATGTTTCTTTTTTCTCTTGCTTTCTGAGCAATGGCTAAACCAGGTAGAGTAAAATCAACGAATGACATAGTGGATATGTTTCTGCCTTGCCTGTATACAAGATCATTAATTTTCTGCTTCATTGTGCTGTTCTGCTATGTTCCTAAAATGGTCAGCCCTGAGATATATGTAAGTAACATTACACAAACAGTGGAGGTTTCATATGTATGTATGCGTGTGTATGTATGTATTATATGTATAAGTATGCATATAGTTAACAAGAAGAGGTCATGAATTTGAGGAAGAGCAAGTTGCTCTACATGGGAAGGGTTGGAGAAAAGAAAGGGAAGGGGCAGAATAATGAAATTACACATTAACTCAAATATACAAGTCCCCTTGTCCCCCAACTAATATACTATGCGTGGTCTTCTGTTGGTCTATTTGATATTATTACCATGTCAGGTCTTGGATTTGTTGTTGTTGTTAGAGAAATGCAGAGTGGAATTCCTCCATTTCTATAGAGGTATATGGGGTAGCTGAGGGTGCTAGTGTCAGTATCTTCTCAACACAGGTAGGGGAAAGCCTCCTCTAGACTTCTTCCTGGAAGCCCTCATCAAAATACTCTTCATTACACAGGAGCTGCTGGAGCCATGGCTCTGGAGCTTCAGTGATGTCATGAAGCCACTTCTTCACAAGTTCAGGCAAACTGTAGAGAGGCAGAACTTCCCATTTCTGCCCCATCCATCTCTCTACTCCTTGAAGGATGTTCTGTCGTAGCGCCCAGACCATAAGATGGAGGCCCTTGCCCAGGAATTTCTGCCTGTCTAGATGTCACATCTAGGTGGGTTCAGGGTAAATATAGATATTATATATTATGCAATATAAATATATTATATACATATATTATATAATATGTGTATATCACCTGGCAGGAATTACTTCCTACCTCTCAGCTTCTGTTTCCTTTTCTGGAAAATGGGCATCCGTATTCTTTGCTCCACTGAGCTGAACGACAGGATATTCTGAGTGGCATCACTGAACATGAACTAGCAAACACTTGGCTGGCACTGGTATAATGAATAAGCTCTGCCTGAGAAGGTGCTTTTCTGCCTCCTGTGTGATGCCCACGCTATTTTACATTTTGAGGCCAGAGCTATGTAGCCTGTTGCTCTTATTTATCTGCAAGAGCTACTGAAGCCAATCTTCAAAGAACCCCGAGGGCCTCTCTGTCTGACCGTAACTCCCACACTGCAGAAGCTGCTTTCAGTGAGTCTCTAGGGCCGTGCCAATTAGCATGCTCTTTTTACCATTTTGCTTCTAATTCTCAGGTTATTAATTTTAAAAAAAATACCAAGTTTTACGAGCTTTCTGAAAGCAGTACTGAAATGAAGAGGCTGCGGGGAGGGGCCCATGACATCACTAATGGAAAGTGACTGATAGGTAACAATAATTTCTCTTTCCTTTTTTAACTTGAATTTTCAAACTTCTACTTGTTTCTCACAGTGACTACCCTGTCAATAAAATAAACTCTTAGGTCACAAAAATCCATTTTCACCCTTAAAAACATAAGTGTAATGTGAGGGCAACTGAACTCTTTTTCTACCTGTAACAATTTACATGTGACTGACCACTGATAGTCAAATATCTGCCATCGTTCGCCGTGTAAACTCTTCATTGGCACACACAGAGGTTACACCACGGCCCAGCAGTGGCCCAGGTTAACGGGGAACAGCAACGCCGTCCTACCCACCGTTCACCCCTGCAACATGGTACAGCACAGCTCAAGCCACGAGGCACCAGGGCTGAGGTCAGTGGCTGTGAGGGAGGTTTCTGGTACGGGAGCTGAGTGCACTCCACGTCTCGTTGTGACCACCTGATTGGGCACAAATGGCCATAACCAGCGAGCTGACCCGACCTCGCCTCCATCACGTCATCCACTCAGGCCTTCTAAGTGACCTCCCACCCCTGTTCAACTCCAGCCTCCTCTCCCTGTGTCCAGAGTTCATCTTCTGAACCTGTGTTACCTCCTGCATGCTTTTCTTAACTCTAATTCCTTTTAAGTCCAAACCTTCTTCAAAAAGGTCAAATGAACGGTCATTTCCTGCCTCATCAGTTAAAACCTCGAGTGGCTCACCGTACAGGAGAGCACAGAGATTTGAAACACTCCTAATCCAGAGTGCTCCAACACAGTAAATAAAGCATTTATTCTCTGAGAGTGAGGGTCCTTCTGTTTTACAGAGAAAATTCAGGGGGTAAAAACAAAAACACTTAGAACAGTGGCAATACCAAGTACCAAGTTATAGTTTCGGAACACTGTAGTTGAAATAAATGATCTCTTCAGCCAGAGACACAAGCTTTCACCTAAAATGGCTCCTGTCAACTCTATTTTCCCAATATGTAGTCTAGTTTGAAAAGCAAGGCAACTAGACCACCTGAGGTGTGTTTACGGTTCTCAAAAGTTACACTCCGCAGCCAGACCATCAATCAGAATGCGGAATGCTGAGAAAATTATTCACTATTATTGACGTTCCAGGAGCTTTATTTTTCCTTAACCCATCTCTACCCACATCGATTACAGAAAGGGAGGGCCTGCCCTGAATATGACATTCCATTAAATCTTTCAGAAGCACATCTCTCCTGCTCAAGACCGCACACCCACCTGGAACGCCTGATCCGTGGAGCGCATATGGCAGCCATTTTAAAACCGTCTATGAGATGCCCTAATCTGTAGAGCTAGTCTGAGGATTAAAGTTGTAGAGCAAGAGAACTCATCTCCTTTGAACACACATCTATTATTTGTGTGGGTAACTGTCAATGAAAGCAAAATGTGTGAAGATTGATTGAGGTACATCCCAGACTAGCAGTTTTCTGAGTAATTAACCAGTGACCAGTCCAGATGTTCTTCAGCTACAGGCGGACATGCACCAAATGATCAGAGGTTAAGTCTGTGCCCCTGTCAAGGATTCGAAGCAAAATCATCACGACAAGGCCTGGCTTACAATCTATAATCAAAAATGCTGGAAGTCGTATGGGACATTCAAATGAAAACAAGAAGCTGGGAAGTAAAACGACAGCATAAGAAAGAAACATCGGCATGAAAGCCATATTGTTAGATTTCTGCTTGTGGTGATGAATCATAGATGAGATCAAGAATTAAGGTTGGGGCACTGGAGAGCTGCATCAGCAGAGGACCTGGGTTCACTTCCCAGGACCCACATGGTAGTTCATCTGAAACTCCAGTTCCAGCTCAGTGACCTCTTCCGACCTCTGCCAGGTACCAGGCTCATGTATGGTACACATACCTGCAGACAAACCCTCACACACATAAGGGAAAATCCCAGCTCTTTTGACAAGATAGAAGGTAAAGGCAGGAGAATCCCTGGAAGGTGGGGGGGCTGGCTAGCCTGACACATGCAGGAGCAAATGCTAAGCGACCCTGGCAGAAGGAAGGCAACAGCAACACCCATGGTCATCTTCTGGCCCCTACATACATGCTGTGGCACAGGAAGGCATGCGCTCAAATGCACACACGCGCGTGCGCGCACACACACACACACACACACACACACAGGAGATTTTAAAGAGAAAAAGGTGCACACGTATGTCTCTAACCAGGAAACTGTCTCTCTCTTGACAATTTTAGCTTCAACATTGTCTCTTATGCCGAGGAGAACAGACATGGAATGAAAAAGTAGAATCTCAGATTTGAAACCTCTGAACCTCTTTATCTTACTTCTTGAGCTATAATGTCATTTCCTGGTATGTAACATTGCAGTTAGGACTGGAGGTAGATGGCAAAGATGTTAATTATTTAAGGATAGGATTATCTTGTTTTATTACATACACACACACACATACACGATACATATACATTTATATATATCCACACACACATGCTTCTTTATGTGTATTACTATTGCAAACAAAGGAACATTTACATGTGAGAAAAACCTTCATAGATATTAAAATAGTCAATAGAAGAAAATAAGTTAAATTGGGCTGCTTCCAAATTCTCTATTTTAAATTGCAACTGTAATATTCTTCGGTGAGTGACCTCTTTGAATCCTCAAATTAATTTTAGATACAGTCAAAGCCTGAAGATTAAAATATACTTGACAATCTATTCTGAAGAAGTCAATGTCTTTAATATGTCTTCCATTTGAATATAGTCTGAAATGATCTTTTTAGAGTAAAATATTGATTAAAAATAACCAAAGCATAACAATTTAATTCTATTCAATCATAATGAGCCATTGGCTTCTTGGAGAAAGGGGGGGGCCCTCCTCCATTGCTGGTGGGAATGTAACTCTATACAAGCACTCTGGAAATCAATCTGGCGCTTTCTCAGACAATTAAGAATAGTGCTACCTCAAGATCCAGCTGTACCACTCCTGGGCATATATCTGAAAGAAGCTTCTTTCATTTGTAAAAATAAGTCAGAAATTCAACAAGGTCTCTTTGGCCTACATCACATGTACCATTTGTACACAATACACAAACATGTTCATTAACTTGCTTTTTCAGGTATTTGATTCTCCCAGAAGATTCTATGTCATGTTCTGTAAGAAGTCAGGAAAAAAATGGCAGCAAGAGCTCAGATGAAGACAGATGTTAAAAAAGGCAAAGCTTTCTTAACAGGTAGGGGTCATTGAGCACTATGGACAATCTCATCATAGGAAACAATTAATCGCTTCTATTAGCCAGAATCCCTTACTATACAGCCTGACATTCAGGAGTCCCCCAGTGATGCTCTTTGTGCCAAAGATGCCAATTTTTCTGGAGAAACCCACCTCCTGTGACAATAGACCACACATAGGGGATTGTGCTTTGAAGGAAATTGGGGATTAAGACCCTGTGGAAATCAGGTTGTGAGAAGGTTTATTCTGAACACAGGCCACACCTGCCAGAAAACCAGGTAGGCTGCCTGCCCCAGACCCAATTGCTAGCACTGCAACAGAACAGCAGCTGTAGCCTTTCTTCATCCCTGCCCACATCGCCTGTGAATCCCACAAACCATTCCTTCCTAACCTCCCTTCCCCAATGTGTTGCTTTGTCCCAGACCCCAACGCCAGCAAGCACCTCCTGTTAACCAAAAGGGCAGCTCCTCCAAGGTCAGAAAGTAGGCTGAAGGCCCGCCCACATCATTCCTGCTGCTCATAAGATCCAATTCCCCAGTCTCACCCACAGCTTTGTAGGTGGAAACCTGCCGTGCTCCCCTCCCTCTCGACCCCATCTCCAATGAATCACAACCCTTCTCTAACCTTCCTTCCCCCAACTCACTGCAGTATCTCAGCTTCCAACACCAGCAGGTATTCCCTGTGAATACATCAGCTCAAAAGACAGCATACAGCCCTCATACTCAGAAAATCTAGAGAAGAAACAGGAACCAAGGAACAAAACACCCGCTCAACAAAGACAAAACCAGAAATCAGCACCTAGACCCTAATCATTCCAAACCCAAATGCAATGTTTGATTGACATCCCTGAGAGGCCTACCATTTTCTAGAGGGAACCTGAGGACTAGTGGTTCTGGGAAAGAGGGGAGGTGGTGAAGAGGGACAAGGATGAGAGGGGGAAGGGGAGACTGTGGTTGGGATGTGGTATATGAAGAAGAATGGGGAACAGAACACACCACAAAGTCAGACTCGTGGGACACAGTGAAAGCTAGGCTGAAAAGAAATTTCATAGCACAAAGTACCTCCATTAAAAATATTTGGAAAGATCTCATACTAGCAACCTAATGGCACACGTGAAAGCTCTAGAACAAAAACTAATCACACCCAAAAGGAGCAGATGGCGAGATATAATCAAATAGAAACAAACAATGCAATAGCAGTCAATACATAAACAATAAAGCAAAATCAACCAAATAGAGTTGGTTCTTTGAGAAAACCAGTAAGATTGACAAATCCTAATCCAGGGTTGGTCACCCCCTGCTTCTTAGATGCCTGGGGGAAGTGAACACAAGGGCATGTGAGTGATTTCATCATTTACCTCCAGATATCTCAAATCCTGTCTGCCACTGTGAGCTTGTTTTCATCTTTAAGTCAAACACTCAGCCTTGGAAAGAAACATCCTTGAAACGCCTGCCTGAAGGATTTTTACTTTTATTGTAACAGCCAGCTTGTCCTTTCAGTCCCTTCCGGGAAGACTGGGCCTGAGTCAGTGTCTATTCTCAATGTCTGCTTTCAGAGAAGAAAAAGAAAGGAATGAAAACAGCCAAGGAGGGTCAGAATATT
Organism: Psammomys obesus; assembly: GCF_907164565.1. Classification (NCBI taxonomy): domain Eukaryota; kingdom Metazoa; phylum Chordata; class Mammalia; order Rodentia; family Muridae; genus Psammomys; species Psammomys obesus. Next base: position 2,089,426 of record NW_026590809.1, on the reverse strand, counting down.
AATTTAGGAAAGGTTTTTCCCGCACCACTCTTTCAAAAAAACATTTCCCACCCAAATGCCTGCCTTGGCTCCTGGGAAAGAAGTGTGCCAGACCTTACACATGCACAGTGTGACTGAACTCACCCCAGCATCTGGCTTGCTCAGGTCTGCTGGTGATCTTTCTACTTCTTCACTCAATGCACCAGGAAGCCAACAGAAAGAAGCTACACAAGTGACAATTTAAAAAGAAGTCTGATGAGATCTGATAGACTAAGCTCAGAAGGAAGGAGAGGAGGACCTCCCCTATCAGTGGACTTGGAGAGGGGCATGCGTGAAGAAGGGGGAGGGAGGGTGGGATCGTGAGATGGGGAGGGGAGAAGAGAGGAGCTTATGGGAGGATACAAGTGAATAAAGTGTAATTAATAATAAAAAAATAAATTAATTTAAAAAAAAAGCCCAGTGTGGCAAGTTAGAGCAAGCCAGTCAGAATGAGCTTGCTTTTAAAACTGCTACTCCTGAGCTAACCCATTAACACATGAGTGGATTCATCTGTTCATAAGAACAGTGCCTTCATGTCCCAATCACCTTCCCAAATTCCTTTCTCTCCTAGGTCATTACTGTAAGTCTGTAGCCCGTGAAATTTGGGGAGCACTTCAAAACTACAAAAAAAACTATGAAAAATAATAAATTTCAATTATCTAAAAAAAAAAAAAAAGAAAGAAAAAGAAGTAGTCTGGAATTTGTAGGGAAATAATAAAGAAAAGGACCAAGAGCCCAAGGACTGAAGAGAAGTTAGCAGCAGGATTTTGCTGGGCCTGGACTCCGAACTTCTCCAAAAGAAGCACATTATGAAACAAAGGCATAACGGCATACATATTTGCCTAATGGCTTTGAAGTCCAATTACACAGCCTATAACACCTGCCATTCAATCCCTTGAACTTTAACTTCACAGGAACTGAGTTTCTAAGCCCTCCAACCAACCCGCAACTCCTAAATCACTCCTGATTCTTCCTAGACCTCAACTCTTTCACACACACACCTATGCCCAGTCTCCCATCCCCTACTCGTTGCATGGTCTCAGAAAATCAAATATATAGACCCAATGACAGAGAGGCCTCCTCTCTTGAGACAAAGAGCAGTAGCCAATATATTCATTTGTCTACCTACAAATATTTGCTTTGATTCTATTTTGCTTGGAGGATCCAGAAAGGAGACAGGTAGAAGTGAAAGGGCTTTCCTGGAGCTTATGTCTAGTGTGGCTGACAACAGACACTGTGTTAGATCTTCATATGTGCAAGAGAAAAACATAAATCTGAGAAGTAAGCAAAGGACTCCGGGGACTTGGCTGAAACTAAAGCTAGGTTGGTCAGAAAAGACATCTCTAAAGAGCGACATTTGAGCAAACATAAACAAAGAGGCAGTTGCACAGGGAAGGGACATTCCAGGGAAGAGGAAACAAAGAGCAAAGGTCCTGATGTCTGGCATTGGGGGTAACAAATGAGTTCAAATGAGTGCAGAGAAGATTTGAAGCTAAGCTCAAAGGTAATGAGTGGCCACCGAGCCTGTTATTGGGCTCTCCCCTTAAAAAGATGGGTGAGCATGAAGGGGTCTGGGCAGTCACTGTCGTGGGGTGTTCCCTTTTCTCTTGTTAAGACAGGGGCTCATTGTATAACCCAGGCTGATGTCAGCTCATGTTCTACTTGTCTTTCAAGTGATGATAGAGGGTATGTCTCCATGCCTGGCAATATGTCTTTAACAGGTCTCAAATGCACACTTTATTTATTTATTTTTTAATTCATGACTAGTCTATCCTCATTAAGTTTCTCATTGAGGGACAGGGGAAAAGAACTGGGGAACTGAGCTGCCTGGGAGAGATCTTCCATGAAGAGAGGCTCTAACGATAAAGACACAGCAGACACAGTAGAAAGCTCTCCACACTAGCTCATGGCCATTAAAATCTGGAAACTCCATAGAGAAAGTCACAGCTCATCAAAGACAGCTGAGCAGCTTCAGCACGCTTAGCTTTGTTGGTGGGAAATCGTGTAAATGAGATCTGATTCTCCTAGCTTCCTCCTGCTGCAGTGCCAGAGTCTGTTGACCTCATGATTCCTAGAGCCCTCCTCTTTCATCCTTACAGCGTTCCACCCATTCCCCGTACCAATCCTTTGTTCTCTTCTTCCACTCTGTCCACTTTTCAAGGGGAAACTCCAGCCCAAGTTTCCTCTCCCTCTGAATGAACTGTCTCTTTCTCCTGGCTTGTTACCTTCAGTATTTAGATTTTCAACTTACTTGAGCATCTCTCAAGGCAGAACACCCAAAGTCTAGTCTCCATGCGTATGTCTTCCTTCCTGTTTTCTCTTCACACTTGTCAGCTCTCACATTTGTTCATCCATCAGAAATTCACACTACATCATCCAGAAAGTTCTCTGAGACCACCCATTTCCAATGTCCCCAACATGACCAGGAATTCCCTGTTCCAACTCAAAAAGCCTTCATTCAGCAGCCTTTGCCACCCTGACAGGCAAATATCTGAATAGATGGAAAAAAATATTGTATTTTAAAAGCCATTTGACAGAGCTGTATGATTAATCTGGACACCCAGAAGAGATTGATTTTTCATTTAGACTTTTTGTAAAAAACTCATCTATAAATAGACTTATTGCCCTGGTTCATAAAGGAGCTTACCTCCTAAGACGGAAAGCTCACTGCTGTTTTTGCCATTGTTTTCTACCTTTTAAACACTTAGCTTTGTGAATATTGAAGAAAAGAAACAGGGGCTTGGAGTTCTGGAAAACTGAAGAAAAAGAAGAAAGAGGAGGAGAGAGAAGAGAGAGAGTGGAGAAGGAGAAGAACGAGAGGAGGGGGAGGAGAAGGGAGAGGAGGAAGAAAAGGAGGAACCCATGACATAGGAACATGGACAGAGCAGTGGTCTCGGCACCACTGTGGCCAGGGAAATGTGACTGAGGTCCTACAATGGCTTTCCAAGAACGGGAGGTAGCTCTCTCAGCTGCCCGTAGAAGCACGGAGCGGGCAGTGGGTAAGCGCAGTCATAGCAGGTGGAACCCATGCAGTTTAGCTTGATCATTAAAGGAATGCCAGAGCAGTGTACCGTGAAAGACGCTTGCCAAGTCAGCACTCGGGAGGCTGGGTAGGAAAATCACAGGTTCTAAAAACAAAAAGAAGAAGAAAAGATGGTGAGATTGTGCGGGTAAGCTTTAGTTCACCATCTCCCTCACTAGGCTATAGACTCGGTGGATGGAAAGTATGTTCTTGGTCACTTATTTTCAGGTTGGTACTTTCCTGTTGTTTGAAAGCCCCCTTCAAAACTCATGATGAAATTAAACCACCATTACAATCTTATTAAGAGGGAGACCTTGACCTCACCCTTGTTAAGGGATGGGGTGGCATGACGCATACACAGTGCCTGTTGTGTCTAAACCAAGCTGCAGTGACAGCAAACAGGGTCACACGAGCGGGTGCTGCCAGTGGCCCAAGCCAATACTCATTTTGTTTGAGTTAAAGTATGCTCACTACACATTCATAAACCCTGCATTGCTGTCGCGTTCCTCGTGACCTCCACGTTCATTTATGTGACCCTACACAGAATGAAGACCCACACTTTAAGAACCTGTAGGTTAGCAGACATCAGGCCTCCCAAGAACAGCAAAATGTTTATCATTCCAGCATAATACTAAGCAATAGCAACATGGGAACAGAGTGAAATTACAGTAAACTCACAGAGAAATGGTGAGTCATGGCACAGTGTTCTGGTTTTTATTAATTTAATAAGATTTTAGGACACTGCCTTGAATATCACAGAATTTATTTCTCTGCACTTTAAAAATGTGTGTCCATTTGAAATGGAGTCAACTGTCAGCAAGCCTCAAAGTTTGGTAGTAAATGGTTATTTCCCGGCCTGCATATGCCGAAATTCCCATGGGTTTCATAGGAAGCTTAATCTCTGAATCTTGAATGTCCTGCTAAGGCCTGTGCACTGAAGGTTTGGTTTCCAGGGAAGCGCTATGGGGAGATGGGGCCTCGTGGGATGCCTTTAGTCACTGCAGTTGTGCCTTTGACGGGGATGATGGAATAGTACCCTTTCCTTTTCCTCTTTTGTTTCCTGGCCATGAAATGTTTTGCTCTGTCACGGACTCCCACTGTTCTGTTCTGCCTCAGCACAGGCACAAGAGCAAAATAAGCAACTGATCATGAACTAAAGCTCTTAAAACTGTGAGCCAAAACAATTATTTTAAGAAATTGCTACAGTAACAGAATGATAACACATATGCAGGGAAAAAAACTAGAAACATTAATTTTGAAGCCATCAGAAGTGCATCTCCCAGTTCATTCTCCCCTCTTCCCATCTTTCAGGACACATTCTCTTCTCATGTGCCAGCATAAGCTGCCCAAACCCGCACCACCCAGCTCCTACTGAGGAACGCCCCCTGGTTCTCCCAATTGATGGGGACAATTAATGAATGAGGAGGCACACAACAGACTTTATATGAAAGAGGTTTATTAGATGGAGATGAAGAGAGAGAAGGGGGGACAGAACATGATTGGGGTAAACAGAGGGGCGGTCCCAACAGAGAAAGGGGAGAGGACCAAGAGGGCAAGAGGGGGAGCAAGAGACAAGAGAGAAGAGGCCAAGAGAGGGATCACATGGCAGGCTGGTCCCTTTAAGGAGGAAGGGAACCACGCCTTCCAGGTGTAGCCACCTATGAAGACATCATGGGTCGCTAGGCAACCCAGAAGCCGGTTCCTAAATACTAACACCAATCCCATCTCATTCACAAAATATTAAATTCTCAAAGAACAGTCCTGATTGGTCAAATTTGTTTGAAAAGCTAATTCTTAAAGCAAAGAACCAAAGTTTCGTTTTAGAAGTTTAGCCTTTATAGTTTTTGCACCCAGGTCTAGTTCAAACTTTGAAATACATACAAGGCTAAGGTTGATATTTCACTAATAAATACACAGTTGTTTCCATGGAACATTAAGAAGTTGGGACTAGATAGCAGAGGGGGGCGGAGCCAAGATGGCGACTAGCACACACAGTTTCCAAGCTGTGGAAGAGAAAAAGTTCTGAGTTGATGAGTGGAAGAACTTCTGAAGCCAGGGAAACAACGGAGAGACTTTCTAAACAACAGGGAACATCGCCGGAGGTGAAAACCTTGGTCTCGGGTCACCCAGGGACTTGTTTGGGGAAGGTGAGAAACGATCCTTTGATCTCTCGGCACTCCCCTCCCCCAGACCTCCCTCCTCCTCGGCACAGCGGACTCGCCTTTCTCAGCGCAGACCTAACTGCCTGGGGCCTGCAGCCACTGAGGCGGAGCCCCAAGCCCTTTATCGGCAAAGGCCAGCAGTACTGTGTCTCGGAGCCCCAGATTCACGCGTGGCAGCTGCACCATCCTCCCAGGGCCCGAGTCTGCTAGACGCCATACTAGCTCCGCAGGATCGCGATCACTGACGGTACGGCCCGCCCAATACCACAGTGACAGAGAATACGCTATATACTCACCAAAACCAGACAGAAACGCCATACAAGCTAGACACACCAGGCGCTGGGCCTCCGAAGCTTGGAGAGCACAGTAAAGAGACCCCAGGACTTCCCAGAAAGCATCTGGACTAGCAACCCAGTCTCCAGTTACAGCGGGACTTTCTAACCTGGCGGCGGAGCAGCACTGAGCTGGCGGGGCACATCAGCCCTCCAGTTTAAGACTAACCAGGGCCAAACCAGAGAACAGAAAGGCTGGTTACCCCGATTCCCACTGACGTGACCACCCTGAAATCTCCAGCTGCAGCAAGACCTCATAACCTGGCAGTGACAGCAGCACAGAACTGGCGGAGCACATCAAAGAAGCAGGGCCAAACCAGAGAGCAGACAGCCCAGATACGCCGATCTCTGCCAAGTGTCCTGCCTGTAAGTGAGTGCACCCTTGAGAATCTGCAGCTCCACTGATCCTGGCTTCTTCTAAAACAGAAGCCAGGCATCGAACCCCCTCCCACCCATATACCCACTTTGGGAAACAGAGGGGCACTTGGAACATTGAAGTTCCTGCTCTGTGGGTCTAATTGAGGAGTTAAGGCAGTTAATGCCAGAAATTGCGCTGCGATCATCACTAGCGCCTGCGACATATACATTGCAGAGCCCCTCCCACACACTCAAGGGTTCAACATTAGCCATCACTCTGTCCCTCGAGACACACGCCCACACCCACTTACACACACACACACACACATATACACACACACGCACGCACGCTTGCATTTGCCTCTGTTTGCGCCTGCGTACTTTCCTCCCACAGGTACAGCTAGTCCTCAGCATACGCTAAGGACACAGGACCTCTCTCAACTTCCTGAAGAATTCTCCAGACTCGAGAGAGAGACAGTACCAGTCTGATCGGCTGAATCCAAAAACAAACAGGGAAGGTCTCAGATAAGCCAATGGCCAGGGGTAGGCGAAAGAACATTTCCAACATAAATCAGGACATCATGACTTCACCAGCAAACCCCAAAATCGATGGATATTCCAATTCATCAGAAGCACAGGAAAATGACCTTAAAGCCATGCTTGCTCAATTATTTGAGGCTCATAAGGAGGAAATGAACAAATCTTTCAAAGAGATGGCCAGTCAATTGGAGGTAAAGAAAGAAGAAATAGACAAAACCCTTAAAGAAACACAGGCAAACATAGCCAAACAAATAGAGGCACAAGTAGAGAAGAAATTAGTGGCATACAAAAAGGAAATGAACAAAGAAATAGAGTCCATCGTAGAGAGACAGGAATCCAAATTCAAACACATAAAAGAAATGGTGCAAGGCATGAAAACAGAATTAGAATCAATAAAGAAAACAGAAAGTGAGAAAACTCTTGAGCTGGAGAACTTGGAGAAAAGATCAGGAACCACAAAAGTAAGCATCACCAACAGAATACAAGAGATGGAAGAGAGAATCTCTGGAGCTGAAGACACACTTGCAGAAATTGATACTTCTCTCAAAGAAAAAGTAAAATCAGAAAAATTCCAATCACAAAATATCCAAGAAATCAAGGATGCTATGAAAAGACAAAATCTAAGAATAATAGGAATTGATGAAAAAGAAGACTCCAGGCTCCAAGGTCCAGAAAATATTTTCAAAAAAATCATAGAAGAAAATTTTCCCAACTTAAAGAAAGAGATGTCCATAAATATACAAGAGGCCTACAGAACACCAAATAGACTAGACCAGAAAAGAAACACATCACGTCACATCATAGTCAAAACACTAAATCTACAGAACAAAGAAAAGATATTAAAAGCAGCAAGGGAAAAAGGCCAAGTAACATATGAAGGTAGACCTATCAGAATCACACCAGACTTCTCATCAGAAACTATGAAAGCCAGAAGGGCCTGGGCAAGCATCATGGAGACTCTAAGAGATCACAAATGTCAACCCAGACTACTATACCCTGCAAAGCTTTCAATCAACATAGATGGAGAAAACAAAATATTCCATGACAAAACTAAATTTACGCAATATCTATACAGCAAACCAACCCTACAGAAGATACTAGAAGGAAAACTCCAATCCAACGAAAACGAATTCACCCAAGAAAACAGGGCATACAGATAATGTCCCAACAAAAATGAAAAGAAAACAAGCAATGAAACAAGGTAAGATCATCGACTCCATTACACAAGGAACTAACACGCATTGGTCAATATTATCTATCAATATTAATGGACTCAACTCACCAATAAAAAGACACAGGCTAACAGAATGGTTACGGAAACAGGACCCAACATTCTGTTGCATCCAAGAAACACACCTATGCAACAAAGATAAACACTACCTCAGAGTAAAGGGCTGGAAAAATGTTTTTCAAGCAAATGGTTCCAGAAAACAAGCTGGAGTAGCCATCCTAATATCTAATAAAATAGACTTTCAACCCAAGTTAATCAAAAAAGATAAGGAGGGCCACTATATTCTCATCAAAGGAAAAATCCAACAAGAGGACATCACAATTTTGAATATCTATGCCCCAAATACAAGAGCACCTACATTCGTAAATGAAACAATATTAAAGCTTAAATCATACATTGATCCTAATACCTTAATAGTGGGAGACTTCAACACCCCACTCTCATCAAGGGACAGATCAACCAGACAGACACCAAATAGGGAAATGAAAGCACTCACAGAATCCCTAAATCAAATGGACCTAATAGATGTCTACAGATCTTTTCACCCAAACTCAAAAGAGTACACCTTCTTTTCAGCACCGCATGGAACCTTCTCCAAAATAGACCATATAGTTGGTCACAAAGCAAGCCTCAACAGATACAAAAGGATTGAAATAATCCCTTGTATACTATCTGACCACCATGGACTAAAGCTGGACATCAACAACAATAGAAACAACAAAAAGCCGACACGCACATGGAAACTGAACAACTTACTACTCAATGACAGCTGGGTCAAGGAAGAAATAAAGAAAGAAATTAAAGACTTTCTAGAATTCAATGAAAATGAAGGCACAACATACCCAAATTTATGGGACACATTGAAAGCAGTGCTCAGAGGAAAATTTATAGCACTAAGTGCCTACAAGAAGAAATCTGTAACATCACATACAAACAACTTAATGGCCCAACTGAAAAACCTAGAAAAAAAAGAAGCAGATACACCCAAGAGGAGCAGACGGCTGGAAATAATCAAACTAAGGGCAGAAATCAATCAATTAGAAACAAATAAAATTATCCAAAGAATCAATGAAACAAAAAGCTGGTTCTTTGAGAAAATCAACAAGATAGACAAACCCTTAGCCAAACTAACTAAAAAGCAGAGAGAAACCATACAAATCAGCAAAATCAGAAAGGAAAATGGGGACATAACTACAGACACTGAGGAAATCCAAACGATTATTAGGTCATACTACAAAAGCCTATATGGCACAAAATTTGAAAATCTAAATGAAATGGATAACTTTCTTGACAGATTCCATCTACCAAAATTAAGTCAAGATCAGGTAGAAAGACTGAATAGTCCTATATCTCCCAAGGAAATAGAAGCAGTCATTAACAGTCTCCCCTCCAAAAAAAGCCCTGGACCAGATGGCTTCAGCGCAGAATTCTACAAGACCTTCAAAGAAGTACTAACACCAATTCTCCTCAAACTATTCCATAAAATAGAAACAGAAGGAACACTACCAAACTCATTCTATGAAGCCACAGTCACTTTGATACCTAAACCACACAAAGATCCAACAAAAAAAGAGAACTTCAGACCTATCTCTCTTATGAACATTGATGCAAAAATACTCAATAAAATACTTGCAAACCGAATCCAAGAACACATCAAAGATATCATCCACCATGACCAAGTAGGCTTCATCCCAGGAATGCAAGGGTGGTTCAACATACGGAAATCCATCAATGTAATCCACCACATAAACAAAATGAAGGAGAAAAACCACATGATCATCTCCTTAGATGCTGAAAAAGCATTTGACAAAGTCCAGCACCCATTTATGTTTAAAGTCTTGGAGAGATCAGGGATACAAGGCACATACCTAAAGATAGTAAAGGCAATATACAGCAAGCCTATAGCCAACATCAAACTCAATGGAGAGAAACTTAAATCAATCCCACTGAAATCAGGGACAAGACAAGGCTGCCCACTCTCTCCATATCTCTTTAACATTGTACTTGAAGTCCTAGCCAGAGCAATAAGACAACTAAAGGAGATCAAGGGGATACAAATCGGAAAGGAAGAGGTCAAAGTGTCACTATTTGCAGATGATATGATAGTATACATGAGCGACCCCAAAGATTCAACCAGAGAACTTCTTCAGCTGATAAACACCTTCAGCAAAGTGGCAGGATACAAAATCAACTCAAAAAAATCAGAGGCCCTCTTGTATACCAAAGACAAAAAGGCTGAGAAAGAAATTAGGGAAACAACACCCTTCACAATAGCCACTAACAACATAAAGTACCTTGGTGTGACTCTAACCAAGCAAGTGAAAGACCTATTTGAGAAAAACTTCAAGTCTTTGAAGAAAGAAATTGAAGAAGATCTCAGAAGATGGAAAGATCTCCCGTGCTCATGGATTGGTAGGATTAACATTGTGAAAATGGCCATCCTGCCAAAAGCAATCTACAGATTCAATGCAATTCCCATCAAAATACCAACTCAATTCTTTACAGACCTTGAAAAAAAGATTCTCAGCTTCATATGGAGAAACAAAAAACCCAGAATCTCCAAAACGATCCTGTACAACAACAGATCATCTGGAGGTATCTCCATTCCCGATCTCAAGCTGTACTACAGGGCAACAGTAATAAAAACTGCATGGTATTGGCATAGAAACAGAAAGGAGGATCAATGGAATCGCATAGAAGACCCAGAAATGAACCCACACACCTATGAATTCTCAATATTTGACAAAGAAGCCAAATCCATTCAATGGAAAAAAGACAGCATCTTCAACAAATGGTGCTGGACCAACTGGATGTCTACATGCAGAAAAATGAAAATAGATCCATATCTATCACCCTGCACAAAACTAAAGTCCAAGTGGATCAAGGACCTCAACATAAAACCAGATACTCTAAATCAGCTGGAAAAAAAAGTGGGAAACAGCCTAGAATTCATTGGCACAGGAGACAACTTCCTGAACAGAACACCAACAGCACAGGCTCTAAGAGCAACAATCAATAAATGGGACCTCATGAAACTGAAAAGCTTCTGTAAAGCAAAAGACACTGTCATCAAAACAAATAGACAGCCTACAGATTGGGAAAGAATCTTCACCAACCCTTTATCTGACAGAGGGCTGATATCCAGTATATATAAAGAACTAAAGAAGCAGAAAAGCAACAACCCAAATAATCCAATTAAAAAATGGGGAACAGAGCTAAACAGAGAATTCTCGAAAGAGGAACATCGAATGGCAGAGAAACACTTAAAGAAATGCTCAACCTCATTAGCCATTAGGGAAATGCAAATCAAAACGACCCTGAGATATCACCTTACACCCATCAGAATGGCCAAGATGAAAAACTCAAGTGATAGCACATGCTGGAGAGGTTGTGGAGAAAAGGGAACCCTCCTCCATTGCTGGTGGGAATGTAAACTGGTTCAACCACTCTGGAAGTCAATCTGGCGCTTTCTCAGACAACTAGGAGTAGTGCTACCTCAAGACCCAGCTATACCACTCCTAGGTATATACCCAAAATTTGCTCAAGTACACAACAAGGACATTTGTTCAACCATGTTCATAGCAGCTTTATTTGTAATAGCCAGAACTTGGAAACAACCCAGATGTCCATCAACGGAGGAATGGATACAGAAACTGTGGTATTTTTACACAATGGAATACTACTCAGCAATCAAAAAGGAAGAAATCATGAAATTTGCAGGCAAGTGGTGGGATCTAGAAAAGATCATTCTGAGTGAAGTATCCCAGAAGGAGAAAGACAAACTTGGTATATACTCGCTTATATAGACCTACAAGATATGATAAACATAATGAAATCTACACACCTAAAGAAGATAATCAAGAAAGTGGACACAGGCGAAGGTGATTAATCCTCATTTAGAAAGACAAATGGGATGTGCATTGAACTAATGACAGGAGTCTATCACAAAAGGCATCTGAAAGACTCTACCTAGCAGTGTTTCAAAGCAGACACTAAGACTCATAACCAAACCCTCGGCAGAGTGCAGGGAATCATATGAAAGAAGGGAAGTTAGTATGATATGGAAAGGATAGGAGCTCCACAAGGTCCAAATATATCTGGGCACAGGGTCTTTTCTGAGACTGACACTCAACCAAGGACCATCTATGGATATAACCTAGAACTTCTGCTCGGATGTGGCCTGTGGTAGCTCAGTAACCAAGTAGTTTTCCAAAGTAAGGGGAACACGGACTATTTCTAATAGGATCTCAAGGGCAGGCTGTTTGACCCCCACCCCAGGGGAGGAGCAGTCTGTTAGGCCACAGAGGAGGACTTTGCAGCCAGCCCTGAAGATACCTGATAAAACAGGGTCAGATGAAAGGGGAGGAGGTCCTCCCCTATCAGGGGACTTGGAAAGGGGCAGGGAGGAGACCAGGGAGGGAGTGTGGGGTTGGGGAGGGAATGAGGGAGCGGGATACAGCTGGGACACAGAGTTAACAAAATGTAACTAAAAAGAAAAATAAAATAAAAAAAAAATTAAAAAAAAAAAAAAAAAAAAAAAAAAAAAGAAGTTGGGACTAGTGGGAGGTTTGAGGTCATTGGAGGAATGCCCTCATAGAATAATTTTGATATACAAGGACCTTATACTACTTAATTTACTACTAACATTTTAAGCAAGACAGTGCAATATAGGCATAAGAACACATGAGTATTAATAGCACAATAAATGACAATCCATAACACACACACACACACACACACACACACACATACATGATTGACTGTGACAGCATAATAAAGTGAAGAATATGCATGTATGCAAACATGTCTGTATGCATTTGTGTATGTGTGTCTGTGACTTTTTACACAGACAAAATGCAGTTCACTGCTTTTCATTGAAAAGCTTTTCAATTTATTTTATTTTAAATATTTATCATGAAAGTTTTGTTTTTTTATATTTAACATATTTTATAATTAACAATATTTACCAAAAACTATGTGTGTACATTTTTCATTTAAATTTTTCATCTTCATTAAATCATAAGTTCTAAAGATTGACCTGTTCACTCTTAACGAAGTACTTACAATACCCAGAAATGTACAAGAATCGGTTTCTTAAAGCAAAACACTTGTAATATACGTATCTACCGAATTTTATTCATAGATTGAAAACTTTTTATAATTTTACAGACCCATCCTGGTTGTACACATAAATCCTTCATGGCAAGATATAAATGTCTGATTGAACTTAGAGTGCGTGATTTTCATTGTCAATACAGTGAGTGGATTTAGAGTCACAATGAAGACAGGTCACTGGGTACCTGGTAGGGGAGCATGTTCAGAGAAGTCTAACTGAAGGCAGAAGACCTAACCTGAACTTGGATGACACCATGCCATGCGCTGGTGTCAGAGCTGGACCCAGAGTGGACAGAGTCATTTAAATAAAAAGAAGTTCCCTGAGTACCAGCATTCACCGTTGCTTTGCTTCTTGATGACAGACAGACAAAATGAGGACAGCTCCATCAGACTCTCCCTGCCATGCCTTCTCTGCCGTGGTAGACTGGTTGTGTGCCAAAATAACCCACCCCCTTTGCTTAAGTTTCTTAAGGGCATTTTGTCACAACAAGGAAAATAAACAATGCAACGGTATTATAACAAAATGCGAGAGGCTGTGTAGTATATATGCAACAGAAACTTAGGTTTCACAAGTCTGAAGACGGGCAAGTACAAGATCAAGGTGCCTTGAAATTTTAGAGTTTAATAAGAGTCTCTTTCCTAATTGACAGATGGCCCCCTCTTACTACAGCCTCACGCCGTGGGAAGGAGTGCTCTCTGCGGTCTCCTCCATAAAGACAAGCATCATAATCTAATCACCTCCCAAAGGACCCATCTCTAAGTACCAGCATCTTGGGAGATTAGATTTCAGCACAGAAGCTGGAAACAAGGGGTAGAGCAGCCACTCTAAGGACAGTAAGGGGGCTTACCTATCTGTGGAGGATGAGATGGAATCTGTGGAAAGCCTTTGGACTGTTGGGGCCACACCTTTAATAGGCCCTCGGTAGTGCCTCATTTTTCAACTTCTTGACCATGAGGTGAGTGGTTTTGTTCTACGGTAGCCACCCCAAATAACGTGCTTCTACCCAACCAACAACCACAATCATAGACTGGAAACTAAAAAACTATCAGCCAAAGAAGCTCCTCTTTTTCTCAGTTGATCCCTGGGGTATTAGAGAAGCAGAATGTCGACTAACGTATGCACAAATATATCTAATGTTCAGTTTAGCAAATTCCAGCTCTGTGACTCGAGGGTTACTGGTCTACGTTCCTTAGAATTCATCCTCATCTGAATTAATGAGAGCAAAAGAGACATTTGTTCCTTCTTGGCTTCTCCTATTTCTCTTTCAAGCCAGGAAAATAATATAACCATCTTTCATTCCCCTCAGACAAAGCAATTTGACAAATTAATGGTGTCTCCTTAATGACATCAAACTTAGAGTGGTCGGCAGCACTTGAGGCTGTATTTAAATCTGCCATGGCAAAATTAGTGAATGATGTCTTGCTGGTTCTCAGGTGCCTCTTTTACCAATGGCTCTTAGTCTGCCAGGGCAAACCATGAACCATATCTTTCTCTTCAGTAAGTAAATCAGCTTATTGTTCAATTTTGAAAATCTGTACAAAGGCCTATAGGAGTACATCTTGCCATTTTAGTCGTGGTCAATCCTAGTTTTGGAATAATATTTAAGAAACAAGTGAACTAAGTAGGCTTTAGGAACTCTAAAATTTTGAAATCAAGTCTCAAGGAGTAGATGGCTATCTCTTTGCATCAATTTTTTTAAAAAGCATCTTTAAGAATCTTCCATGAGTGGGAATTCACAGCCAGCACTATAAACTTGGTCAAAAGTCTATGGCTGGTAAGTCAGAGGCCTAGCAGAAAACCTGCTAACATTATTGGGCTAAATGGACATACTGTCCAGCTGCCTTTTAAAAGTTGTGTTTACACCCATAGATTGGTCCTGCTCGTGGCCCTGGCCAGAGAAGATGCTTTCTGAAGTAGGCAGCTGCTAATGCAGGGACTCATAACTGGTCAAAGTGTGGAGAACAAGTGGCCGTTGGGTGCTCAGCCCTAAATGGGACAGCTACATCCTCCCTGCCTGCCCCCACACACACACTGGCAAGGCTCGTGGGCCACCAAGAATGTCAGGGTTGGAGGACGGGGAGGCGTGCTGTGAAACACTGTCTCCTGGCCATGACACGATGGTTACACTCATGGACACACAGGAGCCGTAGTGGCTGCATGAGATCGAGCCACATAGGCCGGTCCACATTCCAGCAGGCCGGTCTAGTTGCATGCAATCGGTTTTTAAAACAAAAAAGAGAAGACATGAAGGTGGGAGGGTGTTTTGGGGTGCAAAGGGGAGTGGAAAAGTAAAGTTAGGGGTCAACGTGATTGCAATCTATTGTATATAAGTATAAAACTGTCAAAGTAAATGAGAGATATTCAAAATAATCTTTCATGTAAAAGTCTCAATAGGTTCTTATGGATTATCGTGTGAGGGGTTATTATAACATTTTAAAATATTCCTCTTAACCCAAATAATACTAATTTATTAATAATTCTTAATGCTTCTGCTATTGGACTATTTTCTTCGTCTTTGTACCGAATCTTGCTGAAACAAGCACTCACAGGTGTACACAGCATTGAACGTGTCTATGGTGCCTCGCTTTGTTTAGCTTTGTGACAGGGTCTTGAGATGTGACCCCTGGAGGTTTCGAACTTGTGATGCTCTGTCTCATCCTCTTGAATTCTGAGATGATAGGTATGTGTAGGTTATAGTTGCCGTACTGACTACATTCTTTATTTAATTACTTTGCTGCACAAACATGACACACTTGTAATGTTTAAATCGTCTTTTATCAGTAGCTAAGCCTAAGCAGTTAAGAAACACACACATCATTGCTTCATGTCATTTCTTATCACACTTCCTCTGCACTCTGTAGACTTGGGATCCTTTAGCATATATTCATGGAAGGACCTTTGAGGCCTCATGAACACTCTAAAAATTTGGAGCTGAAGGCATAGCTTTTGACAGAGAGTCCTTAATGATTATGAGATTTTGAAATTACCGATGCTCTGTGTATGTACAGATAATGATACTTTTGGCAAAGGAAATGAACTTTACATCGATTTATTTTAAACTAGAATTTATCTGATTCTCTAGAATCATAATTTCAACTGGTTCTATAATTTACTGTGCTCTTTTATCCTTAATACAAGGACAAATTCTTCCTGCCTTTAGCACTTTCCTGTAGTTTTTGAGCTGAGCACATTTATCACATTTATCACTCTTTCTCTGTATGTTCAAAGCTAAGTGTTAATAATTATTTGTATGCATTTTTTTTTTTGCTCGTGTCACCTCAGCTGGTTACAGTATTAAGGAGTCTTCGGATTCTCCCATCTACTTAAAGCATGGCCATGCCCATCGCCCCCCACAGGTGTCTGCAGAGCACACCTGGGTGTTTCCTGTGACAGCTCTGAAAACTGAGTTGCCACCCTTGGCCATTCTACTTTTTAGGAATTAACCCCCACAGCATCCAGGACTTTGAATTTTATCTTCAAAGAAAAAGGCAAGTGGGGAAATATAGACAATGTGTGTGAATCTACACTCCAAGACATCCATTTTCTTTTCTTTTCTTAACTTTTATTAGTTACACTTTATTCACTTTGTATCCCCCCATAAACCCCTCCTTCCTCTCCTCCTAATCCCACCTTCCCTCCCCATTCTTCACGCATGCCCCTCCCCAAGTCCACTGATAGGGGAGGTCTTTCTCTCCTTCCTTCTGATCTTAGTCTATCAGATATCATCAGGAGTGGCTGCATTGTCTTTCTCTGTGGCCTGGTAAGGCTGCTCCCCCCTCAGGGGGAGGTGATCAAAGAGCAGGCCAATCAGTTCATGTCAGAGGCAGTCCCTCTTCCCATTACTATGGAACCCACTTGGACACTGAACTGCCATGGGCAACATCTGTGCAGGGGTTCTAGGTTATCTCCATGCATGGTACTTGGTTGGAGTATAAGTCTCTGGAAAGACCCCTGTGTTCAAATTTTCTGGTTCTGTTGCTCTCCTTGTGGGGTTTCTGTCCTCTCCAGATCTTACTATTTCCCACTTCTTACATAAGATTCCATGCACTCTGCCCAACAAGTTGGCCATAAGTCTCAGCATCTGCTTTGATAGTCTGCAGGGTAGAGCCTTTCAGAGGCCCTCTATGGCAGGTTCCTAGGTTGTTTCCTGTTTTCTTCTTCTTCTGATGTCCATCCTCTTTTCCTTTTGGAATGGGATTGAGGATTTTAGTAAGAGTCCTCTTTCTTGATTAGTTTCTTTAGATGTATAGATTCTAGTAGGTTTATCCTATATTATATGTCTATATGAGTGAGTATATACTGTGTGTGTCTTTCTGTTTCTGGGATAGCTCACTCAGGATGATCCTTTCCAGGTCCCACCATTTACCTGCAAATTTCATGATTTCTTTATTTTTCATTGCAGAGTAATACTCCATTGTAGATGTACCACAATTTTTGCATCCATTCTTCAGTTGAGGGGCATCTGGGTTGTTTCCAGCTTCTGGCTATTACAAATAAAGCTTCTACAAACATGGTTGAGCAAATGTCCTTTTTGTGTACTTGAGCCTCTTTTGGATATATGCCTAGGAGTGGTATGGCTGGATCTTGAGGAAGCGCTATTCCTAGTTGTCTGAGAAAGAGCCAGATTGATTTCCAGAGTGGTTGTACAATTTTACATTCCCACCAGCAGTGGAGAAGGGTTCCCCTTTCTCCACAACCTCTCCAGCATGTGTTGTCCCTTGAGTTTATGATCTTGGCCATTCTGATGGGTGTAAGGTGATATCTCAGGGTCGTTTTGATTTGCATTTCCCTAATGGCTAATGAGGTTGAGCATTTCTTTAAGTGTTTCTCTGCCATTCGATATTCCTCTATCAAGAATTCTCTGTGTAGCTCTGTTCCCCATTTTTTAATTGGATTACTTGGTTTGTTGCTTTTCAGCTTCTTTAGTTCTTTACATATTCTGGATATTAGTCCTCTGTCAGATAAAGGGTTAGTGAAGATTCTTTCCCAATCTATAGGCAGTCATTTTGTTTTGATGACAGTGTCCTTTGCTTTACAGAAGCTTTTCAGTTTCATGAGATCCCATTTATTGATTGTTGCTCTTAGAGCCTGTGCTGCTGGTGTTCTGTTCAGGAAGTTGTTTCCAGTACCAGTGAGTTCTAGGGTCTTCCCCACTTTTTCTTCTAACCGATTTAATATGTCTGGTTTTATGTTGAGGTCTTTGATCCACTTGGACTTTAGTTTTGTGCAGGGTGATAAGTATGGATCTATTCGCATTTTTCTACATGTAGACATCCAGTTGGACCAGCACCATTTGTTGAAGATGCTATCTTTTTTCCATTGTATGGTTTTGGCATCTTTGTCAAAGATCAGGTGTCCGTAAGTGTGTGGGTTTATTTCTGGGTCTTCTGTTCGATTCCATTGATCCACCATTCTGTTTCTATGCCAGTACCATTCAGTTTTTATTACTGTTGCTCTATAGTACAGCTTGAGATCAGGGATGGAGATACCTCCAGAAGATCTTTTATTGTAGAGGATTGTTTTAGCAATTCTGGGTTTCTTGTTATTCCATATGAAGTTGAGAATTTTTCTTTCAAGGTCTGTAAAGAATTGTGTTGGTAATTTGATGGGAATTGCATTGAATCTGTAGATTGCTTTTGGTAAGATGGCCATTTTTACTATGTTAATCCTGCCAAGCCATGAGCATGGGAGATCTTTCCATCTTCTGATATCTTCTTCTAATTCTTTCTTCAGAGACTTGAAATTTTTTTCATACAAGTGTTTGACTCGCTTGGTAAGGTTTACACCAAGGTACTTTATGTCACCTGTGGCTATTGTGAAGGGTGTTGTTTCCCTAATTTCTTTCTCAGCCCTTTTGTAAGACATCCATTTTTAAATAGAGAGTAAATCCCTGAAAAGTCTGTGAAGAGGAACTTAGAGAAACTGCAGTGGCCTAGTGACAATGGTCTGGACAAGGCTGGCAGCAGAGATGGGGGCAGCAATTGATGCTCGGTGGTTGAATGTACAAGGAAAACAAATCAATGTATGAAGATGGCATTTGGGCTCCAGAGTCGATGGGGAGAATTTCAACCAGATAACGTAGAATGACAAGGAGACTTAGAGGACCCTGTGGAACTCGTGGGAGCTCTGGGCAACTGTGAAGGTCAAACAAGAAATATGCACTCAGAATATTTGTTTCCAGACTCAAGATTAAAAATGTAATCAAAACCATTATAATTATAAGTCAATAAAATAAATAAATAACCCCATAGACAAACACGAAGACATTTCTCCAAAGATAAAGTGCAAGTCGTCAGAAAAGACTGAGGAAGATGTTCAGTAGCACCAGTCATCAAGAAAACAGAAATCAAAATAGCAGAGAGATGCTGTTTCATACTCACTAGAATAACTACAATCAAAAGGCAGATAAAAAGCATTGGCAAGAATATTAAAAAAGCAAATGTTTCTCTGATGCCAGCAAGAATGGAAAATCTTGCATCCTCTTGGGAAATCAGTTTGGAATAATAAGAATTAGCATGTGACCTTAGATACATACTCTTAGATACATACTCAAGGGAAACATAAAAGTACAGCCCCGAAGAGCAGTGCTTTAATCTCAGCCCTCAGGAGGCAGAAGCAGGCAAATCTCTGTGCGTTCAAGGCCAGCCTGACCTACAGAGAGAGTTCCAGAACAGCCAGGGCTACACAGAGAAACCTTGTCTCAAAAAACAAAAACACTAAAAGTGTTCATCTTAAGAGCCAACTTGAGGTCCATTAACTGATGAATAAATTAACAACTGTAATAAATCATACAGTGAAATACTGTTCCAAAATAAACAAGTATGAAGAGGCTGGGGCAATGGCTCAGTAAGAGCATTTGTTGTACAAGAATGTGAAGCTGAGTTCAATTCTCAGGCCCCATGTGAAAGACAGAAGAGGTTGTTCGAGCATCTTTGATCCCTGGTGCCACTGCAGGGAGACGGGAGGCCGAGGCTGGAGGATCCTCAGAGGCTCCTGGCGTGCGCAGTGAAAAACAACAAAGAGATGCTGCGGCAAAGTGGAAGGCGATGGCCGACACCACGGTGTCCTCTGACCTCACACACTCCATGACAGCCACATGCTTGCATTCATGTGTATGAATAAAATAGTTAATAAAATTTGATTCTAAAAGAGAACGAAATACTGATACATATTTTGTTGGAAATATTTTACAAAATAAATAAAGGCATTTACAAAAACTACAATTATGTGATTTGCTTACATGAAGTGTCCCAAATATACAAATACATAAAGGCAGAAAGTAGGCTGGCAGCTGGGTCTGGGAAAGAAGGGGAAGGAAATGGGAATGCCTACAGATGAGCACAGCAAGTGAGGAAACTGCAGGGCAGGTGTTTGTGTTGTCCTCAGCTTTGGCCAGAGAAGGTTCTTTTTGCAGTAGTTTGTATAAAAACCTGCAGCTGTTCAAAGAGCCAAGTACTAAGTAGCCATGAGTGCCGGGCATTGGGTGGATCAACTATCCAACCTCCCCGTTCAAGGTTTTGATATGCTCACAGAATAGTTCAGTGATCATCTTAATAAAATTAGCAGACAATAAAAATAGGGCTCTGCTTTTCAGGAAGCCAATTTCCCCCGCCTGTGGTACTGGGGTGTCAGATTGCTCACACATGTGTCTCACCCCTGCTCTGTGGGACAGGTTCTACTCTGCCTCCATTTTACTATGGGGAAAGAAGGAAGTCTGATGACTTACTCAAGGTCACATAGCTCTTAATGACAGTGCCAAGACTCGAGGCCAGACTCTGGCTCCAGAGACTTGAGAAACAAGGAAAAGCAGGAATGACAAGGGATAACAGAGCGTCCAGAAAAGGAGTGTTGGAGATGGCAAATCCTGACACTCAAACTCAAGTGTCCCGTGGATTTAGCAAATGATGAGTCATTGAATTGAAGAGCTAAGGCATTTGTGCTGCTTCCTGAATTGTTTTCCTCAGTGAACACATGAATTTTCCCCGGTTAGAGAAATTGTGTAGTTAAGAAACCTACAGAGTACTGGGGAGATGGCTCAGCAGTTAAGAGCACTGGCTGCTCTTCCAGAGATTTGGTTTCCATCACTGACACGGTGGTCCACAACCACCTGTAACTCCAGCTCCAGAGGGGTTGGAGGCCCTCTTCTGGCTTCCACCGTACATGGCGCAGAGGCACACACGCAGGCACAACAACCATGCACATAAGGTAAAACTACCTGAAATTTTGCTTTGTTTTTGGTTTGGATTTGGTTTTTGGTCTTGTTTTTTTGTCTGTTAGTTATTTTGTTTTGCTGTTGTTATTTTCTTTGTTGTTTTTCCCTAAGACAAGGTTTCTTTACACAGCCCTGGATTTTCTGAACCTCACTCTGTAGACCATGCTGGCCTTGACCTTAGAGAAACCTCTGTGTTTGCCTCCCTAGTGCTGGGATTAAACGTGTGTGTCATCATGCGCCACAAATAAATCTTAGGAAAGAAGGAAGAAAGGAAGGAAAGACAGAGGGAGGGAGGGAAGGAAGGAAAGAAAGAAGGAAGCAAGTAAAGAAGAAAGCTAAATTGGAGGCCACTACTGAGGAAAAAAAAAAAAACTAGAGTACTGATTTTATTTTGTTAATCAGTCTACAAACCTTCAATTTTCATAAGCAATGTACTTAAGCAGAAGAACCAGCTTGTATTAATGGCAGAGCTGAGTAATTTAAACACACATCTGAAACAATCATCATATAGCTAAAGAGAGACAGGCTATCATGTTTTTAGAAGCAGATTTTTGTCTAGTGGGATTGCCTTTTTCTGCTGCCTGTGGATCCAGATGTAGAACGCCCAGCTCCTTCTCCAGCACCACATCTGCCTGCATACCAGCATGCTTCCCACCATGATGATAGTAGACAGAACAAGCCTCTGAACTGTGTGCCAGCCCCCAGTTAAGTGTTTTCGTTCGTAAGTGTTGGCGTTGTCATAGAGTCTCTTCCCAGCAATAAAGCCCTAAGACAGATAGATGGTCAGGGGTTGGTTGGTAGGACGGAAAAGAAGATGGTCGAAGTGTTTATGAGGTCAATCTCCGAGTCTCCAAGGGTTGTCTGCTTTCCAGGGAGACTTTAGCCGGGACTTTCAGAAAGGCCCCTGGAAAGCTTCTTTCTCATTTGTCATTCCCTGCCCGTAGTAATTATTAGCTCTTGGCTTCACACCGCCCTTTGTTAATTGGCCAAACCCTGTCCACATCATTAGAATTTAACAAAAGCTAGAATCAATGAAGTTTCTCCACAGATGAATGGCTAAACACAACACTGTACACTCATACAAGGAATCATTATCAGCAATAAAAATCTATGAGGGCTGGAGAGGTGGCTCAGTGGTTAAGGACACTTGTCAAAAGAGGACCTGGGTTCAGTTCCCAGTTCCCACATGTTTACAGCTTCACGTAACTCTAGTTTCAGGGGATCTGATGTCCTCTTCTAGCCTCCGTGGCCGTGCATGTGGTGTACATACATACTAAATTATCTTTCAACCTATAATACGTCAGCTGCACAATCAAAGAGCTTGATGGGGTTCATAACACGGGTGTGGCCTCCCTCTGAAAACTTCAGCCATGAAGCCCTTTGGTTGGAAATCAGAAACAGTCAATGCTTCTACCTGCGTAATGGGACCACACAGGGACTATAGGGCTTTCCAGCTTGGTCGTCACCGTTAACCCTTATTTATCACTCCTGTTTGCTTAGAGTTTTCTGCACACAGGAACCAGCTTATTCGTGCTACTTAGGCTATGGTCTTGTGTTCATTCAACTAATGTAAAATTATCTTAATATTGTAAACTCTCATTCTTTGTGTAATAAACCTAATCCAAGGTGTGTCTGTATGTGTAATTGTAAGTGGAAACAATTCCTCTTCCTGTTTACAAACTTGTCCAAAGAAAGTTTTAGTAATAAATATATCACTATTATAAATCTCAACCCATGTATACAAGAGATATGAAAAATAATAGCTTTGGTTCAGCCTAGAGTATTTCAGTTGGTATTTCGGAATGGATTGTTTATTATGGAGCTATTAAAAAAAAAGGAGAAAGGATATAAATAATCTTTTAATTGTTGCTATTTCCATTTTGCTGAACTAAAAAACTTATTTTAATTTCAAAACCATATGCTAATAAATCCTCTAGATTTAAAGCAAAGAAATCCTCCCTAAAGCTTCAGTTTAAACTTTAGAGCCTCCACTCTTGGAATCACACATACATTTTTTGCACCACGGCTTTCAGACCATGTTACAAATTCCTTATTGTGGAACACAAATAAAAATGCTACTTAGCAGTTTCATCTTCTGCTGTAACCTGACCTGCCCTCATATACTGTGATTTCAGTATCAACCAGTCATTCAGGGCACAGAGGTTGAAGCTATGAGAAGTTAGTGGTACCCACTTGCCCTGCTCCCCAGCAAGGTGCTAGCCATGGCTATGCACAAATGACGAGGAAGTGTTAGGAAAATCCTTTTCTCTCTATCTCAAAATGGATTGGCCTCACCTTCTTCTCTGTCTTCTACTAGATCTTGAAATGAGTTCGTTTCATTTTTGGATCTTAGAGTTCTTTGAAGACGTAGTAGGAGAATCTATTTGTTGTGGTGTGTGTGTGTGTGTGTGTGTGTGTGAGAGAGAGAGAGAGAGAGAGAGAGGTGAATCCATGCAATATGGTACACATGTGGAAGACAGAGAAAATCTTGTAGAACTATTTTTTTTCCTTCCTTCTTTATGTGGGCTCAGATTATCAGGCATTTGCGGCAAGCTCCTTTATCCATAGATTCATCTCACTAGTTCTTCTTTTTTTAATTAAATTTTCATTTTTTTATATTAATTACAGTCTATTCACTTTGTATCCCAGCTGTAGTCCCCTCCCTCATCCACTCCCAATCCCACCCTTCCTCCTTCATCTCCTCCTATGCTCCTCTCCAGGTCCACTGATAGGGGAGGTCCTCCTCTCCTTCCATCTGATCCTAGCCTATCAGATCTCATCAGGACTGGCTCACTGTCCTCTGTGGCTTAGCAAGGCTGCTCCCCCATCAGAGGGAAGCAGTTAAGGAACTACCCACTGAAGTCATGTCTGAGACAGTCCCAGTTCCCATTACTAGGACACCCACTTGGACACTGAGCTGCCGTGGCCTACATCTGAGCAGGGGTTCTAGGTTATATCCATGAATGGTCCTTGGTTGGATTATCAGTCTCAGAAAAGACCCCTGGGCCCAGATATTTTGGTTCTGTTGCTCTTTTTGTGGAGCTCCTTTCCTCTCCAGATCTTACTATCTCCCCCTTCTTTCCTAAAATTCCCTGCACTCTGCCCAAAGTTTGTTCTGCCCAAAGTCTCAGCATCTGCTTTGATATCCTGCTGGGTAGTCTTTTCAGAGGCCCTCTGTGGTAGGCTCCTGTCCTGTTCCCTGTTTTCTCCCTCTTCCAAAGTCCATCTCATTTGCCTTTCTGAGTGAGGATTGATCATCCTCCTTCTAGCTCTGCTTGTTTAGGTGTACAGGTTTTAGTATGTTTATCGTATATTATATGTCTAGTATCCACTTACAAGTGAGTATATACCATGTGTGTCTTTCTCCTTCTGGGATAGCTCACTCAGGATGATCTTTTCTAGTTCCCACCATTTGCCTGAAAATTTCATGATTTCCTTGTTTTTAATTGTTGAGTAGTATTCCATTGTGTAAATGTACCACAATTTCTGTATCCATTCCTCCATTGAGAGTCATCTGGATTGCTTCCAGATTCTGGCTGTTACAAATAAAGCTGCTACAAACATAGTTGAACAAATGTTCTTGTTATGTACTTGAGCATATTTTGGATATACGCCTAGGAGTGATATAGCTGGATCTTGAGGAAACGCTATTCCTAATTGTCTGAGAAAGTGCCAGATTGATTTCCAAAGTGGTTGTACAAGTTTACATTCCCACAAGCAGTGGAGGAGGGTTCCCCTTTCTCCACATCCTCGCCAGTGTGTATTGTCACTTGAGTTTTTGATCTTAGCCATTCTGATGGGTGTAAGGTGAAATCTCAGGGTCATTTTGATTTACATTTCCCTGATGACTAAGGACGTTGAGCATTTCTTTAAGTGTTTCTCTGCCATTCCATATTCCTCTACAGAGAATTCTCTTTTTAGCTCTGTACCCCATTTTTTAATTGGATTACCTGGTTTCTTGCTTTTAAACTTCTTTAGTTCTTTATATATTCTGGATATTAGACCTCTGTCAGATATAAGGTTGGTGAAGACCTTTCCCAGTCTGTAAGCTGTTGTTTTGTTCTGATGACAGTGTCCTTTGCTTTACAGAAGCTTTTCAGTTTCATCAGGTCCCATTTATTGATTGTTGATCTTAGAGCCTGTGCTGATGGTGTTCTGTTCAGGAAGTTGTCTCCTGTGCCAATGAGTTCTAGGCTCTTCCCCTGTTTTTCTTCTAACAGATTTAGTGTGTCTGGTTTTATGTTAAGGTCTTTGATCCACTTGGACTTTAGTTTTGTGCAGGGTGATAAAGACGGATCTATGTGCATTTTTCTGCATGTAGACATCCAGTTAGACCAGCACCATTTGTTGAAGATGCTATCTTTTTTCCATTGTATGGTTTTGACATCTTTGTCAAAAATCAAGTATCCATAGGTGTGTGGGGTTAATTTCTGGGTCTTCAGTTCGATTCCATTGATCCACCATTCTGTTTCTATGCCAGTGCCATGAAGTTTTTATTACTATTGCTCTGTAGTACAACTTGAGATCAGGGATGGAGATACTTCCAGATGATCTGTTGTTGTATAGTATTGTTTTGGCAATTCTGGGTTTTTTTTGTTCTTCCATATGAAGTTGAGAATTTTTCCTTCAAGTTCTGTAAAGAATTGTGTTGGTATTTTGATGGGAATTGCTTTTGGCAGGATGACCATTTTCACTGTTAAACCTACCAATCCATGAGCACAGGAGATCTTTCCATCTTTTGATATCTTCTTTAATTTCTTTCTTCAGAGACTTGAAGTTTTTTTCAAACAGGTCTTTCACTTGCTTGGTTAGAATCAGACCAAGGTACTTTATGCTATTGTGAAGGGTGTTGTTTCTGTAATTACTTTCTCAGCCCTTTTGTCTTTTGTATACAGGAGGGCTTCTGATTTTTTTTAGTTAATTTTGTATCCAGCTGAAGGTGTTTATCAGCTGAAGGAATTCTCTGGTTGAATTTTTGGGTTCACACATGTATACTATCATATCATCTGAAAGTAGTGACACTTTGACTTCTTCCTTTCCGATTTGTATTCCCTTGATCTCCTTTAGTTGTCTTATTGCTCTAGCTAGGACTTCAAGTACTTTGTTGAAGAGATATGAAGAGAGTGAGCAGTCTTGCCTTGTCTCTAATTTCAATGTTATTGGTTTAAGTTTCTCTCTGTTTAGTTTAATGTTGGCTATAGGCTTGCTGTATATTGTCTTTACTATGTTTAGGTATGTGCCTTGTATCCCTGATCTTACCAAGACTTTAAACATAAATGGGTGTTGGACTTTGTCAAATGCTTTTTCAGCATCTAAGGAGATGACCATGTGGTTTTTCTCCTTCATTTTGTTTATGTGGTGGATCACATTGATGGATTTCCGTATGTTGAACCACCCCTCTATGCCTGGGATGAAGCCTCCTTGGTCGTGGTGGATGATGTCTTTGATGTGTCCTTGGATTTGGTTTGCAAGTATTTTATTGAGTATTTTTGCATCAATGTTCATAAGAGAGATAGGTCTGAAATTCTCTTTTTTTGTTGGGTCTTTGTGTGGTTTAGGTATCAAGGTGACTGTGGCTTCATAGAATGAGTTTGGTAATGTTCCTTCTGTTTCTATTTTGTGGAATAGTGTGAGAAGTATTGGCGTTAGCACTTCTTTGAAGGTCTGGTAGAATTATGAGCTGAAGCCATCTGGCTCTGAGCTTTTTTTTGGAAGGGAGACTTTTGATGAGTGCTTCTTTTTCCTTAGGGGATATAGGACTATTCAGTCTTTAGATTTGCAAATTTTGTGGCATATAGGCTTTTGTAGTAAGATCTATTGATTGTTTGGATTTCCTCAGTGTCTGTGGTTATGTTCCCCCTTTTTATTTCTGATTTTGCTGATTTGTACAGTTTCTCTTTGCCTTTTAGTTAATTTGGCTAAGAGTTTGTCTATCTTGTTGATTTTCTCAAAGAACCAGCTCTTGGATTTGTTGATTCTTTGAATAGTTTTATTTTATTCTAATTTATTGACTTCAGCCCTGAGTTTGATTATTTCCAGCTGTCTACTCCTCTTGGGTATGTCTGCTTCCTTTTTTTCTAGGGCTTTCGGGTGAGCCATTAAGTCGCTTGTATGAGATGTTTCAAATTTCTTCTTGAAGGCACTTAGAGCTATGAATTTTCCTCTTAGCACTGCTTTCATTGTGTCCCATAAGTTTGGGTATGTTGTGCCTTCATTTTCATTGAATTCTAGGAAGTCTTTAATTTATTTCTTTACTTCTTCCCTAACCTAGCCGTCATTGAGTAGCAAGTTCTTCAGTTTCCATGTGTATGTAGGCTTTTTGCTATTTCTGTTATTGTTGAGGTCCAGCTTTAGTCCATGGTGGTCAGATAGAATACAAGGGATTATTTCAATCTTCTTGTATCTGTTGAGGCTCGCTTTGTGACCCACTATGTGGTCTATTTTGGAGAAGGTTCCGTGGGGTACTGATGCTGTGGCTTATCAAAGGTGAAGCATACAGAACGTATATCCTCGTAGAGTTATTCCTGGATATTAATAACTCTTATAACTCAACAGAAGCAAATTCTCTTTATCAGCCAGCGAAGGAATGATAGTGTGTGTGGAGGAGTGATGTAAAGTAAAGGTGACCCTGAGCGTTCTGACACACCCCTGTAATCTCAGCACTCAGGAGGCAGAGTCAGGAGCATAATCAAAATCAAAACTAGCCTTATAGACATAGCAGGTTACAAGGCACGCAAAGGCTACGCAGCAAAACTTTGTATTAACCCAGCCTCCTCCGCAAGGTATCAACTGCAGCTTCAGCCTTAGAGGAGGCGCTCACACCAGCCAGCTCACAGCTACTTCCTGTGTTTGTGGAGACCCTTGCTGAGGAGCCCTTTGGGAAAGAAGGTTCCTTTCCCTCTTGCTTGTGTTATTCCCCAAGAGCCTCAACCTCTTTGTTAACAAGTGGCATTGATAATGAGTCTAATTACTTCTAACTGTTGTTGAAAAGGTTGTAGCTGTTCCTACTAAATTGAAACACATAACACGTGATTGTTGTTACTACCTGTGCCAAGGAAAGCCTTTCTGAAGAAGGAAGCCCTTAAACTTAAATAGTCAAGTTAATAAAAAAAAAAAAGTAGTAAAAATATATGGACTAGAAAGTTTAGAAACAGAAAATGAGCTTAATAAAAAGACAAGAATTGAAAAATCCATGGGAAAATGTGCAAAACAGATAACAACAACAAAATGAATAGGCCTAATAAATACATTCAAGAACTGGTTTCTTCTGATATTGTTGGGTAATCTGAGGAAGAAAATTAGATGTGTAAAACATAAAACTAAAAAGACAAAGACATCAAAAAACACATGTAAAAGTAATTTTTGCAAAACCTTTGAAGAATGTCACAAATTCTAAGAAAGTGCATTATAAAACCAATGTGCTTTAGTTAATTTCTGGTAATATGTAAATTACCAAGGCTACGCCAGAAAGATAAAAATCTAAACTAATTTTTAAAAATGAAATAGAGCTGGGGCTGGCGAAATGGCCCCGGGATAAAGACCTTTGCCACCAACCCTGTGCCTGGGCCGACATGGCAGCAGGTAAGCACGGACCTCCAAAAGTTGTCCTCTGACCTCCACATACGTGTGCCATCATAATTACAGGTAATATTTTGTAATGGAGAGAACCTCCAAAGAAGCAGCTACCCCTTCTCAGATAAAGAACACAGTTAAACAATTTCACAGTGCAATTTCACCAGACATTTAAAAGTATCAAAATTCATCAATGATTCCAAATCATGAAAAGGAGGACTTTTAGATAATTCTCATACAATACCAGGACAACAGAAAATCACTCCATAAAAATAAATACCATCCCCACTGGTTGAAATATTTTTTTCTTTTTGAGATTAATGTAATTGTATTTCTCCCTTCTCTTTCCTCCCTTCAAGCCCTCCCATATGCTCCTCCCAACTCTTCCTCAAAGTCAGGGACTCTTTTATCACTAACTATTACTGCATGTGTAGGAAAACAAACGAAAAGATCTGTTCTCAGTTGCTTCTCTGTCTTAGCAGCAAAGAGTGAGACGGGTCACAGCTTGGGGAGGTCAGAATTTATCTCATCTTACACTTTACAGCTTATACAGCAAAAGCATGGTCTGCGCTCAAGGCAGGAACTTGAGCCACGGAAGAACAGCGCTTACAGATTTGCTCCCAGACTCGCATTCTACGTTTCTTACATAGCTCAGAGCCACTCGCCTAGGATGATGCAACTGCAGAAGAAAATCAGGATTTTCAAGGAAAGGCTACTGGACAGGTCCAGTTCAGTCCTGGCCAGTCTACAGCCACATGGAAGGTGGGACTTCTACCTGACAATAAGTATGAAGCCTCAGAAACTTTTCAGATCATTCTATCAGAGCCTGACATGGCTGCACTGGAGTCCCAGAGGTGGCAACAATTGAAATTGTGGATCCTGAAGATGGTATGTCATACCCAGTTTCATAGGAATATGTGTGTGGCGGGAGGTCTCATGACTTTCACTTCATAATAGATACTTCACACCCTTCTTGCGTTTGATACAGTTAATCATATTGAAAATGTAGGGGCCAACGGCTACCCACTTCTGCACAGATGTGTTAAAATAGCAGGGACCAAGTTTAAAACCTGCTGAAATGTCTTTTTCTGTCTCTTCTAGAATCAACGGTGTACATTCCAGAGGCAGAGTACAAACTCGCAGAGGCTGTTGGGGGGTTTCTGATTCCTGGAAGATGGTCTGGAGACACAAGCCAGGAGCTCACAGTCATCTGCTCCACGTGTCCAGGTCTGAGACTCCATTGGGCATTTGCACTTGGCAGCAGGGCTATTAGAATTCAGAGTGGTCTGGGTATGGGGAAGAAGCAGAGGGCAGGACATCAGACACCAGGCTCAGCTATTGCCCATGGGTTGTGGTTTTCCTCCTTGGCTGACGCTGCTCAGATGCCCTGAGTGCCCCCAGCTAGCTGATCTCCACCAAGCAGAGATAAATGAGCTCAACACTGGAACACAAACCCCGTTCTCAACGTTGCACCAAGTTTTGTGAGAATACAGTGAGACATGCGGGTGAAGCACTTTCTATGAACGGACAGAAAATACAAACAAGGCATTCCTACCTTCATGGGTCTTGTGTGGCCTCAAAGCAATAGTGTAAAATGGCCTCAGTCACTCTGTCTCTCTTCTTCCTTTCAGTCTTACAACCGTGGGCCATAAATATTCAATATAGAAAACACTGGTGGAGCGAAGAGCAGTTACTGCAGAGACGCCTACCTTGAGAATAACTGGCTATTGAAAGCTCAGCCCTACCTAAGACAACTATATTACACCTGCAAGGCTCAGGGAATGAAGCAGAAGAAAAGACAGAAATGGCTGGAGAGCTGCGGAAGGGGTAGAGAAGTGTGATGTGCTCTCTTCTAAACATGGCGTGGAGTTCTAGCACACTTCCTGATGCTGCGACAAAACCCTGACCAAAAACACCGTGGGGAGAAAAGGTTTGTTTCAGCTTATAGTTTACAGTCCATCCTTACGAGAAGCCAGGGCAGGAGCTGGTGGCAGGGACCCAGAAGCAGGAGCTGAAATAGGACCTGGAAGGAATGCTGCTTACCTGCTCATGTTACTCACATTCACCACTTCTTAGTAAATAAAGTGTGATAGGAGATTTCACGCTTATGAAAAGTTCCTTGTCAAACATACTGAGACGTTTCACCGTCCTTGACGTGGTCCGCCTAAATCATAAACTATCGCAACTGATTGTCAGTCTTGACTCTAAACCTGTGCTGTTGTTGATGGTTTCTTTCCTCTATTGTTTGTGGGTTTGTGGTCTGCAGGATCAAACCCAATGCCAGTGGAAGGTAATCTCTCTGCGGCCGAGCTACACCCCATCCCTTCATTCTCTTAGAGTTTTATTGTGCCACTTGGGCGGTCTCGACGTTCTTATTTTATTTTGTATTTTATCGTGTGTGTATAGCAGCAGCACGAGCAGACCATGGCACATGTGTAGAGATCAGAACTACTTGCAGGAGTTGTGTCCCTGCTTTTACCGTGTGGGTCCCCGTTGAACTCATGTCACCTAGCTTGGTAATAAGCACATTTACCCACTGAACTATCTCTCCTGCCGTGGCGTTGAATTCTTGATCTCTCTCCTGCACCACTGAGGTGTGTACCACCATGTCTGGGTTTGTGCTGACTCTTACTATTTTTGTCTGGGAATTGAACCGGGGGCCTCCTCTATGGTAGGCAAATACTCAACCGCTGAGATACAGCCTCAGCCCTTTGTGAGGCAGACTAAAGCAGTTCACCCAAAAGTGTCCACAGTCTGGGGGAGCCCTAGTGGTGGGCAAGGCCTAGGGCAGTTCTCTGGCCAGTGGTCAATGTTACCACACGAGAGTCAAGCTGCAGGTGGAGTCTGCTGGGGCCCATCTTCTTGAAGACAGCATCCGTTGCAGCCACCAGAAGCTGGTATTTTGTCTGTCAGGGGAAGTCTTTCTCATTAAACTCCTTAAATGCCATAGTCAGCAAATCTCCCTGAAGGGTTTGAGTGCCATCATCTAATCTCTTAAGCATACCTGATTTTAAACAAACTTTACTTATTTGTAATTACTTGCTTCAGGCTTAACCTTGACAACATATACAGAAGGCTAACTCTTGTCCCTGTAAATGAATTACATTTGTACTTAGCATGACCACAGCATAGTTCTGGGTACATTAAAGAATTTAATAATGTATACGGTGACTGATCACTAATTTGCATGTCTTAATTATCTTTAATAGTTACAAAAAACTGGTAGCTTTTATAAGATTAGGAGTTTACAATTATCCCTTTTAACTTTGAGCCTTAAAAATTTTAATAGAAGGTTTAATTGAAGATCCTTTGGCATCAAAATGGAACTTTAAACTATAAATACAGTCCAAAGACACACTTGAAACCTTATTTTCTGATTCTTTAACAGCTTGCTTTTACAGAATATCACAATATTTTGTATGACTCAGTTTATCTAAAATAACTAAAGCTTAACAAAGTTAGAAAAGACAAAGATGCTAGATATATACCCTCAAGTTAGTTTTTGCTGGCCTGAATGGACCTTAGAAATTTATAAACCTTATTTTTCAAATATGCTTTAGTCATCAAACATGTTATTCCTTAGCTAGAATTTTCTAGAATCCTAGTGTTAAACTCAGTTAGAAAACATACAAATGGTTAGACATACATCTCTGTGTCAGTTTCTGTTAACCAGAGCAGACCTTAATCATCAAACATATGTTGATGTTAAGTCCTATTTTCCATAAAACTTGTTCATAGTTTTGTCCTTATTTATTTATTTATTTATTTTTTTGGTTGGTTGGTTTAGTTTGGGTTGTTTGGTTTTTGTTTTGTTTTGTTTTGTTTCTTCCTCTCAGGACAAAAATTATTATATAAAAACCCATGAACTTACAAATCCTGGGATACAGAACATTTCAACAGTGATCATCAGAGAGGATTGTCCCAAATCACAGAGGAGAGGAATCCCTTTCCATGTGTTGGGTGCTCAGCAGGATGAGAGAAGCTAGAGCCAGCATAACTGTTGTGGGGGTAAGGAGGCTATGGGAGCCTGCAGAGACAAGCAGGCAGCTCCTGGGTGACATTTATCCAAGCACCAGGAGAGAGCGAGAGCAGGTGCAGGGAGGAGTGGCTGCAGAGGCAGACTCTAAAGCCTGGAGCAAACACGACAGGTGGCAGGAGCCAGCGGAAATGAGTAATCCATACCTTAAAGGAGTCAAGTCAGCAGCTTGGTTTGGTTAGCAGAGGCTGAGCCCCTTGGAAAGGGGTTCATTTGTGCACCGCCTGGGTTTCTGCACCAGTTGTGTGGTTAAGGGGAAGGTTGTTTGTTGTTGTTGTTGAGTTTTGTGTTTGTTTGTTTGTTTGTTTGTTTGTTTGTTTGTTTTGTAGATATGGGAGATAAAACAGTGAGAGGCATCTGGAAGAGTCCAGAGCAGAAAAAGAAGTAGAGCGAACAAAGGCCAGCAGAGTGGACCTGGCCAGGGCTATCTGTAGAGGGGAAAATAGTGGCAGACAGAGAAGAAAGAAAACCTAATGAGAGAAGCATGAGCAGAGCATAGAGCGAACATAGTGAGAATAGCAGGGTTATTAGGGGGATGAGTAGCTATGAGAGAAACTCATGAGCTGAAGGGAGTTTACAGTAGGGAAGGAGGTGAGAAGGGCTAGCATGATAGAGAGCATGGATCTTGAAATGTGTGAGAAGTATTTGTGATACTGAGGGAGTCTGGAGACCAGGGTGTGCTTTGACATGCTGGTAAGAGCCATAGGTAGCCCCATGTCTCTTCTGCCAGACAGAAGTGACTTCTTTTGGCAGATGGGAACCAGTTTCACAACTTTCTGAGGAAGGCTGGCTTTTATCCAACCACCAGAAATCCTCCTGTAGTTCTGCTTGATTTAATTTTGGATATTTTGGCTGCCTTTTGGAGTTTGGGGATTGGAATTTCCTTTGGACCTGAGAGGGAGCATTAAACAGTGATAAAAGGAAACAAAGTGATAATGCAAAGATGTCTCAAAGCATTATGGTAAATGAAAGAGTCAAGACACATGAGACTATGCAGTATGTGTTTCCATTTATATGGAATTCTCATGATGTTGAATAAAGTTCTAGTGACACAAAGCAGGTCTGTAGTTCCTGGGGTGAGAGACAGGGGGAAGGGGAATGCAAGAAGTGTAAGTCAGCATTTGTGGGAAAATAAAAATCTTCTATAATACAATTACATTGTTAGTTACATGTTCTATGGATTTATCAAAACTCATCAAGTTGTGAGTTACACTGGTAAGTTTGTTTGTTGTTTACTTTGAGACATGGTTTTTCTGTGCAGCCTTTGCTATCCTGGACTCATTTTATAGGCCAGGCTGGCCTTGAACTCACCGGGATCTGCTTGCCTCTGCATCTCTGAGTGCATGCTGGGATTGTAGGCATGCGCCACCACACTCATAATCATATAATCATACAATCATACTGGTAAATCCTAACACAGGTGAACTATCTTAACAAACCGTAAAGTCAGGTCTAGCGAGAAGCTCAGCAGCTAAGAACCCAAGTTCTGTTCCTCGCACTTGAGTCAGGAAACTCACAATCCTCTGTAGCTCCAACTCCAGTGCATCAGATGTTCTCCCTGGCCTCCATGAGAACTGCACTCATGTGTTCAAATACACACACGTGCACACAAACACACACACAATGTAAAAATTAAAAAACAAAATCTAAAATTACACACATATTAAAGTGCGTTGAATCCAAGCTAAAATCCCCTAGTCAATCCTGCGCTGTTTGTAAACTGACAGGTAATCTCATGTCTGCATGATGGCGGCACACAGGGAACTCCAATCAGAGCATGATTGACAGATTATGTAAATACTATGTCACTATGGCCTAAGAAGGCAGGAAAAATTCTATGCAATTATCATACTACGGATTTCCTGGTCCTCATTTCTCTGCCTCTCCATTTCCCCATCTGTTAATGTAAGATTAAGACTAAAACAGATGTAGTATCCTATTGTCTTTCAGTTTGCTTAATTCCTAATCTAAACAAACCTTATTCAATATATCCTACTGTATTCAAAGGAGCTTAGTAAAGAAACTGCCAACATGACCACTCCATGATATTGTTAAAGAAAGGGGTTTTATTGTGAATGAAAGAGAGAAAAAATATCCAGAGACAATTGGAAGAGTCCAGAGTAGAGAGAAATAGAAACAGAATGAACATGACCAGGACTATCTGAGAGAAAGGGGAGAACTGCAAGAGATACAGAGAGAATAAGAGAGAGAATAGTGACAACAGCAGGATGGTGGGGGAACCTTGCTGTTATAAAGAGAACAAACAGATATGTGGGGGAGGGCAGCGTGGGGAGGCTGTGTGGACTTGGAAATATATAACAAGTACCTGTGAGTAGGGTCCAAGCACACCTGGACCCTGGGCCTGGAAGTGCCGCCACCATGTTTGTCAGTGGAGCCGCATGTCCCTCTGTCAGAGGTTAGGGAAATGACTCCTTTTGGCAGACGGGAACTACTTCCCAAGTTCCTGAGGAAGGCTGGCATTTATCCAACATCCAGAAATCCTTCTATTGTCAGGTTGAGATGAGTCTAGACTCAGTCTTGGACCCAGGCAGTGGGCCTGCCCTTTTACTGGGGGTGCAATGTGGAATATGCTTTGGACCTGACACCTACCTAAAGACCAGTAAATATACATCATGTCATAACGGTCTGTGCTGAAAGCTTCCAGCTGCAATATTAATACTTGCAAATGGATGAGGTGAGTGCAATTCACAAGGCTGCTGTCTACAAATTGTGTGATGAACCAGGAAGACATTCCCATTAAGAATTCTGTTTCTTCTCTCCTTCCCTGATTTTCTTCACATGCCTGTAGGTTCTGCCACCGGCACAATTCCTTCCATGGAGTTACCTTTGTCAGATTACGTCTCAGACCAGAGGATAACACCAGCATGCTCCACTTCGAAAAGGGCAAGGCTGAGAAGACCTGCCAGGTCCTGATCATCAATGACTCCCTTTATGAAGAGGAGGAGTCCTTCAGCGTGGCACTGAGCCAGCCAGCGGGAGGAAAGCTCAGAGCCAGGTTCCCCACTGCCAGGCTAACGATCCTGGCTGACAAAGAGGATGGTAAGTCCTCTTTCAGTGGCTCAGTTCATGCTGTGCTCTCACAGTTGTAAGGTAAATTATGCAATTTTTAGATGGGTCACATGTGACCCTGGCTGACCTCAAACTCACTATATAGCCAGGGATGACTTTGAACTTCTTCTGATCCTCTCATCTCTAGGTCCTGAGTGCTAGGATTATGGATGTAAGCCACCATGCCTGGTTCTGTGCAATGCTGGGGATTGAACCCAGAACTTTGTGTGTGATAGGCAAGCACTCTATCAACAGGGCTACTATGCCAGAGCCTTCATGCTCTGCTTCCTCCTAAAGCTGTACCAGCTTTTCATGTATGTGTTAGTCCTGAGATTCACAACAGAAAAGCCAGTTAGAGTCAAATTTGAGGCAAGCTTTAATTAACTACTGACCAGGGTGAGCTTTGGTCAGGCTCACTCCCTGGCATTCCTAGCTAAGTGGCAACGAGACACGTTATAGGAACTATTTAAGGACAAACCCATATGGCCACTGTATTTCCCCATGTGACTTTGTATCTTCCAGAACTAAAACTCTCAACATCCCAAGAAGTCCCCTGGTCCTTGGGCAGGTGGAGCTTACAGCCCTCAGAATTGCAGGAAGTTCCCTGGCCACAGGCAGGTGATGCCTACAACTACAACTCCCAGAATTCCAGGATGTGACCTGATCTTTGGGTGAGTGGGCCTTACAGGTTAACTTTTGGGTCCTGTATATAGACTCCACTAACTCCGAGGACAAAGTGGAGTGAAGGAAGGTATTGTATATGACTTTGTGTATGACTTTATTTTAAAAAGAAAAAAATCAGTGTAGCCCAAGAAGCCATGGAAGGCTTGGAAGGTCCGAAGTCAAACATTTTAAGTTCCCAATGCCATAACGAGTCTTAAAATGACATGGGGGAACTGTAGATCTACACAAGCAGGTATGTGTACGATTCCTATGGTCCCTGATCTCTGGGAAGTCCAATTGAAACTCAGCCAAGGACAAAGAGGTTTTCCATTCCTCAACTCCAACTCCCTCATCCCAGATGTGAGAAGACATAGCAAGCTCAGTTATTGCCTTAGTCTCCAGCGTCTTGGTTTCTATTTCATAGGTTTGATTTTTTTGTAATTTATCCTTATTTTGTGTTCATTTGCCTGCATGTATATCTGTGTTAAGGTGTCAGAAATCCTGGAACTGAAGTTACAGACAGATGTGAGATGCCATATGGGTTCTGGGAATTGAGGCTGGGTCCTCTGGAAGAGCAGCCAGTGCTCTTCACAGCTGAGCCTCTTGTTTAAAGGAAAATGTTGATAAACAGAATCAGGTTCTGCAGACCAGGCTAGTGTTGCATTACTATTCCCACAGTTTACTGCTCCTATCAGCCAGGCCTCAGCGGGGACCTGAGAAGCAGGGAGGGACGTCGTCCAGATCTGCGCAGGATTAAGCTGGCCAGTATCACAGAACTAACGTGACTGCTTCCTGCATGCGGAGAGAGCCGTGACAAGATGCAGACACAGACTGAGTGGAGACGGGACAGTGGACATGCTCTCCAAGATGGCAAATTGATCACATACAACAATATTTGGTTTAAACTTTTGTCCTTAAAACGACCACGGAAAGGGAGGAAATGAGTGAGATTGCCAGGGTTCAGTGCTTAGTGTCTCTGAATCCTCAGCCCTGTCTGTCGTATCTCAAAGATGTGCAACAGACTCGTTTTATACCATGCCTCCCAGATTCGCAACACACTGGCTTTGTGACTTCAAAAGGAAAAAAATTCAAGGACTACGCTCAGCTTCAAAACACATTTTCTAAAGTATCAAAACCTAAGACTGAGAAATGCATTTCCTACTGAATGTTTCCTGAAACAATATTTTCATTACAGTTAAGATAGGAATTGGTTTTCTTAAAAGAATGTATATGCATATTCTCTTTTATGGAAATCTAAATTTTTGTTATACTTTCTGTTAAGCCAAGGACACATTAAGGAGTATTTGCTAGGAAAATGAATCATGATTTTCTACTGTACTTAAAATTATTTTGCAGATAAAAAATATCACTGATAAAATGTTTTTAATTTGTGAGGGGTGTGTGTGTGTGTGTGTGTGTGTTCTATCTACTTTATGATATAGCAGTGGATGATTCTGGTGTCTCTGTCCACCAACAAATAGCCAGGCCTTCTACACAGAAATATTTTCTTCTTTGCAAGGTCTCTATATGTAGTGGTAGAGGTGCTGGCCTAGTATTTTGGGTAATTAATTACCTCCTTCATTAGTGGAGACAAACCTCAGGAAACTCCCAGTGAAGTGAACCCCATGAAAAGGATTGTATCCTTTCCAACTGTTGGCAAATCTATGCCTATGATTCCATTGCGTGGCAACTCCACAGATGCCATCCTGCAAGCAAACCTCTTGAAGGACATGTTCATACATGCACATAGCATGTTCAAACATGCATATAGAGGAAAAATAGATGCAGACGACAAGATCTGAAAAATTGTGACACCTTTGATGCTGCCTCTGTCCATGCAGGTCAGCAAGGCTGTGTAACAGGCCCTGATGCACATTGCCACATCTCATGTGGTTTCTGCTGACTTACATAGATAACTTGACAAAGACTCTGGCTATTTACCAATGAACTTAAAACATTTTCTAAAGATGCTTGAAATGTGCTGCTTAACAAATGAACAAAGCTCTGACACAGAAGTGGCTGAGATGAAAAGTGCTTCTCGTGATGAGAA
The DNA here is from genome assembly GCF_907164565.1 of Psammomys obesus. Classification (NCBI taxonomy): domain Eukaryota; kingdom Metazoa; phylum Chordata; class Mammalia; order Rodentia; family Muridae; genus Psammomys; species Psammomys obesus. Next base: position 2,051,046 of record NW_026590809.1, on the reverse strand, counting down.
TCAGGAGCCGATGTAAGTAACCAGCCTGAGGAGGCAAGCGCATGAGTCTTCAGGGAGACCAGGAGCCTTTCACAGCGAGGACACGACAACAAAGGAAAGGTTTTCGCCAGCTTGTGAGGTGGCAAATTATATGTTTCTCGGTATCTAGAGTTAAGTGGTAGGAAACTTGGTTGTATGTGAAGGACAGAGAAAGGAAAAGAACGTTCTATTTCTTTCTCTACTGCTGCTATGCACACCCTGGTGAAGCACTTGGGCTAGATTCTCTCAACTCTTATTTATGTTGGGAATAATAAAGTTTATAAGCCATAGATGCCGCCCAGGCAACAGAAGGAAACTTGCATTCCAAGCTTTCATTTCACTTAGATATGTATCCACTAGTGAGTTAGTATAGTTTTCTTTTTAATTTTTTAAGTTTACTCTCTGATAATTGCATGCATGTATAAGGCGCCTCGGTCACATTCATCTCCCACTGCCCTCTCTTACCCCCTCCGTCTCCCTCTATAGTTCTGTTTCCACTGAGTTTAAAGGGTTGCCCACACGTGCATGGGTCTGGGGCTATTTACTGGATTAAGGGGAACTGTTAAGTGACTACATCCCTGAAGAAAAATAATTCCCAACTACCAATAGCTGCTCAGCCAGGTGTGGTGCCTCATGTGCCCTTCTGCCAGCCATTCTGGAATACTGACTGGCTTTATCATGTGCAGGTAAAACATGATATAACTTACAGCAGCTGTTACAAATTCGTGAATGCAATGTCAAGTTCAAAAGACAGTACTTCACATCCCTCCTCCCCGTTCTCCAGCTCCTACTTTATTTTTAAACATACACCGGTATCTTGCCTACATATTTGTCTGTGCATCACGTGAATAGCGGCTGTCCTCAGAGGTCAGGGGACATCAGAGGCCCTGGAACTGGAGTTACAGAAAGTTATAAGCCAATGGGGTGATTGCTGGGAAAAGAACCTAGATCCTCAGGAAAGCAGTCTGTGCTCCACTAAGCCAATGCTCCAGCCCTTCCTGCATTATTTATCCTCTGTTCTATGATGTTTCTTCAGCCTTGGAGTGGGGTTGGGAAAAGGAGGGGTGTGTTTTATACAGTCCAGAGAATGTTCTATGATAGCTGGGGTTTCAGCTTTTGAGTAAGTAGATTGATTAAGTATATCACAAGCCAGAGTAAAAGAATAAATAACAAATGATAGACAGATGATAGCAAAACATCATCAAACTCGATACTCAAAATATCTAGTAGTCGACAGTGGAATCTTGAAGAAGATGGTTCTAGTCTCAGCTAAGGAATGTAGCAGCAACAGAAGAGATGGACTTGCCAGTGAGTGAAGGCCAAGAAGGCAAGAAGGCCAAAGCGAAGTGTCCTTCTTCCCATGTCCTGTCCTCTGTGCTGCCACCAGAATATGCAGCACACATTTAGAGTGGGGCTCTCTGCTTCCAATAATATGATCAAGAAAATCCCTCACAGGCTGCCCAGGGGCTTGTGTTTTCCGTTGATTCCAGATATAGTCAAGCTGACAACCAAGAATAGCCATCCTAATGTCAATACTAAAACAAAACAAACAACAACAACAGAAAAAGCACAGTGAAACACAGAGAATGGCTTTGAGACAAGAAAAGAAGAGCAAAAGAACTCTGAAGAAGGGGAAACAGTTACCAGAGCAGGGAGTGTGAGGCTATCCCTCAGTGGCAGAGTGCTTGCCTCCTGCTCTTGAGGCCTTAAGTTTGGTCCTCAGAACTACACAGCTGTGTAGGCACATGCATGCACAACCAAGCACACCCCACACATACCCAGGAGGCAATATTCCTCCCTGTTAGCGCTCACAGGTAAACACAACTGGATTAAATTCATAAAATAAAAGTGACTGAGTGGCCAGATATACTACGTGTAAATAACTCATTATAGATAAGTACTCACACAGGCTGACAGTGGAGGATAGAAAAAGACACTCTATGCAAAGAGACACATGATGATAAGATGTCACGGCGTCAGGGAGTTACAGCACCGAAGCACCTGATTATATTAAGAAACAAGAAGCCAGTGGTGCACGCCTTTAATCCCAGCCCTCAGGAGGCAGAAGCAGGCCGATCTCTCTAGAGTTCAAGCCCAGCCTGGCCTGCAGAGTTCCAGGACAGCCAAGACTACACAGAGAAACCCTGTCTCAGAAAACAAACAAACAAACAAACAACAGAGTGAGAATTGGATTCAGTTAATAATATGATAATGGTGAAAATTAATAATAATAATAGACTTCAATTCTAACCTCCCCCTCCGCCTGCCGCTGCTCTCTTGAGGTTAGTCTTGCTCTGCCTAAAATACCTCAGTCCAGAAGAAGATTGGCTGCGTTTATGAACAAAAAAATGAAAGAGGTGTGTGCTGGGATTACACATCTGCACAGTCTGCTGAGGCTACCGTCTCAGAGTCACCACACTGGGTTAACACAGCTGGTCTGGTCCAAATGCGCCATCTAGAGGCCAGGACATCTCAGTAGATGGCATCACCAAATGTCTATGGGCTTTCAGAGAAGACGCAATCAAAATGGTGACATTTCATCTGAATGAAGAAACCACAGGGGGCTGGAGAGATGGCTCATTGGTTAAGAGCGCTGGCTGCTCTTTCAAAAGACCCGAGTTCAATTCCCAGAGCCCACATGGAAGCTCACAACTGTCTGTAACTCCATTTCCAGGGGATCTGATACCCACACACACACACATACAGGCAGGCAGAACCCCAATGTACATAAAATAAAACAATAAATTAAAAATCACTTTAAAAAAAAAGAAGGAGAAACAATAAAAAAGAGCTATGGCAGTGACAGCTTCTGAAGAAGCCACAAAGTTTCTACAATAAACAAATTGGGTTTTTGTCCATCCATGGCCAGAGAGGACCAACACCATGAGATGCCTGTCAAGAAAAACCTGCCCTACAGATCCATAAAGTTACTGTACAGATGTGAAACTAAAGGAGAAACTGTCCATGGGGGCAAAATTGACTAATGGGAGGGGGCAGGGCACAAAAGAATAGAGTAGCAGGAAATGGGGAGATATTATCAAAGCACATTGTATAGTTATATTTCCTTATGTAATTCAGTTTGTTAAACTTTCAAAATTTAAAGAAAAATCACTTTTTTTTTCCAGCTCTTGATTTTTGTCCTGGCCAACCTTGGAAGTATCGGGAACATCTCCAGGATTCAGAACAGGGTGGGGTGGGAACTCTTGATATAGAAAAGGAAGATGCCCTCAGCACCCTTCTGTGGGTACAGCAACCCCTGCTGTCAGCCTGCAGTGGCCATCCCCACGATTGTAAACTGTTGTAAACTGTAAGGCTGTTGAGGAGATTTGATCCCACTGTGAGCCTGGAAATTGTGAACTAGAAAAACCTGTATGGCTCAGCTCCAGCACACAGCTTTAACCCAAGAGATTTCTGAAAACAAGAGCTAAATAACATCAACCATGGGTCAAGAAGCAGAGCAAGCAACCAGTTGACATAAGAAAACTCAAGAAGGAGGGTCATTCAGTTGAAGGGTATTTAAGACAGGGTAAAAAGGAGAAAGGGCTTTTTCCTCCTGGAATTGTCTGAGAAGGATAATAATCAGCCAGAGGTCAGCTGGCTGATCTCTGCCTGCATCTGGCCTCTGAGTCTTTGTTGATAAAATAGAACATTTGAGCTTTTTTTCCTTTTTTCCTTTATAACAACAGGAGGCTCTTACAGAAGCACAGCTTACAGAATTCCCAATTTTTTGAGAAAATTCGGCATGGCTTCCACAGCTGTAACTTTGAGTCCCCAGTTCCCAGCAATGTCTCATCAGAGCTTTGAAGAATATACATACACCAAAAATAGCTCCGCCCAGCTCAGAGAAAAATCACCAGCCACTCACTCACACCATGTGGAGCAGACTTAGCGCAAGCTCTTAGGTGTACCTGGGAAACAGGAAACCACATGGAGCAGGGTTCCAGGCGACTTCTGAAACACAAACAGACTCAAGTCAGACCGTAATGTGAGAGGTCTCGTGTGCAACAGTCATTTACCTGTGTTTCTAAGTTCTACTAAAATGCACTGTAAATGTAACCTTTATTTGCCTGAAGTAATTAACCTTGGCCTAGTCCTGGAAGCTTCTAGCCTCCATACAATCTAATCTAGGCCTAGAATGTTTTCAGACTGAGACTTGTTACTGAATGAGTTCACTCTTCCTAGCTCTTTCTGAACTCCGGCTTACTTGTTCAACTCAGGTGTTCTGGTTCAAACTCTTCTCCAAGCTAACTGATTTAAAGTGGCTTCTCTCTGCTTCTGACTGACTTACTGCTTGGCCTCAAACTAACTCTAGCGATCTGTTCTAATATTCTGGCTCCTTCTCATCCTCTGGCTTATTCTGACTCCACCTGTGTCTAGCTTGTTCTCTCTTCAGTTTATCTCTGTAAAACTGTATCTGGATCCCACAAACTGAACTACCACTCACTCAGCTCCACTACATTGCCTCTCAACTCATTGATTCAAGACTGCACAGAACTGACTAGAACTCAGAGATCTGCATGCCTCTGTCTCCAGAGTACTGGGATTAAAAGTGTGTACCACCACACCTACTCCTAAACTTTTCTTTACCTGAAACTTGGTCTATATCAGGCTGGCCTTGAACTCTGAGCTCTGCTTGCCTCTGTCTCCTGGGAGTAAAGGCGTGTCAGTATTCCAGCCGGGTCACACAGACCTAGGTCTCTGGATGTGATCTCTTGCCAGAGCAACCATGTTGCTGGGTTTAATTTCTCTCTAATGCATCATTAGTCTGTCTGTCTGTCTGTTTGTTGGGGTATTGTTTAGTTGTTGTTTTTAGATGGGATTTTTCTGTGTAGTGTGGGCTGTCCTGAGACTCAACCTGTTGACCAGTCTGGCCTTGAACTCTGAGAGCCACCCGACTCGCCTCCTGGGTACTGGAAATAAAGGCCTAGGTATGAACAGATGCCTCTTAACTCTCATTTATACGCTCTAGACTCCTTTTTATTTGAATTCAGATGCACCTCGCTCGGTATATTTACAAAAGGTGTCACTCCCGTAACTCCGCACCTTTGGTTTTCTATATTTTCACCTCCAGGGTTAGTCCTCAGTGATGGAGCTCCTGACTCTCTTTTTAACCTCAGTATCAGCCCAAAGCCATTTACTCCAAAATGTTTAGGACAAAATGTATCTAGTGTTAAGAGCTGTCTTCTATTTTTCACTCTTCCATGTAAAGGATAATAAACAGCAACTTGATAAAAGTGTGAGTATCAGAAAAAACAAAAAAAAAAAAAAAACCCTTGATTTGCATAACTCCCAGACTACCCAGTAAATTAACTAACTTTAAATTGACAGTATCTACAGCCATTCCATGCCTTAGTAATATCACATAAATCAAAACTACCAAATCATTTTTTATTTTTGAGACAGAGTCCCTCTGTATAGCCCCTGCTGTCCTTGAACTCACTGTGTAGACCAGGCTGGCCTCAAACTCACAGAAACCCACCTGCCTCTGTCATCTCAGTGCTGGGATTAGAGGCGTGCATCACACTAAACTATTTTTAGATCACATCTTCGTGCCCCTTTAGATATTTCCTGTGCAACCACCTTCTTAAATTTGTTTCAGGCATTTTAAAACCCATTTCGAAGCCAATGTGGGACCTTGACACACACCAAGGAAGAAGACTCCTGTCCGCGAGGTGATCTGCATGATGACACCATGTCTTCTGTCAGCTGAAGCTTCATGGCAGTGCTGGAGTTCAGGTTTCCCAGTCCAAGGTTTCCATTACAAAAAAAAAAGTGCCAGCAGTTTCTAAGTAAGGCCTTTTCCAGTTTTAATTCCACCAGAAAATCATAGGCCTCAACTGGCTGCCTGCATTGCCAAAGTAAAAAATCTTTTAATCATATTTTATTTATTTGTCTTAAGTGTATGGGTGTTTTGCCTGCATGTAAGTCTTGTGTGCCACATGCATTCAAATGCCTATGAGGCCAGAAGAGGGCTTTGGATTCCCTAGGACTGAAGTTCCAGGGGGTTGTGAGGCACCATAAGGGTGCTGGGAATCGAACCTGGGTCCTCTGGAAGAGTAGCCTGTGTGATTTGCTGAGCCATCTTTCCAGCCCCAAATCTTTTAAAAATAATAACAAATATTGGTATAACCATCTATAGGATAGAGAGACACACATTCTCCCCATATACTAACAAAGGCACTGAAAAAACCGCCTGTGATCAGGATAACTCTATCGGATGTGCCAGGCTTCACCTAGGCTCTGACTGTCCATTGTGGCTTTCATGCTGAGAACATGTGCCCCAAAATTTGCCAGACATTATAGAGAAAGTCACAGAAAGTTGATTTGAACTCCATCCTCTCCAGTGATTTTTCAGAAAATGTTTCTCTTTATGTCTCTTATTCTATCTTTAGTTGAGGAACCATAAAATGAATGAGGCATTGAAACATTTGTCTTTTTTTTTTTTTTTTCTGGAGATGTTACAAACAACGCTTCCTTTGAAATTAGTGTTTTTTAGTGTTTCCTAATAGTTACTGCACAAGTAAGTGGTTTTGTGAATGGAGTATTTATAAATCTGTGACATTAACTAGGTAACTCTCTCCACTAGATATACATTTGCAACATTAAACACTTTGACAAAAAGCAACTTAGAAGAGGAAGGGATTTATTTTAGCTTAACATTCCAGGTTGCAGTCCATCTGTAGGGAAGTCAAGGTAGACTCTTCAAACTGTGTATATCCACAGTCAAAAACAGAAAAATGAATGCACACAAGCCGCCTGCTTCCTAGCTTTCTTTACTCACAGTTCTGGACCCAATCTACCACTGACAATGAGCTGATCTTCCCATATCAATCAATTAACAATCAAAACAAACCCCAACCTCCTTAGCAACATGTCCACGGGCCAACCTCATCTAGAGAATTCCTAAGACTCTCTTCCCAGGTCAATGTCTGGCAGTCAGTTCCATCCTCAAGATCCATATGCTAAAAGGCAAAACTGATTCCAACAAGCTGCCCTCCTACCTCCACACATGTGTTGTGTCATGTATACTTTCACAGACACACACACACAAACACACGAAGTGTAATTTAAGACTCTCTTCCTGGTTTGGGAAGGTGTCTCCCATTTGTGGTCAATATGCGGCAGAAGTGTTATTTCTGTTCCAGGCCCTACCCTGGCCACGGCATGATGTTTGTCCTCAACAACTGCAAGGTATTCGCTTCTGCAAACCTAAGTGTCATAAACACTTCAAGAAGAAGCAGAACACACGCAAGATCGGGTGGACTAAAGCCTTCTGAAAGGCAGCCGAAAAAGAGCTCACAGTGGACCTCATTCGAACTTGAAAAACACAGACATGAGCCTGTGAAATACCAGTGAGGGTTACAGAATGAAACCATTGATGCAATGAAGAGTGGAAGAGATCAACAGAAATGCCAGGCTAAATTTATAATGAACAGGTTGAAGAAAAACAAAGAGTTACAGAAGGTTCAGGACATCAGAGAGGTCAGGCAGAACAGCCATCTCATTTGGGCTCCTCTTGCAAAGGAAAGCAGCTGGAGGGAAAAAAATGGTTCAGCAGTTACAGGACGTGGACATGGAGACATACTAACAGTGCTGCCTGCAACCTGCCCTGTGCACAATGGAAACCAGTGGAGGCTGTGGGTCCCTAAGTTAATGATTGGTTACATAAGGTCCCTCAGACAAAGGGCATGTGCTTCTCTTAAGCTGCAGCCTGGAAAAGCATCCTGTTGTGCATGATTGGTCTCAGCTCAGCGTTCTGCTTCACTGTGCTATGCTCACACAATCACAACAGTTTGTGTGTAGGTGAGGATGTGAACTGTGGGCATAACATGGTTGAGCCATTGTTATACCGGCACCCTGGAGCCGGTATGTTGGAGGAGCCCTGCCGGTTGAGGTTGTAGTTAGTCTGGATAGTCACTCTGAGCTTGCTCTTTCCCAGCAGGACCTCTTGCTCTCTGCCTGACTTCATCTGCAATCTTTAGACACAGATGCCCCTAACCACATTTGATATATGGCCTGACACAGCTCCCTACTAGCTCTCCCCTCCCTGCGCCTATATGATAATTAGGTGCTATGTTTCCATTCGCATGATAGGAACGTGCTATTTAATGCAAATCAAGCATCCTTGGAGTGCCTAGCTCCAACCAATTATGTACACCTATTTTTAGAGCTCCCCACCAGGGTATTTAGAGTATTTAGGGTATTTAGAGACTCCCCAAAGGGTATTTAGCCTTTGTTCTCTGGAATTAAAGTTGAATTAGCCACCAGCTGGTTCCCAGGGTGTGTGATCCCTGTAAGGTGCTCTACCGTCATTCCAGGCACTTTTAATCTGAGGCCCTCCTGACTTCATGGGCTGCTGGGAGATAGGCCCCAGGCAGAACCAATAGCACCAGGCAACATTTCTGTACTGATTGTCTTGCTAGAGTGAAATTTTTAATGATGTGCTATTTTCCTTGCACTTGGATGGTGTGTTTATTTGGGCTATTGGGGCAGAGATCACAGAAGGAACTATTGACAATCTCAGTCTCTTCTGTTTTGGTCTCGTCTGTTTAGTAGCTTCTTATAGCTGCATACTGGCCACTTGTAATCCAGCTACATTATGTTGGGCTATCTGACCTGCTTCAGCCACTCTGCAGGCAGCTGTGACGCTGGCGATCACACACCTTACTTACTTTTCCTTTTTGGAGAAAGCTCAACACAAGTTTTGATTTCTGTCCTAGCAGACTACTCTTTCCCTCCATCCCAGCAGTAATCTAGTAACAGGAGAATCCTGATGCCTTCATAATGTATTGGTTTGTTTTTGAGACAGGGTCTCTCCATAGCTCTGGCTGTTTTGAAACTATGTAAGTCAGACTGCCTTGAACTCAGATTCACCTGCTTCTGCCTCCTGAGTGCTGGCATTAAATGGGTACGCCATCAGAACACCCCCCACCATTTTTGTTTTCTTAAAAATCCAACCAAACAAAAAGAAACTCTTGCTTTTGGAAAATAGATTATAGATTTTACTAGTAGAATGCTGCCCATTATTTGTAAATAAATATAACCCTTTATAAAGTTAAAAAAAAAAAAAAAACCTCTCTTCCCAGGTTATTCTAAGTTATACCAAATTGACAGTTAAAAACTAGCCAGTATATCAGCCACCACTTAGTTATTAAAAATTGCCCAAATGTTCAGCACTCTTCCTTTACTGTCTGATACATTTGGTAGACTGAAACTTGAGAACAGGAAATCAATTGTTGAAAGCTGTTACATCTATTCCATTCAAATGAAGGAAAACAGTAACTAATGGGTATACCGAGGCCATCTACTAATGGATATGCCGATGGCATCTCAAACTTTCCCTGCCTCAAGCCCGTAAACTCCTGTCATACCTTCAGGGCTGCTAGGAGACTGGCACCAGGGCCTGTGCGTGCCAGCCATAGGAACGACTCTGCATTCGGCATTCTGGAATGCTGCCACTGCTGACAACCCTCGTGCTACACCCTGAGGAAACACAGCTCTAGCGAAGCTGGGCTCCGGTCACTTAGAGGCTGAGTGCACTGGAGCCTGCCTGGAACGCGGTCTTACTGGGGAACAGATGGCTGGGCTTTGGTTTTGCTTCAGGCACCACCACCAATGGACTAATCTGTAGTATGACTTCCAGTTCTATGTTCACCATTAACTCTTTTAAGACATGGACAGTTCAGAGTTAGAACACGCGGACCTTCCTTAATGAGCACATGTGGCATTCCTTCCTTCTAGAGAAACATGCACTGCTATCTAAATGGGCCCAGAACAAGTCTCCAACACTGGCTAAATCATGTGAAATATGGCTAGTATCTTCCACATTTTTTCACCTAAGATTTCTCTTTATATTTTTTATATTTAAATCTCCAGGTCTCTAGGAGCCAGGTGTGGTGGTGCACACCTTTAATTCCAGAACCTAGGAGAGAGAGGCAGATGATCTCTGAGTTTGAGGCCAGTCTGGTCTACAAGGTGAGTCCAGAACAGCCAGGATTATTACACAGCAAACCTCAAGTCTCGAAAAACCAAAAAAAAAAAAAAAAAAAAAAAAAAAAGGGGGGAGGGAGAAAGGGAAGGAAGGAAGGAAAAAAAGAGATCTAGAGATCTCCAGGTCTCAAAAGACCACATCATGCTCAATTCAGCTTCCTTCCATTGCACAGCACCTCCCAATTTCTCTCCATTTCAAAACCTCAATTTTGTGACCTTTATTAAGTTTTCTTCAATCTTAACATGTTTTCAATTATTTCCTCCAAAATAAGGCCACATCTAATGCTCAATATTAACCAACTTCACAAGAACATGAAAATTCAAATTACAATTTCCCAGACTATTTTTCTTGATTGACATCAGCAATCCTACTTGAAAATCAGACATTCACAGTACAAATAAGCAGTCTTTTTAGTGACTTGTAGATAGAGAAAAATTTTCAGAGGAAGAGACTAGAAAAATAAGACTATCGCTTATGGGGAAAAGTTTGAAGTTAAGTAAATGAGGAAAAAGAAGCAAAGAAATGGAAAGAAAACACTTTAAGGATTATAAAAGTTATATTTATTCACGATGCTACATTTATTGCACTCCCTTAGAAAAATGGAGAACTGCGCATGTACCCAATTTGCACATATAAAACTTTATACAAATGGCATGTAGCACATAAAGGCCTCTGGGTATTCCTGCTTCAGGGCATCCAGTTGACCAAGTCTACTCCATAGAAAATAAAAACTGGAATTACACTCCATCTTGCTACTAAGACTTAGAAGATATTTTAAAATATAATAAAATAAAATTTTCATTTACTCTAAAAACTCAAAAATACTATAAACTGAGAGGGTACATTCTATTAGTATTGTAACAGTATGACAAATTCACACCTCATTTTGGCTGGGTCATTCAAATTAAAAAAAGAAAAATCACCTTATTTCTGACATTATCTTTCTAAGTTGTGGCTGCTGCAGGCCATTTGTCAAAAATATTTACCAAATACTTAAAAAAATCCCTTTTACAAAATAATACATCACCTTAAAGAACCAGAAAATACTAAATGTCTTTGGCTATACAACTAAAAAAGGCCATTCTCCCAACAGAATAGGGCACATTCACCTCAGAACCATAGGAACAGAAAGTGTTAACAAAAATATGCATAGAAATCACAACTTGTCTTGCCTTCCCCCATTCTGTAATAAGCAAGAATGCAGTTTACACAATTTTTCCAGATGAGACTCAATAGTACTACAAAAAATTTTTCCAACAAAGGCAAAGAATGCAAAATAAAATAATTACACAACTAAGTTGAAGGGACCAATCAAATGTTATTTGTAATTTTTTTTTTACTTGTTTGCTTGTTTTTAAGCTATACAAGTGTCAAAGTAGTAACTGATAAAAAGCCACAATCCTCACAAATGAAACTATTAGAAAAATAAATCAAATGAAACATTTATTAATAAATGAAGCCTGTTTTATTACTTCAAGTGTTAATGATAAAAAAAATTCCAGCACAGCTGTTGCATTTAAAAAAGTGAAACTACATACTATGTTTCTAGCTCAATAAGCAGATGGACCTGATGTCTTTGAATGACATAAGTTGAGCACTGTACAGCACATCTTATGAAGACCCGTAAATTAAAGAACTACTAGTTAGTGATTATAAGACAAATATTTGTTCATAGTTTCAGCTTCTTTTTTCTTCCTCGGCCATCAGGGGCACCATCCATTTTACGTTTCTGTGTCTATGAACAAACACAACAATTAGTTCTTGTGACAAGATAAAAATAACAAAGAATCAATATACTCTCAAACATGCTACAGCACGTTAGTAGTAACTAACATACAACAGGACAGGACAAGACTTTTCTCCAGAGATACAGAATAAATCTCCCAAAACCACTGTCACATCTCCAAATAATTTACTGTTGTTACATAACAAGATGCCTATTTCCTCCTGAAATACTTATATTTAAACTGCTAACATATTACTAAGACAGTGAATCCAATCTTAGAAGACTATCACAGAACTTGTAAAGTTACTGTTCTCTAATATTCCTGAAAGTCTCCTAAGATTTCAAGAATTCTCAAGAACAAGTATGCACTCCTGGCAATCAGAACATACTTTCAGAAGGACAACATGCTTTCCCATATTTAGTGCATCAAATTTAGTTTATATTTTCAGCTAACTAAAATATATTATTTCAAAGAAAAAAGACAAAATACTTTAAAAAGGTAGTTTGCTAGTGAGTAAACCGCTAGTCATGAAAGCATAAAAACCTGAGTTCTAAACCCCAAAACTCATTAAAAGCCAGACATCCCCATCATTGAAGAGTACAGGGCAGGAGAAGAGGTGCACAGACAGAACAGCCAACCTAACCAAAGTGGCACGCTCCAAATTCAGTGAGACTCCTGTCTCAAAACATAAGGTGGCACCTGACTGTCAACCTATGCCTCACCCACTGGGTATTATCACACATATGTATGAGCAACACCCCCCCACACTCACACACACGAGTGTGCACAAAATATCCAAAAGTCTATCATTCCCATCATCTATACAGTTTACATATTAGTGAATACTCACGGAAGGCTTTGGTCCTCTTTTCTTTTTCTCTGCCTTCTCCTTTTCTTCTAGCTCCATATTTTCTCTTTCAATCAAAGTAATTAAGGTATTACACCTCCGCTGGAGCTCCTGCATTATAAATATAAGTGGTAAAGTTGTTATTTCCACCTACATGTTATGTTGTCAGGACTTCATCTCTAAATATATTTTAACAAAAACAAAAATCACTCAGATATTCCCAGAAGACTTAAAAAAACAACAACAACAAAAACTAAGCAAAAAGAGGTTAATCTTTACTCACAGACCATGCTGTAAAAATACAAAAAAGGAAGTATTTCATGTTTTTACTTCATTCTTTAAAGCAGCACTAACAAATGGTCAGGGATGTAGTTCAGTGGTAGGTAATGTGCCAATAAGCAAACAAATAACTTACGTTTAAACATTAGCATACATAACAAAACCAAAACCAACTAGAACTTAAGAGATAAGAATAATCTTTTCTCTAAAAGCATTGTCATCTTAGTGTATATGCACATGAAGTCTATGATGACTTTTATCTACCTCCTTTCTCTACCAATCTATGTGGCCTCCAGAAGAGATGTGAAGTATAATGGAGAAATAGCAAATAACACTCACTAAGGTAAAAATCCATTTGCATCACTTTTGCCAGGAGCTCATTTCCTAACAGAACTAAAGAGTTTTGTTTGCTTGTTTTAGTCTCTTATATGTTAAGTAAAACTTTTACACAGGCAAAACCACAGTAAAATAATTTTGAACTACTTGGTAGAAGCTTCATGCATGGCTTAGTATTATTTCCAATAAGAGATAAGACAATAAAACAATAAATAGCAAAATTGTGTTTCCTATAAAAAGCATGCAAAGCCAGGCAATGGTGGTGCACACCTTTAATCCCAGCACTCAGAGGAGACAGAAGCAGGTGGATCTCTGTGAGAGGCCAGCTGGTCTATAAAGCAAGTTCCAGGACAGCCAGGGCTACATGGAGAAACCCTGCCTTGAAAAAAACAAAAACAAAAAAAGTGCAGTACAGCATACAAACCAATGTTTTTTATCAAGTGCACTATAGCAAACATACCCCTGGTATACCGAATCCTTTGACCTTCTTGGGCAAGAATTATGCCTCAATTATTTATCACAAAACCTATATATATTAATTATTTTCTGTGCCTTAGCATATAAAAAGTTCCTTATTTATTTATATAATTCCTTATTATGTAAAAATAACATCTTACATAAAAGAAACACAGGAGAGCATAGAGCAACTCAATCTTTCAACTAATTACACTATACTAATAGTATCTTCAGGGTAGCTCATGCTAATTACATTTCTCTTAACAATGGCATAAAATGGCAGACTTAACAACTACTGAAAAAAGTATGTATTTTACCATGATCAAATGTACCCATGGCTATGTACATTAACAAGATATTTCAAGTGCATACATTTTGTTTACTGTGGTATGTTTCAAACTTAAGACTGCTCAACCTTTGTACTTTCATTACTCTAACAAAGGTCAAAGGTGCTGAATTACAGAAGATAATCCAAAGGTAAACTTTCTTGAAATCTAACCTGAGGATGTTAGAAATGGACATCTCTCATTAGAAACAGCCAGACATTAGAACCACAAACAAGAGCCAGTCTTTAATCAGTATAAAGAATACTGTTCTATGCCGATCAGCCATCTTCTTAAAAGAACGCAGATCCAGCATCCTGATGGACAGGTAGATACCTGAAGAACATTCTTCTCTACAGAACTGTCTACTTGCAAAATCATCATGTTCAGGAGGTGAACCTGATGGTAGTATTTCTCCTCACTTAGAACCTCATTAGTGCTACTGTATAAAGCAATGTTAAAACATATAACATTTAAAGAAGAGACAATTTTTCAAATTACCTCTCATGTTTTCAAATTGTGGCTATGAGTAACAGGTGAAATTACTTAATTTCTGAAACTAAAGAAAATCTACTTCAAGGATGTTTTTTTTAAAGTTAACAAATATTGAACAAACATTGAATATACTTATTCTGAACTCTGCTGCATTACACAAAAAACCTTGAATACTCACCATTGCAGTTCTGGACTTGAGAAACCAATCAAATCTGAACTGAGGGGAATTTCGAATACATTGTCGTAATTCATCATAAACATTTTCCTTGTCAAATCCAAGCTTGTGCAGCATACAAATAAGAAAACGGTCCTCTTCCTCAGTGTAGTTTTTTCCTTTGTTAGTACCATATGATATTCTTAGCTGATGAAAGGGTGCTTTATACCGGCCAATCTACGAAAGCCATATTTTATATATATATTATATAAAATACAAGTCCTGTGAATCCATACTATCCACATTAATCTTTCCTATAAGTAACCATAAATGTTTCGTTTCACATCAGAATTTTTCATCTAGAGACTCTTACCTGCCCTTTGTACTGTAGTACTTTTATAGTGTTTCATGTTTATAACTATGAGAAATGAGATCTAAGCTTTCCAACACTTAGGAAGAAGCAGAGTCTAGCACATTTAAACCAGGCTATTAATTCAATATTCAGGTAAACTATGTTAAGAAAGTTGTAATTTTTCTGAAGAAATCTTAAATTTTGAATTATAATTTCTTTTCCTTTAACACAGCTCCCTCATCATATTCACAGACTAGAGTTACACTAGCTACTTACTACACTTAATATACAAGTACCTTTGTATCTAGTGCTTTCTTGATACTTATTCTTCTTTGAATTCTTGCCTCTCCCCTTTCAATCTGAGCCATAATCTTCTCTATGTCCTGGAGCTCATTGCATCTTTCCCAGAACACAGCTGTAAGAGTATAAAAGAATAAATAAGTGGAGAAAATGAAAAAATATAAAAAAGAAAACAGGAAGTTTCCAAAAACCTTCCGGTCAACTCTCAAAGAGTAACAGCATTCTTATATTAACAAAGTAAAACTATTACCTGAGTATTCAATGACTTCTTCTGGAGTTTTTCCTTCTACTTCTCTGGCTATATTTTCAATATCATCACGACCCCACTTCTCATTAGCTTTGATAAACTGGTTAAAATCTCTCTTATTCCAATTAGTAAACCCCTAAACAGCAATAAGGAAAATATTTAATCACAGCACATAGGACTTAGAAAATAATGCTACCATATTTTCAAATACTTTTAATATTATTAGAGGAAAAATAAATCTATCTTAACTAAGAGTTTTGGAGTGTTTACCTTTTCATGTACACACTTTTACCAGTACATTATATAGTTCTAAGAAACCTGAGCAACAAACTCTAAAAGGAAGACAGTAAGGAATGTTACATGAGAAGGCTAAACAATACTTATTTAAAAAAAAAAAAAAAAGCTTTGAAATACTATTAAGCGCTTGTAAGGAAAAGTAATAGATAGTAAAAATAAAAAATGAGCAGGTAGAAAAATGCAAGAAAAACAAAGCTTAAAAACTAGAACATGGGCTGGAGAGATGGCTCGGAGGTTAAGAGCACTGGTTGTTCTTCCAGAGGTCCTGAGTTCAATTCCCAGTAACCACACGGTGGCTCACAACCATCTAAAATGAAATCTGGTGCCCTCTTTTTGGCATGCAGGTGTACATGCAAATATATATTGTATACATAATAGATAAATAAATCTTAAAAAAAACCTTGAACACATGTGAAGTGAAAGTGAGGAAGAGAGACTGGGGTGGTAGAAAAAGAGAGGAGAAAATGGAAGGTAACAGGGTTAACCAAAACTAAGCACGTAAGAAGTCATATGGAAATCTACTACTCTATATGCAAACCCCATGAACCTCTCTTTTCAAAAAGAGCCAGTGAGATGGTAAACATACCTGCAGCCAAGCCTGATGACTTGAGTTCAATCCCTAGAATCTACACGGTAAAAAGTAATGACTCCTGCACCAAGTGTCCACACACATGAACCTAATTATATTTGTTTTTTATCAGTCTCTAAATAAGGTGTCCTACATGGACAGATAATGCTGATCCCAAAGCCATGGGATCAAACAAAACTGCCATTGCCAGGTACAGGACACCGCCCATTAAGTTGCTGGTCAGGAAGGTTCCTAATCGCTGTTGGTCAGAAACTCCAAAACAATACAGGCTATTGCCATTGTCCTGGTTGCCCACCAGGCAACTAGATAGTCAGATAGCATACAATTTGGTTGCAGGATACAGAAGACTCAAGCTAGACTCAACTGAAAGCTTCCTCCATGCTGGCATATATATAAATAAATACACAAATAAACACTAGTGCCAGAAGTGCTAAACACTACTGCAGACAATGTGGAGCTGTGAAGTGTTACCCTTCTAGCCGTAACACAGCCATTATAATCATAGTGGCAGCAGCAGTTGGTATTCAGTCATGGATGGAGGAGGGGCTCATTCGGCTCTACCCATCGCTGGGGAACTACTGGCTATTGATGCTAAGGGAAGAGGATATTTTCAGTTGTGAGCCACTGGTGAGACTATCATGTTCTACCTAGTGGACAGTTTCATACCCATACTCACATAGACAGATCTAATTAAAAACTCAGTGGGTCCAACAATGGGACCGGGGTGGGGTTTTACAGTGGTAGGAAGGATTAGAGAGATGCTGAGGGGCAAGAGCTGACAGAATGCATGGTATGAAATTGTCAAATTTTTATAAAAGGGTAGATTAAAGATCAGATTCTCCAATGTTTGTATCTCAAAGATTTTTTTAAAGATATTAAGCAGATTTCATCAGGACTGGCTTCATTGTCTTCTTCTGTGGACTGGTAAGGCTGCTCCCCCCTCAGGTGGAAGTGATTAAAGAGCTAGCCCATGAAGAGGGAGGAAGAGTGAGATTGAGAGGGGGTGGGGAAGAGGACTACAGCTGAGATACAAAGTGAATAAACTGTAATTAATAAAAATTAAAATTAAGATAAAATAGTAAGCAGAATACATCTGAGAGAGGGTTACTATCTGGAGTATACAAGAACTCCACAAAATTAAACCCAACTCAAAGAACCCTGTAAGTAATGGGCTAAAGAAATGAAAAAGCAGCTTACAGAAAATTAAATACTAATGACTAACGAACATATTTAAAAAAAAAATCAATACAAATGGCTAATGAACATACATAAACTATCCAATTTTACTTTTCAATAAATAGAAATTAAAATGACATTGCAATTTTATCTCAGATCAGAATGGAAGTCATGAAGAAAATATCAAATACTGACAAGAATGTAAACAAAAAGGAACCATTATATGCTGGAATTATATGTAGGAATTTAACCATTAACCATTATATGTAGGAATTTAAACTAGTACAGCCACTAGAAGTCACTATGGCAGGTTTTTCTTTTTAAGACTTAATTAATTTTATGTATGTAAGTGTTTTATATGAATATACGTCTGTATCATGTGAATCCTGGAACTAGAGTTGTGGGTATTTGCAAGCTGCCATGTAGGGACAGAGAATAAAAACCTGATCCTCTGCAAGAACAAACAAGTGTCTTAACATCTGAACCTTTTCTCCACTCCATATAACAGTCCTTTTACCCAGAAGACTCCAAATCAATGTATCTGAGACACCTGTACATCAATGTGTATTCAATAATCATCCTCAAGAGCTAAGTTATGAGACCAACTTAGTTGTCCAAAAACACAGGAAAGGATAAAGAAAATGTAGCACAAGTAGTGTGTGGAAATCTTTTTCAGCTAACAACTATTGTTGAGAGGAAAATGGAAGCAACTGGAGATAATCTTACTAAGTGAATGAAGCCAACCCCAAACAAACACTGTATGTCTTCCCTCGTTTGTTGTATCTAGACTTTATGTAGACACCTAAAATTTTATATATATATATATATATATATATATTATACACACACACACACACGACACACACATTATGATATGAATGCAGAAGGGAGAGTAGAAGAACAAAGGAGACTAACAAGTAAAGAGGAAGGGGAAGGTGGAGTGTATAGGAAGAATGTATACAACATGACGTATAGTTGGTATGATGATTTTTTTATGTAACAGTACCAAGTAAAATGACTATACAAAAATTTTAAACTTTTAAATTAATTATCAAATAGAAATTTGTGATTTAGAATAATTTGGAAGTATGGGAGATTCACAGAAAGCTAGCAATACTGAAATCAAGTTCTACAGAATACCAACTCTAATTACATATTCTTTAAGCTCAACTAGTACTGAAAATTAAATGCAGCAGCATGCATTCAAGCTTCCCCATGCTTAATTCTCCTCCCCTACCTCTTCATCGTGCTGGCGACTAGAGCTGGAATGCCTGTGCTGGAGAAGCACTCCGGTATTCGATTGCATTGTCAGCCCCAATTACTCTCTCTGAAAGCAGAAGTCTGTACTACGTATGCCTCAACATGCCTAAAACAGTACTTTACAAAATGACTTAATTTGCATTACTCAAAAGTTATACCTGTGTCAGAAGCTTTTCTTTTTCTTCTAACTCCTCATCATTAAGTGGCTCCGCTTCATCAATTTTAAGCTGTTCTTCTTTCTGTGCCTGTGCTGCATTAGGTAGATCAGGACTCCGAGGCACCTAACAGATGTTTTCCAATGCCATCAATTGGTAAATTTTAAGAGGCTTAATAAATTCTTAACAAATTAGCATTACATGCTTTTCAATATACCCATGAAATTGTTTAATTTCCAATGTTACATCTTTAAAAATTATTACTCATGAATTTTTTCTTTTCAATGAAAACTCAGAAAGTTCATATACTAAACATATAAAACTAGAATACAGCAGGAAACAGGATTTCCTACCAGGCTCAAGTTACTTAAGCAAATGTCAATTAGCAGTTTTGCCTTTGTGCTTCTAAGTAGAAAATGCATAGGGAAGAATTTTAATCACCTTGTACCCAATAGTTTTCCTGTAATACAAAATTTCTTTTTCCAGTAATTCAAATAAACGTGGGGGAAAGAACTGGAAATCCTGAACATTTGGTTGTTTTGGAGGTCGAGGTGCCTAAAGAAAAATAAAAACAGTATTGTCCATTAAAAAACAAAAACACACATATACAGACACATCCATACTGTCATTTCCTAAACTATAACAGCCAATTATCGAAGAGAATTCACCTTTAAATAAAAATGAACTGACATTAATCAAAATGTAAACAAATTTAACAATAACACAAACCATAATTCTCAATTTTATTTTGTTGTAAAAATTTGAGAAACACTTCCATGCTGTCACCTTACCTTGGGTGCTTTAGGCTCACTGACACGGAGAGCTTCCCTGAAATATGCATCAACAGCATAGTTGGCTTTTCTTTCTCTTTTAGGTGGTTCAATCCACTCTGTGAATGCAATCTAGGATGTGGGGAATAATTAAAAGCACTAATATCATTATACACAGCAATAAAATACCAACAGTGATTTATAAATAAAAATATATTGACAAAATACTAGACTAAAAATACTGTAAAGGTGAAGATTATGGTATTTTTTTTACTACGCAATTAAAACAGAGGACAAAATCTATAAAATACTACAGAATATATACTAAAGTCCAAATAAGAAAAAAATAGACATAATTTTCTGAGAAAAACTTCTGAAACTATGTTCAGTACTTGTCTAAATGTTAAGCAATAGGAAAGGCATTTCTTCTATTATAACATTTGACAATTTCTCTCTGTAATAGCAAATATTGCTAATGAAACTAAATCATTTTGCTAACAACCAATTCAAGTTCTAAGAAAAATAGCCTGTGGCATTTTTATTGACACTCAGTTTACTTTCAAACATTCCCAACTATACTCTCACTACACAAAACTGCTTTCAGTAACAGTGTACAATGAACTTTATCATATAAATTAAAAATACTCCAAACTCGCCAAGCAGCACACATTTATGACAGCACTAGAGAATAGAGGCGTCAAAGGCCAGCCTCAGATAGAAAGTGGGGGCCACCCAGCACTGTGTTAAGACCACTCCTTATTAGGAAGTAAGTAAGCAAGTGATCAAATCAGAGTTTACAAGCTCCAACACTACTTAAACAATGAAAAACCTAGGCTGTAAAATAATATCTAACAAAAGATTCCAAGTTTTCATTAAAACTTCATTGTGAAATAAATACCTTTTGTTTTTCTCTGTAGTCTTCTCCTTCGAAGTTATAAACACTGGATTCTGTATCCATTGTAAAGTTTCTAAGAGAGCTTTCACCCATCTTGGAGAGCTTTTCATTCATTTCTGCAGTCTACACAGAAAAAAAAAAAAAAAAAAATCTTATTGAAAGCAAAATAATCTTAAAACCTGTAGTCAAAACAGATTGGACTTTCAGAAACTAGAAAGACGGATCAGCAGTTAAGAATATTTGTTGCTCTTCCAGATAACCTGGTTCAGTTCACAAGGCAGCTCACAACTACATTTAACTCTGGTTCCAGAGGAATCCAGGGAAACCCTCTTCTAGCCTTCTTGAGCAGTAGGCACTCATGATGCAAAGACAAATACCAATATACATAAGTAAATTTTAGAAAATTAGACTTTAACAATATACAAAAGCTTGATTTTTATAGAAAAAAAAGATGGTAATCCACAAAGGAAATATTTTCTCAACTAGTTTTGATCTACACTGTCAGGTCCAGAGGAAACTCCAATTTTTCAAACTCCAATTATCCAGACATAAGATCAACCTGGACTATAGGAGGGTTTCTGGCAGGTAGATGAAAACCATTCCTCAGGAATTTGTCAAGCCAGTTGTTACCAAAAGGAGCCCCTTTCCCTTACCTGACAACCTTCCTATCATTGGTACTATCAGCATATCAAAGCCCATGCTGGCCTCCAGGCTCCCTCAGTATCACAAGCACCAGTTACATATTTCAACGTCCATGCTCTCATGATAGCATCCTAGCCCCTCTCACCTCTTCTCCTTCCTAAACTCCATCTAAGCTCTTGAAGGGCATTCCTCCTTCCAGCTACTCATCCTTCTCACAGCCAAACTATTTTCACTATTCTTCCCTTTGTTCATGAGATTTTTACTATGCTTTCCTACTCTCTGCTGCTTTCCCAGCCTTGGCCATATATGCTCCTTTGAACATGTTCTTTCTCTGCTCTGGACTAATCCAGAAAAACAAAACAAAACAACAACAACAAAGAAACAAAAAAAAAAAAAAAAAACACAGCAACAACAACAACAAAAAGACTTCTCCTTAATCATGCAGTCATGTATGATTATGGAGAACAGACATGCTGTCAGTTTATTCATAAACTGTTACAAACATTATCATTTACTATGCATCTCACCTTCTTTGCACCTCTTTCCAAAATACCATCAATATCCTCATCAGTGATTTCACTTTCTTTTGAAGCAAATACATGTGTGGCGCCGTGTCGAATCATTTGAAGCATCTCATCTTTCCCAATTTTGTTCAGGTTCTGATCTACAAGTCTCCCTGAAAAAAAGATTGTGTTGTATTAAATTAATTAGACTTTATTTCACTGTAAACTTAAAAATTTAAATGTTACCCATTTCTCTTTACTATTAATTTACAAATTATCAAACTCACTATTACAATAAATTTAATGTCACATTTTCCAACCAGGTAAGTTTTTAAAATATTTCTAAAGCTTACATATAACATAATGTTATCTACTATATAGTGGTTTAATACATTGCTCTTTGAGGAATACAGTATTTGAGATATTTGAAAAATCAAGCTGCTGAACGCAGTGGCACACGCCTTTGATCCCTGCACTCTCAGGAGGCAGAGGCTGGTATATCTCTGGGTTACGTTAAAGGCCAGCCTGTAGATAATGAATTCCAGGACAGGCAAAGAGCCACATAATGAGATCCTGTCTCAAAAACAAACAAAGCAAAAAAGAAAATCAAAGTTGAGAGGAAATCTCACACATTTTAACATGTGTAAACAAGTCTTCCGAAAAAGCAGACGTAGGCAAACCTGAGTCCAAGGCCAGCCTAATCTACTTAGCAAATTCTAGACTAGCCAAGGCTACACAGTGAGACCATTTCAATAAACAAATAAATAAATTTTTTTGAATCAGAAAAGAAAATATATAGATACGATAAACTCAAAAGCTGAAAATATAGTTTCATTATAGACAGAAAAGAATTCAACATTAATAAAATAAGACATTTAACTGGTAGGAATTTAGCCAATCTTGATTTGTGTTTTCACAAATGGCCAAGTATGTCTTTCTTAAAGCTGATCTGATACAAGAACTTGAAATTTCTTTCAATTGAGCCAAATAAAGTCCCACCCCTCTCTAGACCTGTGGGTCTAGTCAAATCTCCCACCTACTAAACTGTAAAGTTCCTTGAAAATATTAACTCTTGGTCTACTTGTTGCTTTAATCTCAATAGCAAGAATACTGCCAGGTATCTGGCAGTCACTTAGTAAATAGTTCCAAATAAGAAAAAAGTAAGTAATTTTTGTCTTTCAATTCCTCAGTATTCCCCAGTGTTTATAAATCTTCACCACATCTCAATTTAATATATGCTATGTTGAATGTCATATATTTTATATATTATCCCCATTAATTCTTAAAAATCTTAATTACGAGGCTAGGCATGGTGACTCATGCCTTTAATCCCAGCACTCAGGAAGCAGAGGCAAGTGGATATCTGTAAGTTCGAGGCCAACCTTATCTACAAAGAGAGTTTCAGGACAGCTGGGGCTACATAGAGAAACCCTGTCTTGAAACAAAACAAAAATAATTTTAAGTATTGCTTTTATTTCCACTTGAGTGACATATGAGGCTTAGGTCGAAGAAAACTGCTAGCTAGTATATACTAAAATCAACTTACCTAAGCTCAGAATTCATTGCCTTAATAACAAAATTAAAAGTGAAATAAATATCTAAAAGATAAGCCTTCTTTCTTGGCGGTTAGCTGGACTCCAGGTCCTTAAACCTTCCCTCAGAAAGCATCAGACAGAAACGTGTTGCTGCCAATCCTTAAGGAATTAGCTAAAGCTCCAGGCCTCACCTTGTTGAATGACTATCGAATCCAGTCTTAGCTTCATCTCAGCACGTTCCACTATTCTTTCTTCTACAGTGTTATCAGTTATAAAGCGAAACACTCGGACAGTCTTTGTTTGTCCAATTCTATGTGCTCGGTCCTAGCAGAATTAAATTTTATGTCATTTTGAACATAGATAAAAAAGTGAAATAATACAGAAATACATGTACACTAGAAGCAAAATTTAAATACGAAATATAAAATATAACACCTATAATATGGAGTCCTACTATATAAGTATTTCTTAAATTCTCAGTTAATCAAATTAAATACAAGGAAAGCTTCCAAAGACTAAAGGAAATCACAGGAGGTTAACAGACAAGGCCAACCACATAAGTTAACACAATGACACTAGCTAACAGGCAAGACTGTAATTTCAGTTTGTCAATCATTTCTTTTACTTGCACTTAATTTCAAAATATTTTCCTTCATAAAATTAATAAAATCTTAATTATCACTTATTAGGAAAAAAACCTGAAAAAAGTCCTTCACAAATGATATCAGACAAAAGTGAGCAGTGCAGATACTTCAAAGTTTCGCTTACAAACACCCAACATCTAAGTCAACAGTCAGAATCTGTACATTCCACAGTAGTCTATGGATCACGAATTTTCTTGGCCTTAGAATCAACTTCTTCATTTGATCAGATACTCACAAAATGGGAATTTTAGGTGCCCCAAGTGGCAAATGAACTAACTCACAAATTAATTTCCCTTTTCTCTTAAAGCACAATTATACTCATCTACTGACCCTCTCATTCACCTTCACTGACCTCTTAGGTCAAAACAAATAAAATTCTGAAAGTGGCAGTGGGTGCTTAACTTTAAATAAGATAACTTCATCAGCCTCTACCCCATTCAAGGCTTCTTCCCAAGAACATCAAAAAGAAGTGAAAGAAAAAGGTGGGTGAAGAAATCTATGAAGAGGAACGCTATCACCTACACATAACATGTCCACTACAGGCACTGACCTATAGCACCTGTGGCTACCTGGCTAGCATCAAGCCCGTCAAAATTCCAGTTTTGAGATCCCTATCCCTAGCCAAGAAACTACTGGCAGATAATTGCTAGTGGGGGAAGGAAGAATCTTTTTCTCTGGGTGTAGCCACTGGGAGGTTGGCCTTATCCAGTAGATGGCTCCATAACAAGTGCAATAACTGGGATCACTGGGTTATTTAAAAAAAAAAAAAGACATAAAGTTGAGAAGGGAGAAATGTATTAAGATGAGGCAAAGAAGAGCAGGCAGGGGGAATGGGAGATGTATATGACCAAAATAAAATATATACATGTAAGGTATTATCAAAGAATAGTTTAAAATATATTTATAAAAATAAAGAAAATTGTGGGCTGAGAAAATAATTACTTCGGTAAAGAAACTTGCTGCTCAAGCCCGATGACCCGAGTTCAATCCCTGAAAACCAGATAGGGGAAATAGAACAGACTCCCGAGTTGTGCTTTGGCCTCTACTTATGCACCAGGCAGAGATGTGTTGACACACTTTCTACATAACTAAATTTTTTAAAAGAAGGTTTTACAGCTTGGCATGGTGCTGCATGCCTTTAATACCAGCACTTTGGGAGGCAGAGACAGGTCAGTCTCTGAGAGGCCAACATGGTCTACAAAGGAAGTCCAGGACAGCCAAGGCTAAAAAGAGAAACCCTGTCTCGAAAAACAAAACAAACGAGGAAAAAAAAAAGAAAAAGAAAATTCTACCAGGTTAAATTAGGATGTTTACAGAATGTTTACCCTTCCTAAGACATCTACCAAGCACACGAAGTATTTACTTGAAATCTCTTACCATAGCCTGAAGATCAACTTGAGGATTCCAATCTGAATCATATAAAATTACTACATCAGCAGTTGCAAGATTGATGCCCAGACCACCAGCACGTGTGCTTAGCATAAAAACAAACTTTGTGCTGTTTGGTTCATTGTACGCATTGATGGAGTCCTATGGAAGTAGAGTAACCAGTGTTAGGCACTTCTGTCATGCTTGTGGGATGGATTTTTAAAGACATGATCTCACTGTGCAGCCCAGCTGGCCGAAAGCGCACTGTGCTGATCTTCGCCTGCCTCCTGAGGGCTGGATTTAAAGGCACACTCCACCACAAGCAGCACTGGGGGAGTGTTTTTATATTGCCCACACTGACCAAGCACCTGCTCGTTCTGCGGTTGCCAGCAGGTCAGACTACAGGTCTACAACCATCGTGACTGGCTTAGAAAATGATTTTCTCTAGAGCATGATCGTGCTTATCTATAATGAATCCCAACACTCGGGAAGAGGCAGAAAGATCAGCAGTTCAAGACCACACTCGACTACACAGTGACTTTCAGACCAGCCTAGCTATGTAAGTCCTTGCCTGAAGTGATGGCTTTGTAGTTAAGAGCACTAGGTGCTCTTCCAGCCACCCTGTCTCCATACCCAGCACCCAAGGGGCAGCTCACAACCATCTGTAACTCCAGGCCACAGGGCTCCAATACCCACTTCTGGCCTCCTTAGGCACCAGGCACATACAAAGCACAGACATGCAGGCAAGATAAAATAAAACAGACTTAAAAGAAAAATATATATATTTATTTTTAAAATAATCAAACATTCTAATACAATGCAATCATATTAAATTGGTACATGCTAACAGAATATGAAAAATAAAACTCTTTTACCTGACTTTTTAACTCCCCATCCTTCTTTACTTACTTGTCTCTCATCATGGGGTGTCTGCCCATCCAACCTGCAGTACTCATAATTTCTCCACATGCAATAATCTTCCAAAATGTCTAACACCCGTGTCATCTGACTAAAGATTAGTACTCTTGAACCTGAAGAAGATAAATAGCCCATTATCAGAGATTTTAATTACAGAAATTTTTAGTTAAAAATTTAAGGCTAAACAAAAGTAAGACTAACAAATTCCCCTCAGTTTCAAATTATTTATTTGGTTAAAAGGATAAAAATGACATTAGCAAATAGCCAGGGTCAGTCATTTTCTGCCTATCTTCCATCATGGAGTGAAAAAGAATGACATGTGTACAGTACACTAAGGTAAACTGTCTGGTTTAGGACAATGAATCATTAGTCTAATACCTTTTATTTTTAAAAGTAGTATTCCACTGCTCAATTTTTTCTTTAAACATGATCCCCTAAACTCTAACGCTAAACCCCTAATGTTAATTCTAATTATAACGACCCATTTTAACGCTATACTAGACCATAGACTGTCCTCATTTATATCAGAAGTCCTTCACTTGTCTGCAATTTGGATTATTCTGTTTTCTTCACAGACAGCTATAGGAATACCTGCAGTATGACCATGGAGCTGTTTTGAAAATAACTGATATGGTTAAGAGCCTGACTCAAGAGCAAGGCTGACGACCTGATGCACACATTCTTGCACCCAAATGTGTAGGGATGATCTGGTCTCCATCTCCTTACAAAGTACAATGTAACTTTAATTAACATTTAATAGACCACAAGTTCCTGTCACCTCTACCTACCAAATGAATTCTTTAATTACTCAGCTATTTCTACAAAAAAAAAAAAAAAAATTTACAAAAAAGTAAAATAAAAGTAGTCAATTCACTAAGAACTGCAATGGTGTTTTTGGCTGTCATTATCAAGGTCCATCTACTGGTACAGCCATGTCTCCTTCAACAATCACACTTAAGTCAGGTGGTGGCACATGCCTTTAATCCCAGCACTTTGGAGACAGAGGCAGACCCTGCCTTGAAAAACAAAACAAACAAAAAAAAACAAACAGAAAAACCACAATAAAGAAAAAAAGAAAGAAAGAAAGAAAGAAAGAAAGAAAGAAAGAAAGAAAGGAAGGAAGGAAGAAAGAAAGAAAACAAATTTCCAAGTTTTTGCTACTTTTCAATTTAATGCCAGTAAGACAGATACCTTGTTCTTTTAATTTCGGGAGCAGCTTGTCCAAAACCACCATTTTGCCACTGTTGGTAACTAGATGCATGTCTGTTGTGTAAGGTGGACCGGGTTCAGCTCCATCAAAGAGGTATGGATGATTGCAGCATTTCCTCAACTGCATCAAAATGTTCAATAACCTCATTTTGTCCATCTTCCCTGCTGAGTTTAATATGTCTATATCCTTCATTAATATCCGGGTATACCTATTAAAAAAGAAATTGTTTAATGCCTGACACATTGCATACTTAATACCCTTACCCACCCCAATCACAAAATATTTAAGAATAATTTAAATAAACCATTGTCTGAAATCTGCTTCATAAATTGGTACAATAGAACAGATTACATCCCATCATTAAATGATGGGTCATTATGCTACATGTCGTGTACCTGGAGCACATCAATTCCCACGGTATAATTACTCATCATCTGTAACCTTGCATTTTTTTGGTTGCCTATAGTATTTTAATATTCACATTTATATCCTTGGACCTTAAGGACATTAATTTAAATGTTCAAAACAGTGCACCCGAACAGAAATAAAGTAATGTGATACGCTTTTGTATAACTGAAATTAGAAAGAACATACATCAAGTATTGAACATAATTTTAGTATGCATTATTTTTTCTACACAAAAATTACTCATCTTACTCGATTAGTCATAAACCATAAAATACTTCAGACAATAGACTGCATGTACAACTATGCTCTATGAAAGCATTCTTAGGGCCAGGTGGTGGCGGCGGCACACATCTTTAATCCCAGCACTGGGAAGGCAGAGACAAGCAGATCTCTGTGAGTTGGAGGCCAACCTGGTCTACAGAGCAAATTCCAGGACAGCCAAGGCTACAAAGAGAAGCCCTATCTTGAAAAGCCAGAAAAAAAAAAAAAAAAAAAAAAAAAAAAAAAAAAAAAAGCCTACTAATGCAGAGGTCGCCCCATCACTAAAGGACACTGGCCTGTGCCACATACTGGGTAGCTAGTGCAGCACTGGAGTAAGAGAATTAACAACTAGAAAAGGAGGAAGAATCCTGAGAGCTAAGGCAAGATGACGAGACTAAATGAACATGGTATGACTTCAACATATTTATTTATAAATACAGAGGCAGAAATATGTTTGTCAACTATAACTATAGGCTAAAGTCAAACCATAAGAAGTCACATACTAAAAGTGTAAAAACTAGCCAGGTGGTGGTGGCTCACGACTTTAATTCCAGCCAGCACCTGGGAGGCAAAGGCAGCCTGGTTTACAGAGTGAATTCCAGGACAGCCAGGACTATACAGAGAAACACTGTCTCAAAAAACTAAAAGTTTAAAACTGTCTGGTAGCAGGGAGTAATCTACATCTAAAGATTAAAGTCTTAGTCAAACCTAATTTTCTGAACAAAGTAACTTGAATGAACCTAAAGCAATGTTTAAAGTACAATTCAGAGCAGACTTCCATTACAATTCTGACTAACAGTTTCACACGTTTAATAATACCAGTTCACCTCTGATATCCACTCATACCCTAATTGTATATTTTATAGCAATACAGGGTAAACCTAGTATCTGCTGCCTTTGAATAGCCTTTCTAAGGTCCTGAGAACATGGAAAAAATACATATAGCTTTATGAATTAAAATTTACATATATAAAGATAGTTTAAAGGTTAAGCACACTGGCTGCTCTTGAAAAGGATCCAGGTTCAATTCCCAGCCCCCTCTCAGTGGCTCACAGCCGCCTATTATTCCTGTTTCAGAGGATCTAATGCCCTCTTCTGATCTCCACAGGATGTGGCAGTCACATGGCAAATTAGATATATATGCAAGGAAAATATTCATGCAACAAAGGTAAATAAAAATACAAAAAGTTTTTTAAAATTTTTGCATACACATAAGTCTACATGTATATATGCGTGCATATATGCATATATTTGTGCATCTATGTACATATGCCCATGTAAAATGGTATCTCAGGTCAGTCTCAAAAGTGATATCCAGCCACAGATAACTTTGTACCTCTGCTATCCTACCTCTGCCTTTCCAGTGCTGTGATTAAAGGTGTCTATCATCATGCCTAGTTTATGTGGCGATGATGACTGAACCCAGGACTTCGTGTTTAGATAAACACTCTAACAAATGAGCTACATCCTGAGCCAACATTTTTGCTTTGTTTCATCCTCCTTAATTCTGTCCATTAGCTGTCATGTCTGGCCAGCAAAATACTGTACTTTTTAAATACAGAAATTACTACTCAGTTTTAAGTGAACTTTGGGTGAAATTAAACAGAAGCATAATGCTCAATATTAAGATAACTAAATTAAACTTCTAGTTTTTATCAGTTGTCCAAAATAAACAGACAGAAGGTATACCCACCAGCAGAATAGCCCTGGGCAGCAAAAACCATACTACAAGCCAGTTTGGTGTGCTGGCTTGCCTGCTGCCAACTCCCTTTTCACAGTCACTGCAGTGACCGGTTAAGCTTGCTCCAAAGACACAAGTTAGGAAAATGAGGCTGTAAGATGAGAGTCTAGAAGAGCCGTCTAAGCACATACCACTCCCTTTGCATCTTGCTGAGGCCCACGTAGATCTTTACTTCTTTCTTGGGAGGCAAACTTTTTTCAACATCAGCTTTAATTCGACGAAGGAGAAATGGACGCAAAACCTTAGAAAGGGCAGAGAAGATAATCTTATATGCAAAATTCTTAAAATTATGTACCAAATAGATGAAAAAATTTGAATACCAAGTAATTTTTAGGATTTCCCTGTTCAAAATACATCATTTATCACTATTGCATTCCTGAAGGGTAACGATTTCATCACTTACTTTGTATGTGAGTATTTATAATACTTGCTATAGTCTCATCAAATACTAGAATACAATGGTGGCTTTTTAGTTTTTTCAAGACAGGGTTTTTCTAAGTAGCCCTGGCTGTCCTCAACTCACTTTGCAGACCTGGCTAGCCTCAAACTCAAACTCTGCCTCCCAGAGTGCTGAGAACAATGGTGTATTTTAAAACTACTTACAAAATTGCTAATTCATGCTAGCTTAAAAATTAGTTACTTGCACACATACAGTTCAACACTGCTTAAGAAATGGCTAGCCCACATTAAGCGCTGTATGTCTAGCTTTTAAATAGTTACCAATTACAAAAGGATTCAATGGGTCAACTATAAAAAAAAAAAACTTGAGTTGTGTTGGCAAGTTTAACATATCCACGTACTCAGACACACTACAAATGCTCAGTCCCTCCCAGTTCTTTCTTAACAGTACGCAATATTCTTACTTTTTAAACAACACAGATCACTTTCACCTATTATTTTTAATTTCATATAACATATTATTTCTATATATTACCATTCTGTTTCAATGTTTGTGACTGGTATCTAGGTTTCAAAAAGCAGTTATTTTTATAAAATGTAAGTTTTAATATAACACTAAAACTAAAAATTATTTTTATACATTCTTTGTACTAGTTCTACTGACTTATACAAACACTGACTACATTACATTACAAATTTAAAATGGGTGAGAAAAACTGTCAGCAACTCTTGTCTGCTTTTACAGCAAACACCAGCTACTGCCAAGACAAGTAAGAAGACCTTCAGTCCTACTTGGCTCTCTTCTAAAATTATCCAGCCAAATGCAGCTTGATAAACCCAGGAAAGTCAGCCAAGAAACCACCAGACCACCCCAAAACTCTGATATTATTTAAATGCAAACTATTAAGATAGAATTCTGTAGACTGTTTAAGGAGTGATTTAGTGGCACTACGTAGCTGATAAATCATTCCTAAGAATACCAAGCTGAGCTTTAAAAAAAAAAAAAAAAAAAAAAAAAATCACTATTGTATATATATATATTCATGATATACCTACTATGGCACAGATGTGGAAACCAGAAAACCATGTCAAATCAGTTCTCTCCTTTCACTTGGGATTTAACTTGGGTCACTATGCTTCTAAAACAAGCACCTTTCTATAATGCTGATCCATGTCATCAGCCTCTAAGACTGATTCCTCTATGTCCTTTTCATCACAGAGCCACAGACACTTAGTGGGAATTCCAAAATGGAAGGGCAGGAGGACAAAATAGAGAATGCCATTTCTCTTCAGCCTTGACTTGATAAGCATTTCAAAGTATTCTGAGAAAAATTAATGATACCGAAACACCTGACCCTGCTGTTTCGTCTCCTCTACCTACATGGCTTTCAAAGGAAAGCCATTGAGTAAAGGGCATGAGGGAAAGACAGAAAAGAGTCAAATTCTTCTTCATTTTTCATCATTAAGATTTTATCAACACCTTAACCTTTCAAGACTTTCAATCCTTTGAATAAGAAAAATCTAAACAGTACTTAAATGCTTGACTGCTACCTGAATTAAAAGTTCTTAGGAGACTATCACTACTTTCAGATATGCTTAAAAAAATCCAAAAAACAAACAACCCACCCCACAAAAACTCAATATACAAGTTATTTAAAAGTATAATTTATATAGGAAAAAAATGATCACCCTAGCATAAGACATCATACCTATAAACCTCAGCACTTGGGAGGCTCTGGCAAGAGGATTACCTAGTTCAAGGCCAGGCAGGGGTGCAAAATCATGTCTTAACAAAACAGAAGAGGGAAAGGGCAGAAAAGGGGAAGAGGAGAAAGAGAAGATAAAAGAAAAGTATCTACTGAAGCCAGGTACCGTGCCAAGTAAGTAAACGCGTTTTCAGCCTTTTCTGCTTGCAATCAATCAAGGAAAAATTTCAGCCCCCTGTAGAAAGTCCTACAATGTCAGAATGCTCAAAGGACTAAAAATGGAATAAATAAATATTCAAAGTACCCAGGCCAGCCTCAGCCTAGATGGTCAACAAAGAAGGTGGTAGATATATCTGAGTCTTCGGCTACATAAAAGAAAACTGGGAAGAAGAGATTCCTTGTTTCAAAACTATTTGAGATATAGTAAAAACAACAAACAAAAATAAGTGATATTAGTCAAATGTTTTCAATTAAAGCTGGAGTACTATGAAAAGACTGGATGTTGGGATTGGAAAACATCGCATGATTTTATCTCCCAGGGAAATTTTACCATGTTTATTATATAGACATTTTTATTGTCACAAATGGCATCAAGGAAAAAGTATTAGGGATGTTGTTAAAAAGACTATCGATGGACGGATGGATGGATACAGTGAGAGAGAAACACACACAGAGAGAACACAGTACAACCTTCTCTTCTCCCACTTCTATCCCCTTCATATTACCCAAGCCAAAGTGTTAAAAGATGTTGAAAAGCCCTAGTATTAGGTCATGAAAGAACTTCTAGAGCATGGTTACGATGTTTTGCTTGATCCTGATAAACAACAGTATCCTTATCGATCTACCAACTTTATGTACACTCACTATATTTAAAGAGAGATGTATCGACTGCTCCTATTATGGAATTTAAAATAAAACTAAGCTTTAAGAAGTTATCTATTCTGTCACCAAGTACTGTTTTATCCTTTTCACTGTACCGTTTGTAACTAGGGATTACTTTCTTCTTCATTACATTAAAAGTACATGCTAGGTTCTATACTAAAACCATCACATATCATCTCCCTAATGTCATTTCAACAGTGGATTTTAAATTCAAACAAATATAATTCTATACCATACTTCTGTTAACAGTAAAATAATTAAAATACTTTCCCATTAAAAGTTATGTTCTAAGCTGGGCATGGTGATGTACGCCTGTAATCCCGGCACTCAGGGAGGCAGAGGCAGGAAGATCTCTGTGAGTGTGAGGTCAGCATGATCTACTAAGTGAGTCCAGGACAGCCCAGACTACACAAAGAAACCCTGTCTCAAAAAAAAAAAAAAAAAAAAAAAAAAAAAAGTATGTTTTAACCATACTTACCATATGTAGCCTTTCAACTAGCTTTTGATCCCCTAGGCAATTATTTGTATCAAACCAGGAATCAAAGTCCTAGATCAACAAACAAAAAATATCCTAAGGTCAAAGATAAAATTAAACACATGCCCTATAACATCAGTGTAAAAATTATTTCTAAAATTAAAATAGTACTTAAGTTGTAAGCCACAGAAGAACATTTAGTCTACGTCCAAGTGTCATATTGACCACTAGCTCCAGGACAAGCAGCTGAGTCATATTACTCCCTAAGCATTGTTCCACAAATACACAGACTCACAATAAAGAGTCTGAAAGCTACTTTACAGAAGTAATTAGAATACACAACTCAAGGTTTCTAGAGAAACGTCCATCTCATTAATTAATTTAAGTGAAACTGAGATTAAAAGCATTTTGTTACTATTTAAGTATGATCAGAGTAAGAATAATCTCCCTAACAATTACCTTTAAAGTATCTATTATAAATTTGCTGTTAAGTAAACATAATCAGTGTTATAACTGAGAGCTTTAACAGAAAGCATTAAATAAGTTTTAGCTAACAAAA
Source organism: Psammomys obesus (assembly GCF_907164565.1). NCBI lineage: Eukaryota > Metazoa > Chordata > Mammalia > Rodentia > Muridae > Psammomys > Psammomys obesus. The sequence continues at coordinate 2,017,128 of NW_026590809.1, read as the reverse complement.
ACATCTTGAAACTATCTCTAAAACATCAAAATATTTAGAAGAATTAAAACTTTCAAATTTGAATGTGCTTTTTCCACACAAATTTACATTCTTTCTAAAATCACCCTTAGCTGGGCGGTGGTGGTGCATGCCTTTAATCCCAGCACTTTAGGAGGCACAGGCAGATCTCTGAATTCAAGGTCAGCCTGATGTACAAAGTGAGTTTTAGGACAACCAGAGCTACTGAGAAACCCAAAACACAAAACAACAATAAAAAAAAACCTCACAAAATGTGAGATACATAAAAATACTTGAAAATGCTTAAAAACAGCATTTTAGCATAGAAACCTTGAGGCAAAATTAAACATCCCGGATTGCCAAACAGGAATAAGAAAAAGAATAAACCATTCCAAATGTAGAAACTGACGGGAAATGAGATTAAAAGCCAAGGCTCAAAGTGAATTCTCAGGATACATACTCAATTTAGTAGGTTAGTAACAGGCTAGTTACATAAGTATAAAAAAAATAATAACCATATCAAACGGCACTATTATTAAAATATAAATAAATGAATGAATAATTTATATTAAGAAAATATAAAACACAATAAACCACAAAAAGAGAAGCTTACATCAGCTGAATTAAACACATCAGGTAACAAAAAATTCAGAAGTGACCAGAGCTCGTGCAAGTTGTTCTGAAGAGGCGTCCCAGTCAGCAACAGTCGATTTGTAGTCTTGAATTCCCTCACTATTTCTGACAACTAAAAGAACCAAAGACCATTATCAGAACATTCTGAGTAAGTGTCAAACCCTCAGATTAAAAAAAAAAAAAAAAGTTCATAGTGTTGTTACCTTAGATTTTTCATTTTTTATCCTGTGAGCTTCATCTATAACTAAGTATCTCCAGTTAAATTTCTTAAACACAGACTTCTCTTTAATAAGCATTTCATAAGATGTGACGCACACATCCCACTCTCCTGGCAATAAAACATCCCTCACAAATGCCGCCTGTAAAGTAACAACAACAAATCACATCATTCAATTCAATTAAATATTAAATTCACTAACAAGGAATCGAATACAAAAAAGAAATGAGACTATTAAACAGAATTAACTATTATTAAATATGCATTTAAAACTAGCTATACTACCACTAAAATTACTTCATTAATCACTTTAATATCAGTTTTAACTTAATTTCAAAAAGCTGAAGTACATCAGAAGACTCGGTAGCCTGTTTAAAATATCTTTCTACAATTCCACTAGGTCTTGAAATTCTTAGAAAATAGAGCCTAAGGAAAACAAAACAAAACAAAACTGACAGTTTCATTCCTTTGAAATGTGTAGCTGTATTAACACATTGCTGTTACTCTTATTTTAGAGATAAAGATATGAAGTAAAAAGCAGAGAAGTACTTGAGTCCCCCAAACAAAAAGCAACCTGGTAATAACCCACATATCTATCTATTCAGGGTGGAAAAAAAAATCTCAACCACTGCTGGAGAGATGGCTCAGTGGTTAAGAGCATTTGCTATTCTTATAGAAAAACCAGGTTCAATTCTCATCATCCACATGGCAGCTTACAACCATCCGTGTAACTCAAGTTCCAGGATGTGACTCCCTTCTCTGGACTCAGTCAAAAACCAGGCATGTAAGCAAAACATGAATAACTATAATCTAAAAAAAAAAAAACCTATACTAAATAAGGGTAAAGTCATTTAACATAATCATTTAATCAATGAATGCAATCCATTTATCTCCAACTTCCAAATCTAAGTTCACTATTCTTAACAGTGTTATTATTTCCATGATTTCATCCCATAAAGACGTGGCTAAGAAATCAATAATTTAACTCATATTTGTACAATACTCACCAGATTATTAAACTGACTCAATTCAGATTTAACAATTACTATTCTATAACTATTATCACTGTATGCTAATCTGGAAATTTGGCCCCTCAAATTTCTAATGATCTAACATATCCAAAAAAACAAACAAACAAACAAACAAAAAACTAAAATAAAACACAAGCTATTACTTCCAAATAAACAATCTTTGACTTTATACAATGACTTCCAAGGACAGAAACAAACTGAAAATAAAGTTAAGAAATTCATATACATTCCTATAGTCTTTAAAGCCTTCTCAGTAAGATTTTTGAAGTATTATAATTACAAATTACTAATAATTTGTGAAAACCCTGACCTTTTAATTTCTTCTCCAGCTATTTCTCCTAAGCCTAAATTTAAATTCTTTGACTATCAAAAGTGTAATGGTATAAAAACTTACTCTTTGCTCTTTATCTCCTATCAAGCAAACAGATCTAAGTGTTGGTACCCATCTCTTAAATTCACTCATCCAGTTGTGCAATGTAGACTTGGGAACCAAAACCATATGAGGACCAGGAATATTTCTATAGTGTTTCATGTATCCAAGGAGAGAAATTGTTTGAAGTGTCTTTCCCAAACCCTGAAAAAATTCATAATTGAATATTAAGCAATTAAAAACATTATTCCATACTTACAGCCCTCATCATACACAGGAACATATTTAAAAATGCTGTTTGAGACAGCATGACACAACCTTAATGTGTATGTGAGTTTACCGAGTTAGGTCACATACATCTATAAAGAAGGCATCAACATTAGCACCGCAAGGCTCAGAAAATGTGATATTCCCAAAGTAACCTACCAGAGGCAGAAGTGAAAGACTTCTCTTTTGATGCCATACTTTCCTCAACAACTGTTCAAATGCTACACTGATAAGGATTAAAACCTTCACTACACAACTAGTAAACAGTGAACAGAAGATAAGATAGAGTATTTTGTGAAACTGAACTGTGTTAGCTTTTTGGCCAAATTACTTCACTACAAAAACAAACAGAAAAGTTCTCAAATGTATTATTTTAAGATGCACTCTACCTGCAGTGACAGTAATTCTTCACATGTGAAGATGTCACTTATACAATTAAAGCAAGTTGCCTACAGCACTGTGAGAAAAAAATCAGTAATAACCAGAAAGCTACTGTTCTCTCTTAATTGCTACAAATTTAATGTTAAACTATCTTAAGTTACAACAACAAAAATATTCAAGCTTAGAGCTGGAGAGATGGCCCAGAGGTTAACAGCACTGGCTGCTCTTCCAGAAGTCCTGAGTTCAATTCCCAGCAAACACATGGTGGCTCACAACCATCTATGAGATTTGGTGCCCTCTTATGGCCTACATGCAGGTGTACATGCAGATAGAACATTGTTATACATAACAATAATTTTTAAAAATCTTCCAAGCTTCAAAATAGCCAAGTACATACCATTTCATCTGCAAGGATACCATTGATGCCATTCTCGTAAAGAGAGATGAGCCAATTCAATCCTCGGACCTGATAATCTCTCAGTTTACCCCATTTTACATCTACAAACAACAATAAAACACAATGCTCATTTTTAAAACAAACAAACAAAAAAAAAATAAGACGGGACAGGCATCCTTTGTCTGATACTCAGAAGTTTAACTGGAACCTATAGGTGTCTTTTCTAAAGATACATGCATTATGGAGTTTCTGCGAGGTTAAAGTCATTAAAAGTAGCTAATGAAATCTGAACTGGGACTGGGGCAGTTGGATACAAATAACTGATAATGAAGTACAGGAACTTTGACTGTTGGCAACAGAGTCCTCATCCACATCACTCAATCCAATGGTCTTCAGAGTATCTCTGGCCTCTTCACCTCTCTTTAATGTTAGCACTTTCCACCCCCTCAGGGTTTCTCTGTGTAGCCCTGGCGGTCCTCAAACTCACAGAGATCCGCCTGTCTCTGTTTCCCTGAGGGCAAGATTACAGGCAGGCGTCACTGTACCTGGCTGTTAGCACATTTTTTTAACCAAGTGTTTTCATCCCTCTTAAAGATCAGATAGTGATTCTCTGAAGATTTTCCTTTTTCCCTATTGACAGAAGAAAAAAAAAAAAAAAACATAGGAGGGGCTGGAGAAGTGGCTCAGAGGTTAAGAGCACTGGCTGCTCTTCCAGAGGTCCTGAGTTCAATTCCCAGCAACCACATGGTGGCTTACAACCATCTATAATGACATCTGGTGCCCTCTTCTGGCATGGAGGTGTACAAGCAGACAGAACACTGTATGTGTAATAAATAAATAAATCTAAAAAAAAAAAAAAAACCACACACACATAGGAAATTCCTTCTCCAAGGCCACCCTTTCTATTTCTTAAGTTCTTTTTCTGATAGACCTTATATAAGGACCCAAGTCCTTCAGTATTTATACATTATTTGTTTTACTTCCCTGGATGAATCACTGCTTAAGGATGAAAAGATAATCAGGACTGGGTACACTAGCTACAATGAAGAAATGTGAGAAAAATGTAATCTGAATTTCTATTCCAGCTTGTCAAACATACAGCTCTAACCTCTAGCTTGATTTGAAAAGAAACAGAAACTGGGTGCTTTGTAAGACAAGGGAAAAAATCAAAGTGTACGTTAAAAAGTTAAAGTGTGAGTGAGCAAACTACTTAACATTCTAACTAAGGAAGAGTGCAATTAACATTGTATTAGTTATTCACACTAACCACTCATCTCATACAGGAGTTGAAGGAGAGCTAGGCTTCAGTGAGGATCACAGAAGACTCTAAGCCTATCAGTGATCAAGATTATGTATAAGTAAAACTAAGCTGTTTTCTTATGGGAAAGCACTAATTTCACAAAAATAGTTAAGTTCATATAAAAAGTCAGCAAAAAAAGTAAAAATTTTCATAATTTCACCCCTCTTTTACAAAGTAGTTTTCTTATTTGGGAAAAATATGTAGCAAAAATCACTCCATTTTACATGTATCTTATAACCATAATAAGCGGAATGGCATTTTCATATACATCTGAAATATAGTATATACTCTTGTCTCTCAGTTCTAGGAATCAAAGCGAGAGCTTTACATATGCTATAAGAACTCTATAGCCATAACCCTAGCCAACATATTAACATCTCAGATCAAAAACAACCCTAAAACTTATTCACAGCCAGTAACTATCCAATATTACTAAAAATTTCCTTTATAAATTATAGAAAAAGCAAATTCAAACATCAAGCAAGGGATGTCTCAAAGTAGGCTCCTTTGAAAAAAATCAAACGATTTAATAAATTTAACATACATGATGGAGAATCTTCAAATCGAGTACAAACATTGGTTGCTTTGGAGCTTTCTGTTAATAACTCTTCATCCTCCTCTTGTTCTGTTCTACGGTGTCGGTAACTGTCAAAATGAAAACAAAAACAAACTTAGAATGAGTTTTATTTCAACACAGTAGCCAAATGATGATATCACAATAATCTTAATAGTGTTTAAGTTAACCCAAGGCTACAGATGTAGCTCAGTGGTAGAACACTTGTCAGCATGAGTACAAGTCCTGGGTTAGAACCCATTTACCACAATAGATACATAAATAGATTAGATAGATAGATAGATAGATAGATAGATAGATAGATAGATAGGAAGAAACAAACAAACAAACAAACAAACAAAGAGGAGTAAGCCTAAGCAGTGAGCAGTAGAACTTACAGTATATTTAAACCTAAAAGGTTTACATGGTTAATTAAAATTATAAATAAAATTAAAATATATTAAGAGGCAGGCAGATCTCTGAGTTTGGGGTCAGCCTGTCTACACAGAGAAACCCTGTCTTGAAAACCAGAAACTATGAGCCAGGCACAGTGACTATATCTGTAATCCCAGCACTCGGAAGGCAGAGGCAGAGGCAGAGGCAGAGGCAGGCAGATCTCAGTGAGTTCGAGGCTAGCCTGGTCTGCAGAGTGCGTTCCAGGACAGCCTGGGCTACAGAGAAGCTTGTCTTGAAAAACGAAAAAAAAAAAAAAAAAAGGAAAACCAGAAACTGTGACTAAAAGCTAAGAAATAAGGACTTAAGAGGTTTAGTAATAGTAACTAAAAAATTCATCATATCAATTCTCAGAATTTATTTTGGGGACTGGAGAAAGTTCGGTCAGCAAATTGCTTGCTTTATAAGCATGAAGACAGGAGTTCGAACCTATCCACCCACTAAAATAAAAGCCAGATGCAGCCCGAGCTTGCAATCCCAGCACTGAGGAGGCAGAGATAAACAAATCCCTGGTCTTAGCTAGCCATGTCTATGATTTCAACATCCCAGGAATAGAGAGAAAGACTTAATTTAAGGCCAGTCTGGGCTATGCATTGAGACATTGGCTCTAGTAATACACAAACCCACCCCATCTCCAAAATGAGAAACTAGAAATATATGTGTCTGTGGCAGAGTGCTTGCCTAGTGTACCCCAAGGCCTGGGGTTTGATCCTCACAAGACTACCTCAAAAGAGAGAGAAATCTCAATCTTATTTTCCAAAACACTTTTTAATAAAGAAACAAAACTTAGTAGCTTATTATGTATTTCCTGTGGACCAGCTTTCTTATAGAATTACAAACTAAAAGAGTTTTTTTTTTTTTCATATCACATTATCCCACAATACTGCTTATTATAGCAATTTCCTTTGACAGATATATTTAAGTAGCTAATAAGATCTCCTATCTGAAATAATTTAAATACATCTGAAATACAAAGTTGTCTCTAAGTACCAAGGCTCACATAATCTCCCTATGATTAGGGAAATAGTAACAGCCATTGCAGGTGGATTGGGGGTAGGGAAGATGAACAGGATGGAAGATGAACAGGAGGGATGAGGTAAAGGAAAGATGAAGGGAGAGTATTGGAGAGACAACTGGATGCAGGGGTAGGGGCCATCTCTGGGATGAGCTACAAACCTAGAGCAATGGAAACTCCCAGGAATCTATGAGGGTGCCTCCTAGCAATAGGGGATATAGAGCCTGAACTGGCCATCTCCTATTACAGGCAAGACTTTCAGTGGGAGGACTGTAACACCAACCCAGCCACAAAACCTTTGACCTACAATTTGTCTACAAGATGGAGTAGAGGTAGCGCAGAAATTGTGAAAGTGGCCAACCAATGACTGGTCCAGCTTGAGACCCATGCCATGAGAAGGAGGCCCCTGACACTGCCTAGAGGGCCAGGACCCAAAGGCTAGACAGCCCAGAGACCTAGCCCAATTGTCATCAGAGAGGCTTCACCCAGCTACTGATGGAAACAGATGGTGAGACCAACAGCCAGACATTAATTAGGCAGAGCTTGGGAATCCTGCAGAAGAGGGGAACGAAGTACTGCAGGAGCCAAAGGAGTCAAGACACCACAAAAAAACACCATAGAATCAACAACCAGGGTTCACAGGGGCTCAAAGAGACTGGACTGACAAGGAGGGAGCCTGAATGGGACTGACCTAGGCCCCTACACATGTTACAGTTGTGTAGCTTGGCCTTCCTGTGAGATTCCTAACAGTGGGAGCAGGGCTGTCTCTGACTCTTTTGTCAGCATTACGGACCCTTTCCTCCTATTGGGCTGCCTCATCCAGCTCTCGTGAAGGGTGGTGCAGTCTTACAAATTTTGATATGCTATGGTTGATTGATATCCATTGGAGACCTGCCCTTTTCTGAGGAGAAAAGGAGGAGTGGATTGGGGAGGAATGGCGGGGAGAGACTGGGAGGAGAGGAGGGAGGATAAACTAGTCAGGATGTTAAAAAAGAAAAAAGTATATTAAAATAAAGGTTAAGCACTTTGGATATGCATAATTGATAATAATATACACTGGAACAACAGAATATTCCAAATAACACTAAGAAATTATGTTTACTCCCTCCAAATGAATACCATACTTTCCTATTTCAACTAATCACTTAGCAATTTTCACATTGATAAATACATAATCTCACATATTATTATTTTCATACTTCATTTACCATGACAGGGACTACAGCAGAGACTGTGCTAATAGAAAAATCTTGACATATTTGTATATTTAGCATGTACAAGGAGTTATCAAAAACAACAAAGGCGTGGCATATGTGACGCTTCAACAGCTATGAAACAGGTCAAAATAGTCTACAAACCCGTTCAGATTTCAAATACTCTTAGAAACAAGGCTGCTGATAAGGACTTGCAATTCTAAATGAGAGAAAAACCTAAGAAGTCCTTAAGGCCTGTTTGAACTATAGAAGAAGTTCAAAGCCAACTCTGGCAACTCAGTGAACCCTCCCTCAAAATCTTAAAAAGTGAAAACATGGGTAGATTTTACAAGTCAGTGGTAGGATACTTATCCACCAAGCATGAGGCTCTAGGTTCAATCTCCAGTAACAAAACAAAAAAATATATCTCCTCAAGGCACCTATGTTTTTTGGAAGGCAAGAACATAAATCAAATCCAAATTCAAGCCTGGACCATCTACTTCTATGTAATGGTGAGTCACACGCTTAACTTTTCCACTTTTAAGTTCTCTAAGGTATGGCCTAACATCTTAATTCCATGTACAACATAGCTGTTACAATTCGTAAAGCATATGTTATAAAAATAAGTCAAAGTTATCTATTTTAGATACTTAGACACTGATGGCCATACCTGTGAAGCCACAGAAAATAAATTTAAAACCTTAAAAAATAGAATTTAAAAGCAAGTTTGGTTTAAAGTATCAAATATAAACTACTACTCACTCGCCAACTGAAAGCAAATTCTGTTTTTCATCCTTTTTCACCCGTGGGCGCCCTGGTTTCATCTTCAAGGGTGATGTTGGAGTCTTCTGGGCAGCAGGCTGAATGAAATGTGCAAACAGCTCTGTCTGCTTTAATAAATATTCAAATCTATTTGCTCGGTCAGTTTGCTGCAAAATTTAAGAGATATTTTAGCAAAGTAAAAATCAATTTCAACATGTCTGCGTGATGAACTCAAGAATCAAAGTGAACATGCTACTGAAACAGGCAACACGGGTAACTCTCCCAAGTGACAAATAGAGGTTTTATATAATATGTATGAATATATGAAGTGCTAACTAACGATTTAAAGATGTGACGTGGTAATGCGCTAAGGCAGGAATGACTGATTGCAAAAGAGCATGACAAAATATACTCTACATCGTGCTTACAGTAATGCTTAAATGAAGTGCTATTTCCAAAACTAAATTTCAAGTGCACTATCATTTAATAAGTTTACAGTCTAAACGAAAACCCCATACAGCCAACAAGAGGAAGATGAGGAGAATGAAGAGGATGAGGAAAGACAAAGATAAAGATGAGTAAGTTGGTTCTAGTGTAGTTTATTTTCCTTGTCTATAAAGCATTTAACCCCATGTACATAACTTACCCCTTTTACAAAAAAAAAAAAATTGAAATGTGAGGCTGTGTCATATTTAAACAGTACAGTGTCTTTTTTGGTAGCGTTAACACAGTATATAACCATGTCCTGGTGGTATTTCCAATAGCCACTAACCTTGCCTGGTACAGTCTGGGGTTGTACATCTGCATGGAAATTTAGGCAGGTTCTTGCTGGTACATAGCACAAATTAGTTATATATGGGTTTGGGGGTTTTGTTTCTGTTTTATCTTCAGTTGTCCCTGATGCATCTTATGCAAAGATAACTGTTCTGTTAACTGAACACCACTGTATTACTTGCAAAAACAACTGCAGCTGTTTTGTTGACCTACTTTGAATGCTTTTAAGTAAATACAGTATTTATTAAAAAACTAAACACAGCTGTTTAGTAGATTTAATCATCTTAAGAAAAAAGTTCATGATATACTATTCCATGTCTAGAACATACCATTTTTTCTTCATATGTAGGATCTGGTTCTTGGATTTCTTTTTGCTTCCCAGGTGATGCATCATCAAATACTTCCTGGTAGAGAAGAAAAAAAAAATCATCAAACTGTTTAAGGATTGTCAATTCACTGTCATACACTGATATCTTTATGCATAATAATAACAATAATAATAACAAAGCATTCTAAATAGTATACTCTTGCTCCAAACTCCCCAGGAATTTAATGGCTACCACATAACCTGACCTGACACCTGATGGAGATAAAATAAAATATTATGGGGTAATCACTTTTCCCAATTATAAACTGTGTAACTGCTTCCATGATAAAAATATTATCAGTAACATCCTAAAGCAAAATTACTTGCTATATAAGCCAAATGGCAAGTCTTTATCTTTTAAAATAAAATTATAAAGACAAATTAGGTAACATGAATGTGAACAAAGTTCCTTTTTTATTATAAAATTCCCCATCTATCTACTATGCTATTTTATATATGGAAGGCAGCATTGGTCACTAATTTCCACTAGTTATTTCCACATTGCCCATAAAGATCCTTAAATTGAATAGCCTTAGTCTGGCTCTAGTTAGTAATAAGTATGTTGTTCTTAGAAATGCATTCATTCTGACATTCAAATGCCATAAGCAAAGTGACAAAACCTCCAAGTCTAACTTACAAAATTCCTGCCAGTATACATTCAAGAAAAAGTGCACCCTACAAAAATAATGTGTTTCCCAACTGCAGATACTACTTCTTCTATAATTCAATGTCCTTTTTTCCAAAACATATCTAAGGTCATCAGATAAATTAGGCAACCACACTCAACTCAAACCTAATTCTGATTCTAAATTCAGTTAAGACAATGAAAAGCAGACTGAAGATAACTGTCTTGAAAGACAATAAAATAGCTGGGCATGGTGACACAAGCCCTTAATTCCAGCACTGGGAGGCAGAGGCGGGTGGATCTTTGAGTTGGAGGACAGCCAGGTCTATAGAGCCAAGTTCCAGGACATCTAAGGCTACACAGAGAAACCCGGTCTCAAACAACCAAACGAACAAAAACTAGGACATAATCAGAAAGAAAATTCGTGAAGAGTAAGAGAGAAAAATAAAAATTGATATTCCTATACTAAGAAGACTCGGTTTTCTCATCTAATTACTGAAAATACCACTTCTTTTAGATCCCAGGTGTTTTAATTCATGCTTATAGTTAAATTGCATTTTAACTGGGGGAAAAAAAAAAAAGCAACTCAAAAGTATTTAATTTCGGTTTAAAAATTCTCAACTTCAGGACACGTAACAGAAATACAACCTACAGGGAAAATGTGTGACTCCAAGTCAGGTAGCTGAGTGCATCTCTCTGCAGCGAACTGTACATTTATACCTGATTTCCTTCAGAGTCACTGCTGTCCAGACTCCTTTATATCATGGAGCAGAAATCTCAGAATGCAAGTTACGAATCCCCGAAATTCAAGGCCACTTAAAGCCTTAAAAGGGGGCATGCATCCAATACATTTTAAATGGAAACTGCATTCACTTCAAATGGTATACTAACGCCTGCACTCCCCACTAAAAGTTATTTCAAAGACTAATTTGTCAGTTCACCCAAGCTGCCCGATAAAAGTGATGCAGACCGCACCATCGTTTCCATGTAGTGTAAATTCTGCACCAAGGTTCATTTCTTCCCATCTGAGAATTAAAGCTCACAGAAATCTCCGGACTACAACTACAGAGTACCTCAAAACAAGTCCAAAGCCAAGAATAAAAAATTGGAAGCAATAACTTTGTTCCCAGGCAACTCAGAGCCTGGGAGCATATGCAAGACGACCTGCCTGGCAGCCCCCTCTTCTCCAGCCTCCCCCCTCCTCCGGTATTGTCATCATCTGGCCCACTCGAGACCCTGAAGGTGGCTCAACCGCGAATGAATGGCTGGGGGCCCGGCCCCCGCCCCGGCGCTCCCATTCATTAGATGGGGATGCAGGACAGGTGCCGCGGCTGTCACGCTCGCTCCCCTCCCGGCGGAGCAGGGCCCGGGAGGGGCCGCCCTCCCCGCGCTCGGGCAGCTGCGCCCCGCTTATCCCCGCTGCGCACCCGGCCCTCCGGCTCTTCGCCATTGTTTCTGCCCAGAGCAGGCAGATGCCGCCCCCGCCAGCCCCGGGCCGGGGCACCGGAGGCTCAAGCCCCGGCTGCGACGCGGGGGACCGTCGCGCACGCCCGGGAGCCCCAGTCCGGAGGGGGCCTCGCCTCGCCCTTCCCCAAAGTTTGGTGCAAACTAAGCCCTCGGCCCGGGGGGCGCCGGGCGCGCTCCGGGGGCGCGTGGCGACGGGGGCAGGCGGGGGCCCGGCCGCGGTAATCGGGAACATGTGTTCCGGGAGCGCGGCCCGCGGCCCGCAGGCCGGGCGGGGGGGAAGGAAGGCGACGCCGGGGGCCGCGCATCCCGCGCCCGCCGCGCTCACCTCCATCTCGCCCTCCGCGGGGCCCGCGCCCGCCGCGCTCGGGGCCGCCGACGCCGCGCCGCCCTCGGGGCCGCCTTTGTTGCCGCTGCCGCTCCCGCCGGCGCCCGCGGCCGCGGGCTTGGAAGGCGCGCTCTCAGGAGGCGGGAGCGGCGGAGGCTCGGCCGCGGACGACATGTTCCGGCTGCGTCACCCGCCGCGGCCACGGGCGGGCGCGGGGCGCGGGGCAGCGGCCTGGGCCTGCGCGGCTGCGGCGTCCGGGGTGGCCGAGGAGCGAGACCCGCCGGAAGCTCCCACGCGCCGCGGCTCCGCCACCGACCCGAGCCGGCCCCGCCGCGTCGCTCGCCCCTCGCCGTCCTCTTCCGCGGGGCTCCGCTCTCCACCGGCGTTTACCTCACGGCGGGAATCACGTCGACGGGGGGGGCGGGGCCGGCGGGGTCACGGAGGTCAGGGAGGGCGGGCCGGCTCCGGAGGAGGCGGAGGGCTGAGGGAAAGGGAAAGGAAAGCGAAAGGCGCTCCGAGGCCTCCCGGCGCCGTCTCCGCTCCCCGACTGCTTATCCTCCCCAGCCAACCAGGACGCCCACCTACGCCACCCGCTCTCAACCCTCGCGAGAGCGCTGGTTCCCCCCCCCCCCCCCCCCCAAAGGCCGGGCCGCGAGGGCGCAGGCGCCGCCCCGCCCCGGCCCCGCCCCTCGGGCCTCCGCGGGCGGGAGTGGGCGGGGCCTCGGGGCGGCGGGGCGGCGCGGGTTTGCTCGCCGGCTCGGGCCTGACGCGAGCCGCCTTCCCGGCGCTCCGTAGCGGCCGGCGGGCTCCCGCCGCGCTACCGAGGCCTGGGCGGGAACGGCGCCGCTCCGGATGTTGAGCCTCGGCTGGCCTCTCGGTCCCGCCGCCGTCGCTCACGCCCGCCAAGTGACGCCGGGGGCTGAGGGAAGCAGTCCCCGCGGATGGAGGCCCGGCGGCTGCACTCAGCGCCGCGGGTCCGACGGCGGCAGACGGCCCCCGGGAGGGCGGTGAGGGCCTGCCCTCCCCGCACGCCTCGAAGGAAAGTGCGCGCTCGGCCCTTGAGAAGACTTCGCCTGGTGTGGTGGCGCACGCCTTTCGTGCCCGCACGCGGGAGGCGGATCGCTGAGCTCAGCCTGCCTTACCGAGCCAGTTCGGGACAGTCCGGGCTACGGAGAGACGAAGCAAGTTATTCGAGTTGCTTCTCTGCCGCGCCTTGGGCGGACCTGGAGGCTGCGACGGCCCGGTGTCCCCTCCTACCGAATGCAAGCGCGGCTCTGACCACCCCCCACCTACCCCTCCCGTAACAAGGCCTTTGTGATCCTAATCCCGTTCGTGACTGAGTCCCCACCTGTATTGAATAAAGGAAGTCTTTTCAAGAGTCAGTTGTGTTGAATTTTAAATCTCTTGGAAAAAGTAATATGTAAATTCAAAGAGTCTGAAGTAGTCGAATATTCTAATCAAAACTGAGATCTGGAAAACGCGCTCACTTAAAATACTGTTTGGCTCAGTTGGTAGAGCGCTGAGGAGTGTGATGCCTAAAGCCCTGGGTTTGAGTCCTAGCACCACTTAACCTGAGTGTGCTGATGCACGCCCAGAATTCCAGCACTTAAGGAAGTGGAGACAGGAGGATCAGAGTTCAAGGTCATCTTTGGCTACTAGGCCAGCCTGGACTAAATGAAATCTTGCCTCCACAAATAAATAAGGAGATGATGAAAGAGATGACTCAGAGATTAAGAGCACTGGCTGCCCTTTCAGACTACCCTGGTTCAGTTTCCAACTCTTCAGTTCAGTTCAGGGGATCGGACACCCTCATACAGACATACACGTATGTATAATTTAAAATAAATCTTTTTAAAAAGTTAATAAAAATATTTCCAAGCTATAGCAATGCTTACCTACCGATTCGGTTAAATACAATAATTTTCATAGACTTCACAGTGGCAAAAAGCTGATAAAGGGCTAACATTCAACATATCAGTATTAGAAGTATTCAGAGATGGCTCAGAGGTTGGGAGCACTGGCTGCTCTTCCAGAGGTCCTGAGTTCAATTCCTAGCAACTACAAGGTGGCTCATAACCATCTATAATGAGATCTGGTGCCCTCTTCTGGTGCATAAGCATACATGCAGGCAGAAGACGTAATACATCTTTAAAAAAAGAAATATTGTACTCCTATAAATGAACTATTAACATTTAGCAGTCATTAACATGAAGTACTGTCAGAAAAGTTTTAGCACTTCAAAAATGTGTCCAAACAAGTGTATTTGTGGAATTATTAAAATTGACTGTGGCTGTATATCCTAATTCTTGTCAGCATTTTAAAAATTCTTTATTTTGTGTGTATATGTGATAGGGAGGTGTGTACTCATGCCACTGCTCGTGTGGAGGGCAGAGGGCAAATTCCGGGAGTTGGGTCTCCTGTCATGTGGGTCCTAGAATTGAACTGACTGTGGTCATCGGCTCAGCAGCCACTTTCTCCACTAGGCCATCCCACAAACCTGCATTTCTTTCTTTAACAAATATGTTGTAGTGGTGAAAAACTTTTTTTCCTACTTTTATAGAGGTATATAGTTGGCAGATAAGGCTTGTATGAACTAGGGGTTTGGCTCAGTTGTAGAGCACTCTTGCTTACCATATCCAGTCCCTAGCACAAGAAGGAACATATGTTTACTCAAAGTAGTTAATGTGATGTTTAGAAATACAGATGTATTGTGAAATGATTGATTAGTTGATTAACCCATTCACCATTGAAGGCACTAGTTTTTTAAACTATTTTATTTGGGGTTCCTTAATGCTGCTACTCAACCCTAGGTAGGAGAGAAAGAAGGTTAGTGGGGAGAGGGGGCGTAGGACTCTTTAGACTGCTGTTTGGGATCATAAGGTTCTTTTGTGCCAATCTCAGTCATCAGGATGTCCAGCCAACCAGCAAATGCAGCAAGTAGTCTTCTTTCTTCAAAGCGAAGTGTTATCAAAGCATTCTCTCTGTCTGTCTCTTTCAAGGCACTGTGCCTTCTCTCTCTGGGCTCTCTGTCAAGAGTCATCAAAATTAAACTAGGCTCTCAGAGACCGTGACCCTCTGCTTGTGCACGAGGCTGTTACCAGTTGCCAAAGACCACACCCCTGCACAGGGCATTTATCAGCTGTGGACAAACTAACAGACAAACTAAAACCCCACACTTGGGATTAAAACAAAAACATGTTTACATAACATAACTGAGTTTTTAAAAAAATTCCATTATACACCATCATCTCATAATTACTGTGTGTGTGGTGTGTGGCATATGTCTGTCCGTCTGTGATATTTAAGATCTGGTGAAGATGTGGCTCACGGTACAGAACTTGCCTGGCATGGCACACAGAAGGCCCCCCGGGTGAGATAGTCCAGCCATGCAACAATAAATAAAGGGGCTAGGGCTTGGCTCTGTTTGGTAGAGGGCTTACCTGGCATGGAAGAGGACCTGAGTTCAGTTCCTCAGACTACATACAACAGAGCACAATGGCACACACCTTTAATGCCAATACTTTGGAGGTATAAGTGAGATGATCAGAAGTTCAAGGGTGTTCTTACTTCCATATCAAGTTCAAGAGCAGCCTAGGCTGCTTATATAGACCATTTCTCAAATAAATAAATAATAGTAATAAAAGGTAAGCAAAGTTTTTTATTGAAAATATACTTTTTCATACAATATATTCTAATTACTGTTTCCTCTCTCCTCTACTCCTCCCAGTTCTTCCCCTTCTCTCCTCCAGCCTAGATCCACATCTTTTCTGTCTCCCATTAGAAAACAAATAGGCATATAGAGAATAATAATAAAATAAGAAACAAGAGCAAGGGCTGGAGAGATGGCTCAGAGGTTTAAAGCACTGTCTGCTCTTCCAGAGGTCCTGAGTTCAATTCCCAGCAACTACATGGTGGCTCACAACCATCTACATTCAAACCTGATGCCCTCTTCTGGCATGCAGATGTACATGCAGATAGAGCACTCCTCTACACAAGAGAGAGAGAGAGAGAGAGAGAGAGAGAGAGAGAAAAGATTGCCATCAGCTTGGGCTATAGGGGAAAGAAAGAAAGAAAGAAAGAAAGAAAGAAAGAAAGAAAGAAAGAAAGAGAAAGAAAGAGAAAGAAAGAAAGAAAGAAAGAGAAAGAAAGAAAGAAAGAAAGAAAGAAAGAAAGAAAGAAAGAAAGAAAGAAAGAAAGAAAGAAAGAGAAAGGAAGGAAGGAAGAAAGAAAGAGAAAGGAAGGAAGGAAGAAAGAAAGA
>NW_026590809.1:1946296-2000733 GCF_907164565.1 Psammomys obesus | reverse complement strand
GAAGGAAGGAAGAAAGAAAGAGAAAGGAAGGAAGGAAGAAAGAAAGAAAGAAAGAGAAAGGAAGGAAGAAAGAAAGAAAAGAGCGAGCAAACATCGAATAGGACAAAAAAAAAAGAAAAAGAAAAAGCACAAGAAGGTGGGCAGTGGTTGCTCACACCTTTAATCCCAGCACTTGGGAGGCAGATTTCTGAGTTCAAGGTACATAGAATGAGTTCCAGAACAGCCAGGGCTACACATAGAGAAACCCTGTCTTGAAAAAAAAGAAAAAGAAAGAAAGACATATAGATATAGAGACACACACATTTACAGACAGAACTTCCATAAAACCACAGAACCAGAAGCCATAAAATCTAAATAATAAATCTTGAAAGAAGAGCAAACATCGTATAGGAAAAAAAAAAAGCCCTGACACAACATTATGAGACCAAAAAACCTCCAAAGATGCCATTAAGTTCCTTTTGTGCTGAGCATGAGGCCTACCATCTTGAGCGGTTGGTTTCCTCAGTGAGACTCACTTGAAAAACTAATTTTTCATTTGCAAGCAGTCATCAGTTGGAGCTAGCCTCTGGTTTAGGGAGGGGGGGCCTATGTCCACCTCTCTCAGCTCTAGGACCTCCTAGGAGGCAGATCTGAACAGGCCCTATGCATGCTACCACAGTTTCTGTGATGCAACCCTTTAAACAGTTCCTCATGTTGTAGTTACCCCCAACCATAACGTTCTCTTCATTGCTACTTGATAACTGTAATTCTGCTACTGTTATGCTCGTACTCAGGGGTTGGGGGTTTAACTCAGTGATAGAGTGCTTGCCACTGGGTCCTGTTATCAGCTCTGGGGGCAAAATTAATCATAATGTAAACATCTGTGTTTCCAACGGTCTTAGGCAACCCTGTCATTAAACTGCACCCCCAAAGGGTTTGTACCCCAGAGGTTGAGAGCACCTGGTTTAGAAGACCTTGTCTCCTTAGTGTCCTCCATCCACTCTGGCTCTGAGAAACATTCTACCTCCACTTCAGAGTTTCCTGAACCCTGAGGGGAAAGATCTGATGGAGACACCCCATTTGGAGTGGAGTATTCCAAGGTCTTGCTGCACTTTGTCCATCTGCTGCGGGAGGAAGCTTCTCTGATGATGGCTGAGCTGGACGTAGAATGCTGCCATTTTATTGCTAAGCTCCTTTATCAGAGCGGTAGGATTTGGTTTTCCCATAGGTTGATGAACTCTCTGGTTAGGTTCTTTGTCACCCAGGTAGTGTCCGGTAGAATGGGCCTTAAATCAGATTTTGGCTAGTTACTCCCAAAAGCTGTAGGCCACTATTGTGCCAGCATTTGCAGGCAGGACTTTTGGGGTAATCTGTTGTGTGCACTATGTGAAGGTTGCCTCTGTGTACTCAATTATTGATTGCTAAACCAGTAGAGAGCTGAGTACCGGCTGGCCTTTGACATTGTTATTATGGCTCATCACCTCCTCATATTTTGTAAACATTCACCGTCCACACTTGCTAATTGGCTTAATGAAGAGCTGACGGAAAAGAAGAAAATGGGAAATAAAATAAAATAAAAATAAAGAGCTGACGGCCAATACTAGACAGGAGAGGAAAGGTGGGCCTTCCGACAGATGGCATAAATGCTCATCCTTCTGCCTGGAACAGCTCAGAAAACTGGCCGAGTCATGAATGTCATTGCCAATAAATCTTGTTGGCTAGCTGATAATCATGATTTACTATTACCTGCTATCCTTTTATATGGTATGGATGAAGATTTTTATATAACAATTTGGTTATACAGCCCAAATGAACTTATAAAAGTTGACAGATGCCTTTCACCTGCTCAAATATTCAGCAGAAAATCATCTTCAGCTGATTTGTGTACACCAAACATTCCATACTGTGTTAATGCAGAAATGTTTTTACCTTTAAAAGTTCGTGTGTTTTCAGAGCAAAAAGACTAGACACCAATGAACAAAGCAAGTAGTCCAGATGATCCAGCCTCACAGACTGCTCCAGTTGCCATATCCTAAAAGTTGCACTCAGGACAGCTTCAAAGCAGCTAGCTCAAATGGTCCAGCCTTAGAGAGTGCTTCAGTCAGGACTTCAGTTAAACCCTGCACTTTCCTACCACACAGAGACTAGACAGCAAATAATACAGCCAGCTCTCCCAGTTCTTCTGCTTCATCTAGGGTGCATCGTCACCAATAGCCTTTTATAGGCTTTCTTCCTGATGTCAAGCCTCAACTTTCTTGCATGACCCTTCAGCCCTGGGTCTTCAGCTGCCATGGAGGCTGCACCTCCACAAATGGCCTCTCTTGGCCTCCCTTGGAGCCGAGTCTCAGCTGCTCTCCATGGTGCCTTCATGCCTTCAAAACCAGAACCACCTGGCTTTACACATTACCAAGTCCAGCTGCCAGCAGGAGGTACAACGCTGGCTGCTTTTGGAACACAGCTTCTCTGTGCTCTCAGGAAACACTCTCCAGATTTCCCCCAGTGACGTCAGTCCAGGGCCTGGGGGCCATGCAAGTCTTCCCTTTGGGGCATCCAGGCACCGAAGTACACAGGTGCAGGACCTGAAGAAGTGAAGCTTAGCCGGGAAGGTGGGTTTATAGGATCCCAATGCAGCAGTGAATGCCCAAAGGGAGAAAGCCTTCTCTGAAGCAGTTTTCAGTGAAACAGCTCTTTTATTGATACAGCTTTTCCAGTGATACAGCTCTCTTTATTTGGAAGAATGGGTAGGGGTTTGGGGTGAGTTGAACATCATTGGGGGGCCGAGATGCTGAGAATGCTTCATTTGCATGAAGAGGAATTCCAGGTGCTAGGCGACCTCCAGAATTGTGAAGGCTACAGGCACCAGGGCATACAGGCACAGAACAGGGAGGGAGCGATCCTTATCCCTGCTGGCCCAAGATTGGGATTTTGGGGGTTTGGACACATCTCAACTTCATTCTTGCTCTATGCTAGTTTTCCCAATCACACACGGTCCACACAGTGACGCTGGTCTCTTCTTAATCACCACTAATTTCTTAGCTCCAGCTAACCAGCAGCAATTGTCCAAGGAATATTAAGTTTTCAAGTTTTTAGTTTTGGTATCTTATTAATCACAGCTGAGTCTTCAGCCCCCGCTAGCCAGAACCATGTGATCTTAAATCAAGATAGAAACAGCCTTGATAGTCTTTAATCTTCCCTCTGAAATGCCAGGCCTCCATTTTGTGCACTGCTTTCAGCATTCTTATTTTCCAAGCTCCTAAAGAACATTCCACTGGGCTCTTAACAGTCAATGACTCTTGCAGCCCAAAGTCTCGAAGTCCTTCCACAGTTCTTCCCAAAATATGGTCAGGATTGTCACAACAATAACCTACTCTATTGGTACCAACTTGTCTTAGTTAGGGTTTGCTGTGATGAAACACCATGACCAGAAAGCAGGTTGGGAAAATGGTTTATTTGGTTTGCATTTCCAGATTATAGTCCATCATTGGAGGAAGTCAAGACAAGATCTCAGAGTTGGAACCTGGAGGCAGGAGCTGATGCAGAGGCCATGGAGGGTGCTGCTTATTGGCCTGCTCCTCATGGCTCCTCAGCCTGCTTCCTTACAGAACCCAGGACCCCCTGCCCAGAGGTGGCTCCACCCACAATGGCTGGGCCCTCCCCCACTGCTCACTCATTGTGGACCTTACGCTGAATCTCATGGAGCCTCAACTGAGGCTCCTTCCTCTCTGATGACTCTAGCTTGTGTCAAGTTGACACACAAAACAAGCCAGTACAGTGTCATTAAATAAATATATAATAAATAATATATAATTAACAAATATGTATTAATATAATATACATTTATTTAAATAGATAAACGCAGACACAAAATAAACAAATGCATATTTATAAATATATTCACATAATGTTAATGTAAATTTTACATAATGTATATTTTTTTTAAGAATGGAAGTGGGCATTTGTTCTGAGGCTCTGGGTGATGCCCTCTCCCCTTCACCCCTTGCCTCCTGATGGTTAGCAGTGTTAGAGAGCTCCGTCTGGTGGTGTCTATGTGGGAGAGCTGGGGCACTGATCAGCTCGGCTGCCACCCAGGCCCAGACCCAGTGCTTTGAGTAGGCACACCCCAAAATCTACCCCCCATGAATTGTCAGAGAGCAGGAAAGGAATGGTCTCGATGATCCAAAGCTGCAGAGCTCCGTGACACAGGGTAACAGCAGGAAAACCAGGAGCTGCTCCAGTGAAGCTCCTGTGTTGATGGTGTGGCATGAAAGATCCCCGGAGGGTATCTTCCGTCAGAGAGACCCCCTCCCAAGGATCAACGAGGCCATTCGGATGCAAACAGCAAGAGGCTTTTATTTTGATACTCGGGTACCCGGGGCGAAAAGTCATTTGGAAGACTTCCGCGCCCCCTAGATGGGAAGCTGGGGTTTTTATAGGGTTTTAGAGGCAGTAGCACTGGTACAGAAGCGAGAGGGCATGGTTACAGGGGGCTGATTGGTACGTTTACACGAGACCACAATTTGCGTCAAAGTTTGGCAGGGGCACCAAGATTCCAGGAGCTGGGTGGTCAAGGGGGGTAGGATGACCCCTTGACGTGGCCCGCCACCTGTTATTTTGTTTTTCCCTATCTTAGCTGAAACAGTCTCACAGATATCTATGAGAGTGATTAACACAAACTGTTTTTAGTATGACTGGGGCAGCCTGACCACAGATATCCCAAGTGGGTGACACAGCTAGGATTTCTCAGTAATTTTCCAGTTTCTCATCTGGCCTTCAGAGTTTTACAAAACAGTGGTGTCTCACAAAATGGCATTAGCTATGTTTAACTTAGTGTGAGGCTGGGGTCTTTCATGGCAGAAGCAGAGGCCTCAGACCAGTCCAATGACTCAGTATAATGAACATTTGCAAGTGAAGATGTGTGGACAGAGGGGGACACTGTGGGACACTGGGGGACACACTGTGACACTCTACAGCTTCCAAAGCAAGAGGTTTTCGATGTTTTGCTTATTTTTTTGTTTGTTTTATTTTGGTTTTTTTATTGCATGGTTGCAAGGGCAGAGGGTGGATGGGAAGGGACAGGAAGATGAGTGTGCCTGGGGTGCATGATGACAGAAAATCAATAAAAAGTTAAAAAAAGAAACAGAAAAGAGAAAGGGAAAAAAAGAGGTAGCACATACCTTAACTCCCAGCTCTCTGGGGGCAGAGGCGGGCAAGTCTCTGAGCTTGAGGTCAAACAGACATACACAGTGAGAACTTCTCTTGAAAAAAAAATGGAAAGAAGATTTTCCAACACCAGCAACCAACAATAACACCTTGTTTTTAATCCCTTTCAGGGTTGTTGCTGTTGGTTATTTCTCAATGTATGGATAGGATAGCTAAGAGAATCGTTATACTCTTAATAAACTGGATAACTAAGACTTAAGTGCATCTCATTCATTCTCCATCACCAACCTGCAGTGGCCTGTAACTAGAGTTCCAGGAGACCTGACTACTTCTTCTGGTCTCTGTGCCATACATTCACACAGATACACACACATAAGGAAAAGTAATTTATTTTATGCATATGAGTGTTTTGCCTTCATGTATGTATGTGTACCATGTGCATGCCTGGTGTCCACAGGGGGAAAAAGCATGTTTGTTGCTTTTCTGGAGTTATAGATAGTTGTGAGCCATCACAAAGAGTTCAGTTCCAAGCACTCATGTAGTGCCGGGCATTAGGGGAGAGCTCACAAGGAGAAACCAGCCTGAGTCCATTTTAAGATTAGAAGCCACTTTGGTATGATCCAGAATAGGGCTGCACCCCACCCTGGAACTTTAAGTTGCTCTGCACCTGATGTTCTAGGGAGATTTCCTTAACTGCTCTGTAATGCTTGGTCTTGATTCTGTAACCATGCCTCCCTTCCCCACACTGCGGATTTTGTCCTATAAAAAGGGTATGGAAAATTGGCTTGGTGCTGATCTCCCACTTAATGGGGAGACAACCACTGGCTGTCTCTCATGTACAGGAATAAAGCTTGCTTTGATTTGTCCATAATTTCGGTTGGTGGTCTTTCTCCTTGTTAATCTCAGGGATTAACTGTTATGCCCAGTTCGTGAGACCCCCAAAGACCACCAGGAATCGACTCTGCTGAAAATATGTGAGGGTTTACTTAATACAAGTTTGAGCCTAGGTAGCAGCAACCTCCTTGATGAAGAGGAGGGGTACGGTGGGCAGTCTAGGAAAACAAGGTTTTTAAAGGGAAAAAAGCAAGCAGGGAGTTATATGCCTTGGTGTTACATGATTGGGTAAGGGAAACTGACTTTTGACATGATTGGTTTACTTTAGGCACCAAGTCCATAAGTGATTCTGGCCTGGCCATGTGGGCTGGTTTCCTAGCAACTGTATCTCTAGTGGGCAGGAAGAGAATGCAGTAAGGCTAGTTCCTCTCTGCAGGTGGCTGGACATGTCTCCACCTAGCTGGCTTTTGTTCAGGCTCTGCTTTCAACTTTAAACCAATAACCAAAAAATCTAAGTTTTAATTCTTTGGTCTCTCATAACAACAACTTCTTGTAACTCCAGTTTCCCCAAGGATCTTCCCTTCTAGCATCCTCAGGACCTGCACTGTAGTGCACAGCCCATGCCCCAAGACAAACAATTAAAAACAATACAAATCATCAAAACTATCAATACTGGTCCAACTAATATAACCTAAGCTTAATTTTACAGTTGTGTCCAATGCCCAGCCCATTTCTCTAGCACTTATTTCTCTGGCAATGTGGTAGGCACACATAAGCCTGGGACTTGGTAACTAGGTTTTCTTTTTTTTTTTTTAATTTTCTTTATTATTATTGTTGTTGTTATTATTTATTACAATTTATTCACTTTGTATCTGGACTGTAGCTCCTCCCTCTTCTTCCCCCAGTCCCTCCAGATCTTTATGTATTATTTACACAGCATGCATAAGAGGACATTAAAGTATTCTGCCAGATCTTAGGGTCCCCAAAGACCACTAGGAGCTGGACCACATATGCAAGAGCAAAGAGCTTTATTCGTGCTTAAGTTCAGTCTCTCTATCATCCACCAACATAGTGAGTCATAGAGGAGAGCCCTGAGCAGCTGCATGGCAGGGTTTTTATTGGGGTTTGAGCAAGGACCAGGAATTTCCAGCTTAGCAGTTACACAATTGGGTGACATTCAGCAAGGACAGGCTTGCTACAAAGTGATTGGCTGACTAATAACTAACATTGAGTGAGTTATCTATAGACCTCAGGAATGTTAGGTTGGTGGGCTGCCCAGCACAGATGTCCCACCCCGAGGTAAGATACCTTCTCATTCTTGTGGTTACCTCCAGGCTATTCCTGGAGGGAATTTTACGGTATTGTTCCTGGAATTGGTGACCTATAGCCTAGTTCCCGGGACTGATGACTTCTTTTTTTTTGGGGGGGGGAGGGGGGGTCAGGCCTAATCCTCTCAATAGATGGCTATGAGCCAACCTGTGGTTGCTGTGAATTGAACTCAGGGCCTTCAAAAGAATAGCCAGTGCTCCTAACCTCTGAGCCATCTCTCCAGCCCCATCACTAAGTTTTCTAAGTGTTTTGGTTTGGGTGAGACCATCCTTTCCTAAATGGTACAATATGACTTGTTATAGATGATTTCTTTTACATTCAAACCTTTTCAATTTTATCTCTTAGTTATTTACCTTGAACAAGGCTCAAACCAGTCAGCTATAAATCCAACGTGACTGGGGAAAGGGCTCCTGAGGCTCCACCCAGGAATTCACCCCTGTCTGGGCAGGCAGCAGTAGTTTCATTGGTAGGTGTGGCCACGTGTAGCTTGCCTTTTCTCAAGGAGGCAGCTCTGATGACTTTGTAAGGGATATATTTTTTAGAGTAGAGGAGAATGGAATGTACTTGCAAGTGGAAAGAGGCGCAATGGTTAAACCGGCAAAGCTGATCAGGCCAAGTGACGCTCTCTAGGCAGGAGGGTTCACCTTAAGATAATGTACTTTTCCTTCCCAGAATTCCTGTGTCCTAGTACAGTCCCTAAGAGCTGAGCTGCCTTGAGGTATGGCTGGGTTTCAGAAGGGCAGAACTTTTTCCCCCTTTCCATTATGTTTTTAAACTACTCAACTGACTGGACTCCCTTACTCTCTTTCTGAAGCTCCCTCCCTGCCTTGTGGTTGCCAGTCAGTGGCTGACCCTGTGCTTTTTCTTCTCCTTGTCCTCCAGGGAGCTTGGAGATTTAAGGCTTGCCTGCCCAGTTTTTTATTTTGTTTTGTTTTGTTTTGTTTTTTTAAATAAATACATTGCCCTTGAACTTCCACCTGAGTCCTTTATAATTCTTTTATTAATGAAAATTCACGAAGAAGCCTTGAAGGAACTGAGGATGGCAGGGGTGTCTCCATTTTGTTTCTCAGACTCTATCTTAAGTTAACAGACCTTGGAGTGACTTGACCCCCACCTTTGGGTTTCAAGAAGGGTCCATGGCCCTCCATCCGTCAAGATGTCGTGGATACCACAGAATGTGTAAATAGATAACTATAATCAGGCCTCCACCCCACAGGTTGTCATAAATGCCACAGAATGTGTTAGTGGGTCCTCCACTCCACTATCCTACAGATATCTGTCAGTTTGACCAGGTGGCTTGGAACAATTTGCCTAAAGGTCATTTCGATTGCTGAACCTCCCCCCCCCCAAAAAAAAAAAAACCCCACCCACCCCCCCCCCAAAAAAAAAAAAACCACAAAAAACCCCCCACCAAAACAGAACAAAAAACAACTTACCCTCCCCTGTAACTCCAAGGCTTGGAATTCCCCACTTGCTGTTTTTCCCTTTAAAAACTCTGCCTCCCTGAGACTCAGGGCCTCACTTCCTAACCTATTACATCAGGGAAGATTGGCGGCCTGAGCTTAAGCTTGAATAAAGATCCTCGTGTCATTTGCAACGGACTCGACTCCTGGTGGTCTTTTGGGGTCTCTTGAGTCAGGCACAACAGCCTGAGTTTCTGGTGTCGTCTGACAGCCCTACTAGGATTCCCCAATATTTCAAGTAACACGTTCCCCCTGCCTTTTCTTCAATTGGCAGAGAAAATGAACCTGTCCCTGTACCCAAGACAGCAAGAAGGGTGGGAGGGGCACTCGGAGAACCTGGAGGGAGTCCTGAAACTAGCTGAAGGGAGATATGATAAAGATACATTGTTTATATGTATGACATCGTCAGACAATACATTAAAAATATTACCTAAAAAACACAAGAAAGAAATTATGGTAATCGGTCATCTGGCGAATTGGCTAGATTCCACAGGGCTGAGAACCAAAGCAATGGGTGTAGGTGAGTAGGTGGAGAAAATGGTCCCTGGGAGGTCCAGGTAAGGCATGTGTGCGTGTCACCCTGAACATAGCTGAAAGGAGGGAGAGGAAAGGAGAGGCACTGTCACCATGGCAGAGAGAGAGTGACCAGAATGGGGATGCAAGGCCACGCAAAAGTCTACAGAGAGAAGTTACAAGAAGGGAGGGTGGGTCTTAGCACTGGCTTGTGGGAGGAGGAGGGACTTTTTTGAGTGTCTCACTATAATACCCCTGGCTGATTCACTATGCAAATCCCAGCAGTCAGGGGGCAGAAGCAGGTGGGTCTGTTTGAGTTCATTGTCATCTTGTCTTCGCAGGGAACCCCTGTCTCAAAAAGAAGAAAACAAAAGAAAAAGAATAAAAGAAAAGAAGGAACTGGTGTTCTGAGCTGGGCATAACTGACTTGTTGAAGGCTAGAAGGGTAGATCATTTGGCTCCAAGAACATTTTGTAATGGATGAAGTCGGATAAAATTATAAATTGAGTGAAGTAGCCAGGTACAACAAGGGAGAGGCCACCGATTCTCCTACCTGCAGACTTGTCTATCTTGCTGTGCCTATGGAAGTCAGGGAACCAGGAAGGGGACGTGGCGAGGGTGTGCTTTAAGAAGGAAGCGAGAACACGAGTGACAGTGGCGGGGCTTCAGGGCCGGCACACTCAGCTGAGGCGCCTTTGGAACCGAGATCTGACCTCCAGGTTCTCCCAGCATCCCCCAGTCCCTACCTGTTACAGGGCTCGGCTGGTGTACCCGCCCCCCTATCTTGAACTCTGTAGCCCAAGGGCGGGGCTTCCCCTCTCCCAGCGGCTCTTCACTGTATAATCCAGACATCTTGGTCTCTCTCTGCCTCTCTCTCTCCGGGTCTCTGTCTCTGTCTCTCTCCCTCTCTGCCTCCCTCCCTGCCTCCCCCTCTATCTCTCCCCTCTCACTCTCCTCCTCTCTGTCTTCGAGGGTACTTTTCTGTCTCTCCCTGCGCAGAAGCTTCCCTGGCCCCATTCCTTGGGACCCGAGAACCCTCCTCGAGCTGCGTTTATACACTTCAGCTTGTCTTGAATTGGCGGAAAGAATGTAACGTATCAATGGTAGAAAGGGAGAACTGGAAAGATTTGAGCATGGAGAGGAGGGAGGGAAGATTCAAGGAGACAGGCCGGGGTACTAAAATAAAGGGTGTATGCAAAGGCCCCCTGGAAACCTAGACCTGCCGTCCTGTAACACGAATAAAAAGCAGGAGGAGAGACTGAAGGAGTTGTGCTGCCTTCCCAGCTGATGGTGCTGTGCTGAAAGGCCTTGGGTTACTCAGCCAGTTCCACTCCCAGGCGTGGAACAGCCACCATAACCACAACACGAGCCTCTGTTGCTGAAGACACCACACGTCACAGCTGCAGCGTCTAGAGCCGTCTAGCTGGAACTGGCGTTTCCTCTCTGCTGATGGGCTTTCAAAATTTACCATGCAGAATAAGGGTTGGGAGGAATCACAAAACCGACTCGCAAGGGGGGGTGTTCCCGCCTGAGCAACCATCCCATGGTACCATAACCTGGTCAACAAGCCATGCTGAAGGAGGCCATAGGTTCAAGGTTGGGGTCAGGGGTTAATACTGTTCTTCAAATGAATCATGAATCAACATAGCAGCAAAATGCTTTTTTCCCCCTGGTTTTTCAAGACAGGGTTTCTCTGTGTAGTTCTGGCTGTCCTGGAGACCAGGCTGTAGACCAGGCTCTGTAGACCAGACTGACCTTGAACTCACAGAATCTGCCTGCCTCTGCCTCAGAAGTGCTGGGATCAAAGGCGTGTGCCACCACCGCCCGGCAGATGAAGAGACTTACTGCCCAAGATGCTAAGGAAAAATGAAGGTTGAGGGCCCAGCCTTAAACAAGACATCCACACTACTTCTGTGAGGCCCGGGGAGCACTAGGAAGGAGGAGCTGACAGAGTGAAGGGCTGCGGAATGCCATCCTCTATGCTCAGCACAGCCTTCACAGTCACGAAGTCACAGCTGCGATTACACGAGACGGGTCTGTGAGCAATCTTATATAATACTCTCCAGATCTATGTTCTGTACATTTTATTTTGTACTGACAGATGAATAAAAATTCCACTGAGTGAATATCACATTTTTATTGTCCATTCATCTCAATAGCTTCCATTTTCTGGCTATTGTGAATAGAGCAGCAACAAGCATGGATTGCAGGTACCTCTTTGGAGTCCTTTAGAAATCTGCCATGAGTGGCAGAGATGGTCGTATGGCAGTTTTATTTTCTAGAGTTTGAGGAACTTTCATATGGATTTCCATAACTGATTTCCCCCACATCCTACAAGCATTTGTTGTCAATTGTTTTCCTTTCTCTTTTTTCGTTTTTGTTTTCGAGACAAGGTTTCTCTGTGTAGATTTAGCTGTCCTAGACTCACTTTGTAGACCACCCTGGCCTTGAACTCAAAGAGATCTTTTTGCCTCTGCCTCCCTGAGTGCTGGGATTAAAGGCGTGCACCATCACGCCCTGCCATTTGTTTTTGTTTTTTAAGATAGAGTTTCTCTGTATAGCTCTGGCTGTCCTGGAACTCACTATTTGGACCAGGTTGGCCTCAAACTCACAGAGATCTACCTGCCTCTGCCTCCTGAGTGCTGGGATTAAAGGTTAAAGGTATGTGCTATCCTGCCCAGCTTCAATTGATTTCTTGACCATGAGCATTCATATAAGCACAAAAAGGCAAAACATTATTGAGAAAACAGTGTAGACGTCTTTATACGACTTCTGAATTGTATGGAGGCACTGCAGCTGAGATAACGAAATATTGTCATAAGAGAAGAAAAACACACCCAACAGCATAAAACCAGAACTAAGGCTACGTGGGTGCTTAACTCAGGCAGTGTGGCCTCTTCTAATAAATACTGGTGGACATGAACGAAAAAAGAACATGTATCAGTGTTCAGGGTTCTATAGCTGCAACTGCGGAAGGCAAAACCACAGAATGCTACCAAGGGTAGAAGAGCAAGTTTTTAACCCCAGCACGCAGGAGGCAGAGGCGGGAAGATCTCAGAGTTCATGAATAGCCTGGTCTGTCGGGAAATGGTTTCGTGCACTGTGCATTCAGATGCTGACTTCAGTGCATGGAGATCTGGTTGCAGTCTGGACATGGGCACTGTCATTTCTATGAAGAATCTCCTGTCTCAAGGTTGTGTAAAAATTGTTCTTCATCTCTGACTGGCTAATAGGAAGCTGATCAGCCAGGCAGGAGAGGAGAGGAGGCAGGACTTCCGATCCAGGTAGGGATCAGCAAAGAGGGAACTAGAAAAGGTTGAGAGAGAGGAGAGGTCACCATGTGAAGTTTGCCATAAAGGCAGACAGATGGAGCAGAAGCAGCCAAGGTGAGACGAAGATGGAAAGTAAAATGGGGCTGGGGAGTAGCCAGACTAGTATAGATGGCTTAAACTAGATCAATATCTGCCCAGCTATAGTGCTTTAAAGCTATTGATACATGGTCTTTGTGGCATTATTTGGGATCTAGAACAGGATACAGAAATTGTGGTACATTTACACAATGGAATACTACTCAGCAATTAAAAATAAGGAAATCATGAAATTTTCAGGCAAATGGTTGGAACTAGAAAAGATCATCCTGAGTGAGGTATCCCAGAAGCAGAAAGACACACATGGTATACACTCACTTATAAGTGAATATTAGACATATAATATAGGATAAACATACTAAAATCTGTACACCTGAAGAAGCTAAGCAAGAAGGAGGACCCTGGGTAAGATGATCAATCCTCATTCAGAAAGGCAAATGGAATGGACATCGGCAGATGGAGAAAACAGGAAACAGGACAGGAACCTACCACAGAGGACCTCTGAAAGATTCTACCCAGCAGGGTATTAAAGCAGATGCTGACATTCATAGCCAAACTTTGGGCAGAGTGCAGGGAATCTTATGAAAGAAAGGGGAGATAGAAAGACCTGGAGGGGACTGGAGCTCTACAAGGAGAACAACAGAACCAAAAAATCTGGGCCCAGGGGTCTTTTCTGAGACTGATACTCCAACCAAGGACCATTCATGGAGATAACCTAGAACCTCTGCACAAATGTAGCTCATGGCCCAAGTGGGTGCCCTAGTAACGGGAACAGGGACTGTCTCTGACATGAATTCAGTGGCAGGCTCTTTGATCACCTCCCCCTGTGTAGGGGGCAACCTTACCAGGCCATAGAGGAAGATAATGCAGACAGTCCTGATGAGACCTGATAGGCTAGGGTCAGATGGAAGGGAAGGAGGACCAGTGGACTGGGGAAGGGGCATGAGAGGAGAAGAGGGAGGGCAGAATTGGGAGGGGAAGTGGGAGGGGGCTACAGCTGTGATACAAAGTGAATAAATTGTAATAAATAAAAAAATTAAAAATAAAAAATAAAGAAAAAAACTCTACATTTATTTTTACACTGACCTACATAGTGAGTTTCAAGCCAACCAGGTCTCACTGTGTAGTGAGACCATATTTCAAAACAAACAAACAAACAACAACAAAACCCACCTTCACCGCCAGCAGCAACAACAAAACCCCAACAATAATGCTTATATAGGATAACTCTTGGGTTTGGAATAAGAGGACAAAAATTATTACTGCAAAATGAAACCTCAATCAATTGTAGGCTCTCAAAAATGAAGACCACCAATTAGAAGAATAAAAGAGAAACACACCATAGGCTTGTTTTAGGCATTTAAAAACGTTTGGTAGAGCAGCCACAACCCGAATGCCAGGCACGGGGACAATTAGGTGTCCGGGGTGAGGAACCACTGGTCTTGAGTTAGGATGCAGGAAGCCACCAGCTGTTGGTTGCAACTGTACACCACCTTCCCTCCAGAGCAGCTGTTTGCAGCTGTGCATCGCCGTACCTATGGGTTGGCAGCGATTGCTTTACCTATGGAATAGATTGTTGGAGGTGAATCGAACGTGTGCAAAGGCGGCAACCTGCACAGCCCTTGCTGCAACGAAAGCTAAAAATGTGGCTTGTCTAAAATTTTCACATTTGGGGTGTGTGTGTGTTGCATATGTGCCACAGTGCACCTGTTAAGGTCAGAGGTCATCTTGTTGGGTCCTTTAGATTAAACTTGGGTAGTCAGGCTTGCCTTTGTCATGTAACCATCTGTTTATACATGCAGTTTCTGAAGTCTACAAGAGAGCACTTTGGAAAGGCTAGATCAGCAGGTAAGCAAGAACCACGTTAAGACTCCATTGATCCTTGACAGTAGTTGGTGTCTGTTAACTTCAGGGTGTCACAGTGATGTCATAGTGACGCCAACCCTAAAGTTGCTGAGGCTTTTGCTTCTCCTGCCTGGTTACCTTCCTTCTCTGCCTCCTTGAGTGCCACAGAGGGGACCTTGCTGCTGAACAAGGCTGACCCTGTGTCTACGGAGCTACGGAGTATACAGGCTACAGGTGGATTTTAGCCAATGGCAACTCACCAGTGAGGTGCCCTGGTTTAGGGTTCCTCAGAAACTGTCAGCCTTGCAGGTCTGAACAGCAGTAGTTATGCTTTCCTACCTAAGATCAAAGTGCCTTTGGTAAAAGCCTTCACTTTCCCTTGCTGGGTTTCAACGTCAGCTCTTCTTACCAGCCCCTTTGTTAAAAAAGTGATCGTAGTTTCTTACCATTGAGAGTCCATTACTGTTAAAGGTTGTCACTCAGCCCAGGTCTGCTCCCTTAATCTTTCTCTGCGGTCAGCAGGTGACTTCACTCTAACTGTCTTCCATTACTGCCTCAAGTGTGCCAGAAAGGAGGGCTCTACGTTGACAGCAGGGACAGTTCTAATTGTGATTCTAAATCTAAAGATGCCCTAGAGACAGCCATCGATCTGTTAGGACACAACTGTGTTCCCTACCCCAGACTCCATTCACATCAAAGTACAAACTGACAGACGCTCAGGATCTGCCTGCATTTAGAGATAGTTTTGCTGTGAGTCGCATGTGAAGTGTCCCCACAGGCTCATGTGTTTGGACACTGCTGTCCAGCTGCGGTGTTGTTCTGGACGGTCATGGACACGAAAGAAGGCAGGGAAGGCCAGGGAAATAAGATTTGATCTCTGGATCCCACAAGGTGGTAGGAGAGAAACAACGCCTGAGGGCTGCTCTCTGACCTCCACTTGAGTGTTGTATATATGCACACACACAGATTAAATACATACATACATATATACGTACATAATTAAGAATTTAACAATGAAATTTCATTCTTAGCGGGAAGCTGTGCCCTGCTCAGGAACAAGGCACTCATTATTTTAGCTCACTAGAGATCTCAATTCAGTGATTCCTGGAAGACAGAAGTTACAGCTAGCACAAGTAGAAACACAGTTCACTGTCAGCAGAGTTTCAGAAATTCACCAAGACTAAATCTAGGTAAGAGAGAGAGAGACAGAGACAGACAGAGAGACATACAGAGAGAGACAGATAGAAACAGACAGAGAACACTGAAGCAAGGACTAATCCATTTCCAATACATTTTGAAATTACTGCTTGAAACCCATGTAAGGGTTTTCAGTTTAATGACACAGTGTGTGTCCAGGACTCCGCATGTTCTTAGTATGAAGGGCTTATTACCAGAAATTTCGAATTATTAACTTTGAATGTTTAAATTGAGCCATGAGTAACAGCTGCAAATAGAGAGGGGGGTGTTTGTGTGTGTGTGTACCACAAAGACTCACATACAGGGATTAAGATGCTGAGGGAAATAAATTAATACTTGTGACCTTGAGGTTGTAATTCAGGAAGACTCTCAACCATCAGGTTAGGTCACCAGAGCTCACAAAATTGCCTTTTCAAGTGAAGGGAGTCCGCTAACCCCATCGACTAAGTAGTGTATTGAAATCTCTAACAGATGGAATTGAACCTAAAGAAAGTCCACAGCAGACAGACGTATGTTGCAGCTGTAGTGATACATAAGCAAG
The DNA here is from genome assembly GCF_907164565.1 of Psammomys obesus. NCBI lineage: Eukaryota > Metazoa > Chordata > Mammalia > Rodentia > Muridae > Psammomys > Psammomys obesus. The sequence goes on along the minus strand of NW_026590809.1, from coordinate 1,984,504 downwards.
TGTAGAAAGCCCTCAAGCGATGACTGCAGTCGGCTGGCAATGGGGTTCCGCACGAGGCACGGTGTCCGCAATGTCAGTCTTCACCATAGTGTATCACTTCATAGTTTGGTTTTTGTTAGTTGGCTTGGCACCTGCCGTTGTACTGGGGGGGTGAATTTAAAATCATGCACATATTAGGTGTCTTAGTTACTATCCTATTGCTGTGAAGAGACTCCATGACCAAGGTAACTCTTATTTAAAAAAAAAAAAAAAAAGCATTTTGTTGGGGGCTTGCTTACAGTTTCAGAGGGTTAGTCCATCATACAGGAAGTAGACAGGTGTGGCGTTAGAGCAGAACCTGAGAAGTTTACACCCTGATCTACGGGCGACAGGAGAAAAGAGGCTCTGGGCCTGGTGTGGGCTTTTGTAACCTCAAAGCCCTCTTTCTCCAACAAGGCCACACCTCCTAACCTTCCCAAACACTCACTCCCTAGTAATCAAGCATCAAACACATGAACTTACGGGGCCATTCTCATTCAAACCATCCCATTAGGTAACCATTCTACCGGCGAGCTTTAGCCTTTAAAGTAATATAAAAACTTGGACAGAATACCGGATGTTACCCTAGGGCAGGTCTCTTTGTTGACCAGGGTACCCTGTTGACTTGGCCAACGCACAGCTCCTGCAGGGACCTGATTATTACACTAGTGAGTGGAGGAGAAGACCAAGCAGAGTGGCCCTAAGAGAGCGGGAAGGAACAGCTCAGTGTCTCTACAGTGCCAAAGATTCTGCAGTCACTCAAAATACTAATGTACTTGATCAGCGTGGGTTAAGCAGAATCATGACTAGGCTGTACAAAATAGTGAACATGATCTAAGCAGTGAGTATTTCTGAGTACATATGTAATTTTATTTTCTATGTGTAGTCCTGGCTGTCCTGGAACTCATTCTATAGAGCACGCTGGCCTTGAACTTGGATATCCTCCTGCCTCTGCCTCCCGAGTGCTGGGATTAAAGGTATATGCCATCACTGCCCAGCATATTTCTGCAAGATATTGAAAAAAAATTAAAAATAACTAAATACTAAATAAAAGGGGAAATCAGACATCTTATCACTAGTAGAAAATAAAAACAAGCTGGTAACCAGCACCAGGATTCAGTTCAAACACCATGGATAACTGGGCATGGTGGCTCATACCTTTTATCCCAGCCCTAGGGAGGCAGAGGCAAGTGGGTCTATGTGAGTTCGAGGCCAGCCTGGCCTATGTAGCAAGTTCCGGTCAGCCAGGGCTACCTAGAAAAGACTCTCTCCGAAAAATTATGACTTCAGCCGGGCACGGTGCTAACGGCCTGTAATCTCAGCAGGGAGGCAGAGGCAGGCAGATCTGGGTGAGTTCAAGGCCAGCCTGGTCTACAAAGCAAGTCCAGGACAGCCAGGACTACACAGTGAAATCCTGTCTTGAAAAACAAAACAAAACAAAACAAAACAAAACAAAACAAAAGACTTCAATGTACAATTTTCTTTCTTTCTTTCTTTCTTTCTTTCTTTCTTTCTTTCTTTCTTTCTTCCTTCCTTCCTTCCTTCCTTTTCTTTTTTTTTTTTTTTTGGCTTTGGGTTTTCAAGACAGGTTTTCTCTGTATAGCTTTGGTTGTCCTGGAGCTCTTAAAGGTGTGTGCCAACACTGTGCAGATCAATGTACAACTGTACAATTATGGCAGTATTTCTATATCAAATTACTCCATGGTTGAATAAAGGCTGTACACGTGACTAAATAGAATGCAGCTTATTGAATGAACCCTTCTGTGGGTTAAACAGCTTCATTTCTGCTTGAATATCAGTTTTTGAAAGCAGACGATGCTTGGACAGTCAAACCTTTTGTAAGATCTTACAGCTTTGTAAAATAAGGGATAAAAGCATGACAACCTCAAATATAAGAGAAAAGCAATTCTCTTACTATCACTTATCTTTGAATAGACTTTGCAACATAATTTTAGCTACCTCTAAAGGTTAAGAAAACTGCAGGGGATTGTTGTTGTCGTCGTTGTTTGCTTGGTTGGTTTTTTTTAAAGGTTTATCTCTGTGTGCATTTGCTTTGCTCACAGGCATGCGTATATGGCCCCTGTGTGCCAGGTGCCTGAGGAACTGAAACTGGAGTTCCGGATGGTAGTGAGCCATCGTGTGGGTGCTGGGATCTCACTCGGGTCCTCTGCAAGAACAAGTGCTCTCAGCCACTGGGCTGGCCTCCAAGCCCAGGTGTGCGAACTACCGGGTCCTTGCTCCCGCCTCCTTGTGCTGAGACTGCAGAAGGGTGCCATCATGTCTACCTCAAGACATTTGTGCTTTAACTTACATTTGCAATTATATTCGTGGAAAAATTTTCTTAATGGCACAAAACAACTAAGCTTGGAAATAAATTAGTTCCTGGGGTTTTTATCAACAATTTAAACACATCTGTGTTTAGATAATTTAGATAACACCATAATGAAAAAAAAAAAAGAATTTTTCTGGCTCTGTGTATTTGAGTAACAAATATCTTAAAGAGTCTGGTGCTGAAAAAGGCTTGGAAAAGTCTGCTCTACAGGTAACTGTCTCATAATTTAAATTATTAATACAGTGGTTAATGGATCTTATCTTTCTATGGAAAGTGGGCTTCTTAGTACAATTCTTTTTGTGTTTTAAGGCTGCAGATTGGACTCAGCTTGCTAAATTTATGGTCTGTCACTAAGCTGTATCTCCAGCCCCTTGATTCTTAAGTAATTCAGCATAACAATAATCCTGCATATTAGACTACTGTACATCTACAAAAGCTATGGAAAAAGTACACAGAAATATTCCTAACTGCTTTGACTTCTACTGAGAGGAAGATTTAAGCTCTACTGTTATGTGTCTGGGTGTTGTGTCTACATGGATGCCTGTGCACCATACACATGCAAGGCCTTCAGAGGTCAGAAGAGGCTGTAGGATGCCTCAGGACTGGGGTTACAAATGGCTGTGGGCTGACAAGCAGGTTCTGGGAATCAAGCCCCCAATCTTCTGGGAAAATAACCAGTGCTCTGAACTGCTGAGCACCGCTGCGGCCCCAGGAAAAATGGTTTTGAGACAGGGTCTCAAAGTAGTCCAGGCTGGCTCTGAATCTTTGATGTTCCTGCTGAGACTGAATTTGTGTCCCTATTCCCAGTTGCCCCATTCAGGTAGAGCTGGTGACTGAACCCAAGGATTTGCACATGATAGGCAAGCACTCTACCAGGTCCCTAGCAGCTTTAAAGAAAGATTTCTACTTCTGGATTAATCATATACCATCGGGTTGGACATCTAAAACTATATTCACTGTCCACACAATACCCTCTCTCATCTTTGATGCCTGTTACATGGGGAGAGTTTAGATGCATCTCAACAATTTGGTAGCTCTCATTTGGTAGTTGAACCCCAATCTTTTCTTAGTTTGGTAGCTCTCATTTGGTAGTTTTGTTATAAAACATACAAAAATTCAAGGTTGTGTACCTCTCTGGGCTAGCAATAATGTGTTTAATTATATTCAAATACTCAGAAGCAGAATGAGCCTTCTGTTTCCTTTATTTTTCTTGCAGTGCCATGAATGCCTGGTGCCAAAGGAAGTCAGTAGAGGGCAGTGGCTTTCCTGGAACTGGAGTTACATAGATGGCTGTAAACCACCAAATTCTGGTCCTCTGCAAGAGCAACAAGTGCTCTAACCACTGAGCAATCACTCTAGCCCTCCACCTGCCATGTTTCAAAGAGAATATGTACAACATTTAAAAATTTACTTTTTAGAATGTGTACAGATGTTTTGCCTGCAGGCCAGAAGACTGAGTCAGGGTTCCTGAAACTAGAATTACAGATGTTTGTGAGCTGCTATGTAGATGTTCAAACTGAACCCCCATCTTTTCTAAGAGCAGCTAGTACTTTCAACCACTAAGACATCTCTCCAGATCTGGTATGGATTTTCTTGATATTTGTAGCTTGTTCACAGAAAATAAAGCACATTAAAAGAAAAAAGAAAAAACAAAAAACAAAAAACAGTTCACACACCAAATTCAAAGAATCTTTTTTTAAAATTTTATTTAAAAATCCACCTCAAAATTCAGTTCTGGGTTTTAGTTTTTGTTTAAAAAGAAGCACACATTTAAAAGCATCCAATGTTACTAGTCTACAATTCACCTAGCTAAGAACACAGCTTGTGGACTTAGAAAAACAGCGTAGTACACAGAGTAGGCACAGTTCTGTGGCCTATGGGCCATAAATCAGGGCACATGTGTACTGAGGCAACAGTTAAGAGGTCTGAATGGAGGGAGACAAGCCTCAGCTGTCTCAGAGACATTCTCTGTGTCCCCACCCCAAGCCATTAGTGAGCGCCAGACCAATGCATAGAGATTGTACGTAAGTTAGTGAATAATGGACGACGCTAACTGCTTCCCGAGTTAGGCAGCTAAGCCAAGACAGACAAGCGTAACTTTAGAGCCGCTAACTGATGGTCTGAACGCCCACACCAGGGATGGCCTGGTACAGGGGAGAGACTTGCACTCTCGCCTGGTGGATTCAGAGATCGGGCTGGGTGGTGTTCACGAATACAGGGTTTCACAGCACAGCAAGGCTCCAACAGTTCGAGAATTGGGGCAGTGAATACAAATCACAGTACAAAATTCTTAATTCATTTACTCATAAAAGCAACAGGTGCTACATACATGAATCACTTAAAATGACATTTTCTTTTTTTTAAAAAATGCATATATAAAACATTAATTGCATAGGGATTTAAATATAAGGCCAAGAAGAATATTAAGTAAAAAAAATCATAGGGCACTACGGTGTCAAAAGAGATAATTTCATTAATAAGAGTAATAATCTTGAATTACTGTCTAATTAATTAAAAATCACAGTATGTTGCTGTAACCGACAGTGAATGACAACTGGTTCATTAATTCTAAACCAACATTAGGATTAACAAAAATTGAACTTAAGTTCTTTGTCTAAACCTGATCAGTATATTAGCCCATCAGTGGCCTGTACGTACCTGATTAGTTATACAATCTACCTTTTGCAAATAATGTTTACTACGTGACAAGTGTTAGAACAGATCATCAATCCATGCCGTGGATGAACTGTGGGCTTAATAGTGTAACTAGAGTCAGTCTTTCAAAGGTGCAAGATCCTACCCAGCAGAACCTGCACACAATGAACACTAAACACTGTAATTAACAGAAAACAACAAAGTTCTACTATTAAAACCTAAGTATACATGAGCCAGAGAACTGGGTCTTGACGGCAGTATATACATTATCCCCGGTAGTTTTGGAAAACGACGAAGAACAAGTCCAACTATATTCTATAGCTTAAGCTAATGGTTACCACCGTAAAGGGAAAAGCGATTTGGGAACCTACTTCTCATTGTAATGGTGTTAGCCCTGTAGCTTCACTAGAATTTCCAGAATCCTTAGTACGTTATGTAGAGTAGTGTGAGGAGACAAAAAGAACTCCCAAGGGAATTCTGTTAAGGTAGATTGGGAAGACCCAAACCAAGGATTTAAATGAGAAAGTGCGTCAGTATAGTAATACTACAGTGTGTTAGCTAGGGACAGACGTTTCTCTGAGGACTAAAACACTATTTCCCCACGTTATTTACATGTTACAAACTGAATACCACACAGCACCATTCACAATCTAATTTGCTTGAACATGTCTGAGAGGTCCTTTTCTCTGCCCCTGCTTGCTTGAGGCTCCACCAAGAGAGGAGAAGCATCTTCACTTGGCGTCTATCTTTTCCACCCAGTTCTTGTTGGCTGGCAATGGTGTATCTTCATTTTACACTCTTGGTGGGTGTTTCAGATTCTGTGGACTGCCTTCCATCTGTCCAAGCTTCCCTGGTACTCTTCAGGGCGAGGGTCTTCTGTTGGTCCACTACGACATAATCCACTCTCTCGTCAGCCATGCTGCTACCCGAACCACTGCTCTTTTGCTAAACAACAACAACAAAACAAACAAACAAACAAAAAAGAAAAAAAAGAAATAGCCCCGAAGTATTATTTGTAAGGGTGGAGTGAAGCTCAAAGTTTGACACAGACATACACGCTGGGTGTGGGGTCACACATCTTTCATCCCAGCACTTGGTAGGCGTAGGTAGTAGGTGGAATACTGCATGAGTTCAAGGCCAGCCTGGTCTATGTGGAGAGTTCCAGACCACTCAGGGTTACATACTAAAACCCTGTCTCAAAAACAAGCAAGCAAGCAAGCACTCCTGGAATTACACACACAAAAATGACATTACCTCAGCTTAACTGTATTGTCTGTCTCCTCCCTAATTGATATATCTTAGTTTTATATATAGAACCATTCAAACAAATACTTCCATCACAGATGGCATTCCTAAAAAACCTAGTTCATCTAACATACAGAGCCTGAATCTCTTGGGCTCACATTTGATTTTTTCCGGCCTAGATTGGCACCAAACAGCTGTTTACTCTTTATGCTAAGAAAAGTACTTTTGGCAAAGTAATATTTGAGGGAAAGCAAACTACAAAGGGCAACGGCCAATCTTCCCTTAGCACGCAACTACACACAAGGCAACTGAAATCAAACATGGTTGTGGCGCTCTCTCTGTATTGCCCCCTAGACTGCAAGGACACGTCTAAGCTGTACAGAGCATGGTGGGGAGGGGCAGGCTTCTGCTCGGCAAAGGTAGCTGACATAAATGTGGAGGGATATAGTACAGGGGGGTGAGAAGAGGAGGTAAGGAAGGGGTGATGCCGAATCTGAGGCTTAAAGGAAGCGGATGTGGGCCCAGGGCGGGGAGTTCAACTGGAATTAGAAATGCTTTGTGGAGGAAATTCAGGTCCTCCAAATTCAACCATGAATTTGCAATAAAAATGTACGAAACACACAAGAAAGCAAGCCATAAAGAGTGTGCTAGCAGAAAGAGTAAACCCAAATTCCAGCCTCCAAGGACTTCAAATACTGAACGTATCAGCACTGTAACAAATGCGGACAGCGTTAAAGGATAAACCAGAAAAGGCAGTGAACATACAAGGAATACAAAGAGATTAATGTCAGTTAAATCAAATAGAACAGAATTTCATTCCAGAGATAAATACAACAACAAAAACAAACAAAAAAACTCAAAACCAAACAACGACAAAAAAACCAAAAACCGTCAACAACTACAAAAATTGAGAATTGGTAAATTTTGGTGATAGAGCTAAATTAAACAGAAACCGTAGGACAAAAAAAAAAAAAAATTACAAAGATGTGAAATAGTAGGTGTACTGTATTCCTAGTTGGCAGGAAATAAAAAGGTAAAAATAAGCAGAGAAGCAATAGGTAAAGTCATCCTAACAGACCTTTTGAGACTTGAGAAAAAAGTTATAAATGGGGTATGTGTGTGTGTGTGTGTGTGTGTGTGTGTGTGTGTGTGTGTGTGTATGACTAGCACAGCTTCCACAGAGCGGATTACTGAAAAGAAGACCAACTACATCTACACTTGGTCTCATGAAACTGCAAATTCAGCTGGAAACAGCTGAGGATCAGCGACCAGAAAACAGGAGGAGAGCTGACAGTGGACAAGGGTCCCTATGTGGTGAAGAGGCCCAGTCAAGAACTGGTCTCAGTGGCTCAGCTATCTGACAGTGCGGCAGCGTCCTTTCCAACATGGTGAGCAGTCTTTCTTGTCCTGTTGGAAGACAGTGTCACGTCAACGCGACTGCACTGAGCTTTTCTCTGGTACAACTAATGACATCTTATGTGAGCAGATGTCTCATTTCTTTCAAAATTAATGAAGAGACTTGAGCTACACGCAGCCTGAGAGAAGTCACTACCAACAGAACTCCATTACAGAAACTTCTACAGGACTTACTCCATAAAATACGAGCTCTGAGAGGGAGTAGTAAACGAAGGAGTAACACAAAGAAAAATGTAAGAAAACATGACTTAAAAGAACGTGGTAGGAAGAGCGACAGGGGCTGGAGAGAGGGCTCAGAGGGCAACAGTGTATACTGCTCTTGCAGAGGGCCAGAGTTTCGTTCCTAGCACTCACATCAGGTGGCTCAAAGCCACCTGTCACTCAAGCTCCTGGAAGCTAATGCCCTTTTCTGGTCTCTGAGGGATCCTATACTCACGTGCACACAGCAACAACAAAATTAAAAAAAAAAGTTATGATAAAACTGTGTAATTGGTAGGTTTAATATAAATTAAAATTTAAGACAAAACAGCACATGACATATTTTCCTTTTCTTTCTTTTTTACAGAGGGTCTCTCTATGTAGCCCTGTATTCTAGAATTCACTATGTCGACCATATTGGCCTCAAAGGCACCTGCCTCTGCCTTCTGAGTGTTGGGGTTAAAGGTGCAGGTGCCACGCTCAGCTCAGCTAATTTCTCCATTAAAGAGACAAACTCTGGAATTTGTTAAGGAATCATTTCTGCACCAACCACAGTGAGTAGAAAGTACATAACTTCCACACCTTTCGAAAGGGAAACTACAAATCTGTCAGTCTTCATAATGCTGTCGCTTACAACTTAGAAGACAACAGTCACTCAGGTCAAATAATCAGGCCCCCAGATTTCCCCAAAGAAGACGGTCCTTCAAAGTGTGGTTGAACCATCTGCCGAACACGGTCTCCCTTACCTTTCGTGGTGGTGTGGATTTCCCAGAATCTAGATCTAAGTCCAGGTATTCAACTTGTTTGTCTCCTTTGGGTTTGATCATTGGGCTGCTCCCTCCATCCAGGCTGTTACTGCCAAAGAGATTCTGAAAACACAGCAGGAAAACAGTGGACAGGCATTCAGGTAACATGCTCTTCCCTGGCCCCTCTTCTTTCCCCTGGGGAGATGGGCACGCTTGTCCAAAACTGGTGTTGAATTCCTGGGCTCTGATGTCACACTTAGTTAAACTAAGACTTGGCCTGAGGAGAGACAGGCAGTTGATGGCTGTAGGAGGCAGCAGCCATATTTCTCACAGGTGTAGGAGCCACTGGTAAGTGTCCCTTGCTCATGTCGCCTTACCCAGGCTTGTGCAAGCAACATAGCACAGACACAGACTGTGGTGGTTTGAGAGAAAATGGGCCCCATAGGCCTACAGAGAGTGGCACTGTTCAGAGGTGTGGTCTTGCTGGAGTAGTTGTGAGTTTGTTGGAGGAAGTGTGTCATTAGGGGGTGAGCTCTGAATTTTCAAAAGCTCAAGCCAGGCCTAGTGGCTCAGATAATCACTCCCTGCTGCCTGGCAATTCAGAAGTAGAACTCTCAGCTCCTTCTCCAGCACCATGTCTGCCTGCGAGCCATCATGCTTCCCACCATGCTGATAACGGGCTAAACCTCTGAACTGTAAACCAGCCCCAATTAAATGTTTGCTTTTATAAGAGTTGTTGTGGTCATGGTGTCTCTTCACAGCAACAGAAACTCTAAGACACAGCACCACACACACACACACACACAATTATGAAAAAAAGTAATAATAAAAAAAAGACACAGACATCAAGCCACAAATGGCTGCAAAAGCTCAAGCAAACATTCCTCAAACTTTATAGGTCTGAGGGTGAGGACACATTTGTAATTGTAGCACTCTGGAGGCTGACACAAGTGAATTACAAGTTCAAGGCCTTCCTGGGCTACAACTGCAACATCACATCTCAAAACGAAGCAGAAGTGTGCATGTATGTACTCAGCAACATTTTTATTCTCAGGGGATCCTCATACTCCTTGCTTTCAAGGGGGAGGGGGACGGGTTGGGAGAGAGGGAGACACATCACCAAAACATAGTACATAAAAATTTTAATAAATAAATATCCATGTTGAATTTTAAGGTATCTAGAGAAAAATAAGTTCAGAGCATGTCAACTAAAGGGCATGGGTCATGACTCCACTCTTTTCAGCCTCCTTTCTCTCAGCCTGATCCCTTTACTTCCTCAAAGGAAATGCGTGATAGAACTGCTCCCTAAGTTCAGGCAACAAAACCAGGAAGATAGAGGGTGGCACTAAAGACTAAAAACAAAAAATCTGGAGGTGGAGAAATGGAAAGAGACTTTGGTAAGAACTTTCCGATCCATGACACAGATCACAAGAATTCAGAAACGTGGATGCCCAGTTAAAATGGCTGGCACCCCCTTTTCCTAGGTTATCACCCACATTCTGCCTTGCCTGGCTGGGACAGTCTTTACAGTATTAGAAAGCTACAAAAGCGAGACATATATCTCTCACACAGTTAATTCCAGCTGCTCCTCAAGAGAATTCATCAGCACTCCTAACGGAATTCCACGTCTAATGACCAGGGGAACTGGTCTTTCTGTTCATATTGAAGCAGGACTGGAATACAGCTTCTAAAGGAAGTTCATTGGGTCTTGTACCAGTCTTGGCGGGGAATGGTCCTGTCTCTATGACAGCCTTCCACACAGTTTTGTCCCCACACATTTATAGAGAAACTCTAAGGTTCTGAGACTGACACGAAGTATTCTGCACATTAAGTAACAAAATAAAACAATAGTGCTAGGTCTTCTAAAATTCTTAAGAAATACACAAAACTGATTGATATTAACAACATTTATGGCAGTACTGTTAGACTAGGACTCAAATTTTAGGCAACCTATTAAGGACTCATATGATGAATGTGACTTGGTCTTTATAACAAGTCAGATGTGGCAAGAATCTGTCCTAACTTTTTTGAGACTATTAATTTTTTTAATACTGATTTACTAAATCTAAGCTCATGTTAGACACCATGAATTTCCATGGCTTTCCATCACCACATTGTGTTCCAAGAGTTAAGAGTTCTGATGACCCTTACTTAACAATTTAACAAAGGGTTGTGAGGGTCACTGAGTCCTGTCGGCTGGCAGCACGGAGCGCCGGAATGGGCACAGCTGACTTTTCAATTGTACCTGGCACAGTTATTTCCACTTGGGTCATTAAAAAAAATTAAGTGGCTGGACAGTGATGGCACACGCCTTTTATCCCAGCACTTGGGAGGCAGAGGCAGGTGGATCTCTGTGGGCTCCAGGCCAGCCTGGTCTATAGAACGAATTCCAGGACAGGTAGGGCTACACAGGAAAACCCTGTCTCAAAAAACAAAACAAAACAAAAACATAAAAATAAAACAAAAAGCCCAAACCAACCAACCAACCAACCAAACAACCAACCAACCAAACAAACAAACAAAAAAGCCCCCGAAAACCTAAAGAGAATGTAAGTGAATGTGTACGTGTTTGTGCGTGGCTAGGCACATGTGCAGGGGCTCACACATGGATCCCCTGGGTCCTGCTGTGACCCCACGGGAGCATCTAAAGTGGGAGCTGGGCACTGAGCTCCGGCACTCTGTAACAGCTGCCAGTGCTCCCGACAGCTAGGGCATCTCTCCAGCCCCAAAGCCTCTTGTTCTTATTTGGGTTTTTCAAAAATTCAACAGCTCAAGTTTATTTGGACATATCAGGAAGCCCTTTGGCACTTTTACTTTCCTGCCTTAATGTCAGAAGGCACACGGAATTCTTAATTTTATTTCCTCAGTTTGACTTTGGATTGTAATATTTGTCTTTCTTCCTCCCTTTTGCCTAACTGAAAGATTATCAGGGTCCTTCTGCACGACAATGCTTACAGAAGCCTGTCACAGCCTGGCCAGAAGGATTCATTGCAAACCCCCCAGTGGATTTTCTAAAACTAAAAACAAAAACAGAGAATGACTTAACTGAAATACTGCTGAGAACCAACTATAAATCCCTCAGAGCAGGGATGTAAACGGCCCTTCAAGGGCCATGGTGGGAGGGTCTGCCCTTCACAACAGCACTCTGAATTCTTTAAGAGGTGGGGTCTTACCGCACCTCACTGCAGACCTGAAGAGGGTGTGACAAGACTTGGGCTCCTCTTCTCACCTCACCACGGGTCATGAGAGCACTAACCACAGCCACAAGTCACCACGGGCTGAGGCAACAAGTGGGCACTCACAGACACTCCTAACAGACACTCCAAGTCAAATAAACCTCTTTCTAAGCCGACTGTCTCAGGAATGTTCCAGCTCCAGGGAGCTGGAGCAAAAACCTTCGTGTTTTTCAGTGATTTAACCACCGTATCGACAGAACAGTTTGACCGTGGCTGGCATGAGACTGCCACAGTACTTAAAAAGTAAAACCACCTGAAGAATAGGCTTCGCTTTTTCAAGTTGGAAGAACGCTGTGATAACCAACGGGTAAGGACGGTAGGGGCATTTTTAAGCTGAACTGGTTTCAACCAGCAGCTCGGGCAGGGAGACGTGAACCCGGGGACTGCTGCTTACCGTATCTTCGTTGGACAGGTTCGGGTTCATGGGGACGTAGTTCTCCTCGCTGTCATGAGAGTCGCTGCTTGATGTGGTACTGTGCACGGAATCAGGCCGGGGGGATATGGGAAACCTGGAGGAGCTGACGGAAGACGCGCCCGTTAGGAATGTCCGGGGACAGGTGTCAAATCACTCCCGAACAAAAACAAGTGATCACCTTCTCTTTCTGGAATACCCACTAGTTTCTAGTTACATACTGGATATCTGTATTACAACAAATGGCGACAGTTCTGATCTGCGGAACCTTGAAAAGGGGCTTCTCTAGTCTGTTGTTTGGCCTAGTTCCCTCGAAATGAGCAGTTTTAACTGTCTCACTAGCCTAACTCCGTGTTCTCATGGGAACACTTACTCGCGTGCGAAGCTCCTGGTGATGGGAGACCGGACCGGGGCTTGCAGCTCCTCCCACTCAGACAGAGGCTTGATTTCTAAGGGAGCAGGCTTGGCTGAAAATACAGGGAAGAGGAGGTGTCAGTGAACACAACTTCGAAAACAAGCAAGAACCTCCCATGTCACAATCCATACTTGGTGGGCAGACATTGTCTTACACAGACAGAGTGACAGAGGGCAGTGCTCAATGACAAAGCTCAAACAGTGAGGCTGCAGGACGTCAGCCCAGGGCCGAGCCCTCCTACTCTACAGTGCGTCTTAACCTAAGTGCTCGTCTTGCAGATATAAATTACAGGAGAGTGTAAATGTGCATTCCTTTAAGGTTGCTGGGCACTGTTCTTATTGATCCATTGTTTCATGAATTTCATCTTTGGGGGGAATTTGATCATCTGTGGAAAACATGCTCCCCACTACTGAGGCCTAAGTAAAGTTTTACTCATGTAAAACGACGTGTACAGAGCACTGGAAACTTTGCCACATCTCAATCCATAAGAATTACCAAAAAAATTTCCCAGGTTTCCTTACTTTTGGTTCAAAAATACGTAATCTTAATCAACTATCTTATGAGTACCATGAGAGCACAAAGCAGTCGTGTCGAAGCTACAGCTCACAGAGGCTCATGGCTGAGCCATAATGAAGACTTCATATTGAATCAGTTAAGAGTTTCATCGAGCTGACCCTTAAAGTAGACACATGCAATCATCCTGGGCTGAATGAAGGTGATTTTTCTCCATGCCCTTCTTTTTAAACATAAACAGGTGAATAAGACTTCAGATGTCAATTTCTAAGTCATGCCATAGTCAAAACATGGAAATTATTTTTTATTCTGCTTCGGAACAGAAGACATATACATATGCAAAGACAGGAGACACCTGGGGCTCGCAGCAGCCCACTAGAGAAGCAGAACTCTGTGCTACCAGGAGAGTGAAGGGGATGGTGCAGAGGGAGCTGACCGCGGTGGACAGGTGGTCAGGTATGCCCTGCGCTGCAGCCACTCTCTGCGCTCAGGCCCCTGTGCACCGCCTCATGGATTCTCCTTAGAAAGACCACACCAGAAAGCAGTCTGCAATAGCAGTCCTACTTAAGCTCTCCTTTTGTCTTTCTTTTTTTCTTTAGAAAAAAAAAAAAAAAAGTATGAAAGTAAATAGAAATCCCAATGCACCCTTTCTTCTTGTAGCAAAGTCACCTATGGTTTGTGAATCAGTTCGCTCTAAACCATGGGGTTTGGGTCTTAAAATTTTAGGACTCTGACCTAATTGGTAAAAAGAAGACTCTCTTATTACAATGTTATTTTTTAATTGGAAAATGGATTCTGTTAAAAAAAAAAAAAGGAAACATGCAGAAATGGGACATATTAAAAGCACAGACAAAAATGTGTTAGTGAAAAGCATTCCAGTGCCGCAGACAAGATTCACGCTGAGAACCACGAAATGAAGGAGGGCATGCTGTGGGTACAGTGACAGGCACAGGGAGCGAGAGTGGACGCTGAGGGGCACAGCCAGCTTTCTTTTCTCAAGGAAAAGAAGGAAAAACAAGTGCCATGTTAGTGTTTCTTTCTAACATGTCTTAGAAAACTAGTCAATGAAAGACCTAAATGAACAGGACAAGCAGGCTTCCCTTGGCTTCCCGCTGCTCAAGAATGCAGCCCTCACTTAGATTCCTCTACAGAGGAGCCAGGTGGCTCATCTTTTGGAGTTCAGTGTTAGGTTCTCCAGGTCGGCTTGAGATCTTACAGCCCTGTGTTCCAGGGTCCCTCAACTCAAGTCAAGCAGAAAGGTGTTATTACTGTTCATGGGTGAGGAGCGGCTACTGCTTTTAGCACGTGGCTTGGACATGAGCTATGGAACACCACAGAACCCTGGCACATGGAATGTCTATATGGAACCATCGCAAACTGTTCAAGTTACCTTTAGTCTGCTGTTACCCCGCTGGCTGTCCTACATGCTCTTTCAGAAGGGCCCACTATGGCATTCCTTTCCTCCTGACTTTTTCTCCTTAGTACTCTCCAAATCTTCACTTGTTGAGACAGGGTCTCCCTACACAGCCCTGGAACCCGATCTGTGGACAATGCTGGCCATGGACTCAGTGACCCCCTGCTTCTACTTCCTCAGTGCTGGGGTTAATTAAAGGCATGAGCTACTCTGCCAGGCTGTACTCTCCAAATCTTTTGCCCGTGTTTGTGTTTAAGTAATGGCTGCTGCTTTGCTGTGATTCCTCACATTTATTTAGCTCCACGTTTGAGCAGTCTGCAGTTGTCACCCAGCACATCACAGATCGGCACTTAGAACCAGCAGAGGGTTCTCAGTTCAGTCCTCAGAGTGGCACAGGCAGGGTCTGGCTCCTGTGAGCCGCTGCGGCAACTCAACTTTAAAGGACAGACACTAAAATAGAGGAAGCAGGTCATCCAGTAGGACGAGAGCCTGTGTGAGGATAGGCCTGGGGAAAAACTGAGGCTTGCTCTGTGTGTGTGTGTGTGTGTGTGTGTGTGTGTGTGTGTGTGTGTGAGAGAGAGAGAGAGAGAGAGAGAGAGAGAGAGAGAGACCTGTCTTTAATCCCAGCAATTGGGAGACAGAGACAGGCAGATCTCTATGAGTTCAAGGCCACCCTGGTCTACAAAGTGAGTTCCAGGACAGCCAGGCTACAGAGAGAAATCCTGTCTCAAAACCAAACCAAACCAAACCAAACCAAACCAACCAACAAACAAAAAACCCCAAAGATGAGGCTGGGGTATCCACAGACAAATCGTGAATCAGAATCATCCAGGATCTGGTAACAGAGTCCTAACCATCTTAAAAATCTCCCAATGCCTTGTGTTGGTCTTGTTAAGTGTTTAGGTAACTAGGAAATGACTGTTTTAATAGGTTTGTTTTGCTGTATTTTTTTTTTTCTCTCATAGATTCTTCTCTAGCTAGGAGAAAAATCTCCAAATTGAAAGGCAGAACACAAAGAGGCACCCGTGGCCTCCTGTGTAAGACATTACAATGTCCAGTTATTTTCAGTGAATTACACCAGGCATGAGGTGAGTAGATGGGGGTCCTGATGGAAATAGCAGGTCATGAGAGCATACTGCAGATGCCCTTCTCATCATTCTTTTCATGAAGTGTGTTCTCCACTGGCCAGGCTGCTCCCTGCTGTTTCTCACACACAACCCTAACGTTTCAGTCCTTTCTTCCATGCTGTAGCCATCACGACCCATCACGGCTTCATGAATCACTGTCTGTCCTCTCCACACAAAACTCACGAAATTACATTTTGTAAGACTGCCTTGATATACACCCTGGCCCTTAATCACCACCAGCGAACACGCGCTGAGGACTTCTGAGAGCCAGCTACTGTCTGACTCACCCAAACCTCTCCACACTCTTGAATGAAGGTATGACCAGACCAAATATTCAAGTTGTCACTGAGAACTGAGGGGCTGCTAAGAGTCTCAAGGATGGAGATGGTCCTAACAGAGTTAGAATCTTCTGAGTCTAGGTCGAGGGTTCACTTTCCTATCTCCGTGTAATTCCTGCCTGGAACTCTTATCATGGCAACCCTACTTGCACAGTGGGTTTTCTCAACTGCATGTGAAGTATTACATAGATACTGCCTCCACAATTAGGGTAACTCTTGTTGGTTTTTATTCCAGCTCCTGTGTCCTGACGAAAACCCACCATCAATGAGCTCCAGGCAGAAACAACCTCTGTGCAGCTCCACTATTCCAAGGACTAAGAAGACCTGGCTTTGGGAAACTGGGAAAAATACTCACTAAGGGAGATGATGAACAAGAGTGATTTTTGTACCATTTTATATCAAAGTGTAATTATTTTAAATCAGAACGAGACATCTAGTGTGCCAGCTGATGGTGTCTGTGTAAAGCCCTTCTACAGAGTGTGCAGAATGAAGCCCAACCTCTTTAGCCTGGATCAGAGCATCCGCTCAGGATGACATTCCTGCTCCCTTTCCCATGCTGTCCTTCTTCCTGGCTGTGCCCACCCACCGTGACTCTGAGCATCTCTCTGTTGGCACAGATCTTACTGCTGTTTACTGTACCTAGCTCCACACCCAGCACTGGCCCCTCTCCTTCCCACCAGCCCCTGCCTTCCACTCCCTTTATCAGGTTTGGCTTAGGGGACTGTCTGTAGAGTGCCAAGAGCTAACCTCAGCGGCCTTGCCCAGGCTTTCATGCCATGTTTATCTTTCTACCTCCTCTGCCACACTGATGATGAGCTTCTTAGGGAAGCAACCTTGTCTTTCCTTGGGTCTACAGACTCCATGCCTAGGATTTCCTGAGGGAAAGCCCGTAGCTTTATGAAAAACAAACCTCATACCCTTTATACTGAAGGGTTTCAGAAGGTTATCACATGAGGGTTCCATTTCCAACACACAGGTGCAATCTTTATTGAAAAGCCCTGACTAATGGGTAATGCCTACATAAACTCAGTGCTACACAAGAACGTTTTGAATTAGCTCATAATAATGCAGCCCGCTCTTTTTTTAAAGTTACACTATTATTTCCAATGGGCACCCAAAATCAAGGCTTAAAAACGTATCTCACAAGGTTACTATCTTGGCTAATTTCTGCAGGTAACTGAGGCAAAGTTGTGAAAAACCAAAACCAAAACCAAACCATTTATACTTGTTTTTAACAGTTTCTGTGTAAGGAGGAATATAATAATGTAATAATAGTAATTATTACACAAGGGAAACTGTCTCAGGCTGGTAAGAACATATTCCATACTAATTTCTTTTAAGCCATAACAAGTGTTATCTACCATCTGATGTCGGAATTAAACATTAGCTCCTGTGTATTAAGATGTAGTTGGGGAGGTGGTCAGGGCTTAGGAGCACTGGCTGCTTTTGCTGAGGGCTTGAGTTTGATTCTTGGCACCTGCATGGGGGCTCACAACTGCTTGTCTTCAGTGGATCTGATGCCTGAGATTTGACACCCTCTTTTGGCTTCCTCAGTCATTAGGTGCATGTAAAATTAGTTAAGGTACTAGTATCATTCATCCAGTCTTTCAGTATTTATTATCTTCTGAATACAGTTTTAAAGAAAGCATGTTAATTTTCAATCCTACTTGAAAGCTTCCTCAAGGACTCACTTTTTAAAAGAGTTAGAATAAAGCCTCTTTACAAATAGACATGGCTGAGCAAGACAACACAGCCACTGCTTCATTTGCAAGCCCAACGTCTAGAGCCACAGGAAAGAAGGAAGTGGCAGAGTGTAGCAGAGCCAGTGACTCAACAAGGGCCTCTTGTGCCACGGCTTACTTTTACTGACACACAAAAGATATTTTATAACAGTTTCCCAAAGTTCATAAAATTCTATTTCCATTAGAAATACAAAGGCTTGCTGGGTGTGGTGGCTCATGCCTTTAATCCCAGCACTCAGGGTGGCAGAGGCCAGCAGATCTCTGTGAGTTCGAGGCCAGCCTGGTCTACAAAGTAAGTCCGGGACAGCTAAGGCTACACAGAGAAACCCTGTTTTAAGAAAAAAAAAAAAAAAAAAAAAAAACCTTTAAAAGAAATACAAAGGTTTTACAGCTGCCCAGACTGTTCTGCTCTGTGCTTCCAGAGACCTGCTTTTCTGGTATCTCTTACAACATGCTTAAATGCCCCTTATTAAATACATGCACAGCGTGGCTCAGAACAAACACGACAGGGCTAGTACAGTGAACACTGGGCTGTCACTAAATTCATGACAGCAAAGAGCCCCAGCCACACATCAGATGTCTGGCATTCACCTCTGTTATTCTGCAACTTCAATTAGCAGGAAGCATTTGAAAGACTGTCTAGCATTACTCACTCTGACAGCTGATGCCTAAAACAGGGGCAAAAACAAGACTAGACTGCCACTTGTTTGCCACAGACTCTTCCAAAGAAAGCAATTGCAAAAACAAACTAACAAAACCAAACCAAACAAAACCACCCAGTTGCTTGAGGCTCTGACAGGAATCAAGCACACCTGACCAAATCAGATTTCCTTATGGATTAGTTAATAGGGGACACTGAAATGACAGTTCCAAGTAATTTATCTGGTGCTAGAAGACTCATCTCTCGGATGCTGTGAACAGTGGGAAGACCATCATGGCCAATGAGACACATGCTCCCAGTTCACCTACTCAAGGACAAACTTAGTCATGAGACTGTAATTTTAACTTTTATTTTGTCTTTTTAGTGTTTTGAGACAAGGTCCCACTGTGTAGCCGGGCTGGCTTGGTTCTCCCTGTCTCTGCCTCTGGGGTGCTGGACCCATCTGGCTGGAACCTGGGTTTTAAAGTGTGCTTTTTCTGAACAGTTATACTTTCCTTGGGTGAACTAACAAAGTATTCCTCCTCTCAGGCAGCCTACTGATTAAAATTAAAGATACAAAAGTACTGAAGAAGAGTAAAAGGCCCTTTTACCAATACTATGATTTCAATAGCCTCTTTTAACAATCTGCCAAAACTGTCCTTGAGGCTGTACCTTGGATGCTCTTTCTCAGCTCATCATGTATCTAAGCAAACACAATCAATACATAATCTGACCAACAAACCATGGTGTGGTGCTGGGGGTGGGGCTCAGAGCCTTGCACACACTAGTTACACACCTGGCTCCCTCCTTTTTCAAGTTTCATTAAATTTTAGAAGAATAAGTCTCTAAAAAGTAATCCAAACTTAACTTATTCTGCTCTATGAAACATAATGTGCTGATTTAATGTTTTAAGAAGGATTTCAACGCTTTGTGTCTATAAGGCACGTACTGAATCACGTCAGTGACCTGGACCAATCAAAGGTCTCTTCATGTTCACTTACACTTTATGCCAAGAAGAAAACAATTAGTGAGGTTTCTAATTGAGTTAGAGACAAAAATCAAAGAAAAGGGACAAAAAGCCTGTGGCACTCACAGCCTTTCTAAGACAATTACAGATCATGGCCAGGAAGGATGGGTGGCTGGCTGGGAGGCTACAGCTGCTACACAGGAGCACGGGCCTCATACATGTGTGAAACCAACAGCAGCCAGGCTACCCAGCCAGGTGTGAGAAGGCAGCCTGGACCACTCCAATGATCTCTTAGAATCTGTAAATAATGGGGGAGATGTTGACAGGGCAAGGGTGCAGAAGGGATCTGGGTGGGAAAACTGAGGCCACAGAGAGGGACTGCAGGCCAAAGGGAGCAGAAAGCAGAACCCAGTCAAGGTGAAGAAGCAGGGAGGAAAGGAGAAAAGAAAGGGAAAGAACAGAGCGGATGCAGAGATGCCCCACAAGACAAGTGCACAGGGTTAAGACTGCGGACTACTGTCCGGGTACAGCAGAAAAACATCCTTCCTTACGTAAGAATAAAGCCAAACTTTTTAGTTTGAAACAGTCTTAGTCTCAGGCTCAGCTCCCCACAGCAACAACATAGTTAGTGCTAATGATCCTGCCTCTGCCTACCCCATACTGGGATGAAAAACGTGGGCCACAATGCCTGGCTTGAACCCAAGTTTTTAAAACTTGAGGAGACATTACCCAAAGCTCCCTCTGAAATACGAGGACCAGGTCTCACAAGCTCCCATGCTTCGGAACTGAAGAAGCTTAGACGGAACCAACCCAGAATTTTGTTTTGTTATTTAAAGTTATGATGTGATGAAAGAGAACAATTTTGCAGACACCTTCACTATTCTTCAATAATCACACCAACGGCATAATAACCCTGAATCTAATTTGATAGTATACAAAATAGCAAGGGAAGGTCATTGCTAGTGTTAGGTTTGGTTTGCAATACTTTAAAAAGCAAAGAGCTGGCAGAAATCAACAACAACAAAACCAATCAAGAGAATGATACGCATAAAACCCAAGATTTCAGTTTTCTCTTGACATGTGTGTCACACATTAGCACGGGGATAGCCAGGCGGGGGCCAGGAGCTCCACCTACATCCTTCAGGAGAATATTCGAGATTCTCTTAGCGCTTGACTGATGCTGCCGCTGCTCTGAGTATGGTAAGCTCTATTCTAGATTGAGGAGACCTGGGAATCCCACCCGGACATGAACACATCCATTTACAAGTAGCAGGATTTCTGTACAGAAGGGCCCAGGTTATACGAAGTGTTTCAGAGAAGTCCCACACCGGTTCCATGTTTAGGAGCGGTCAAATGCAGCCTCACTGCGCCCTCCCGAGTCCTTACTTGCCACAGCCGCCTCACCTTTTCTGTCTGGCTTCAGGTTCCTGTCCACCGGGGGCGGCTCACAGTCTGCAGCAGGAACCGGCCTCCTGGGAGGGGTCTTTGGGCTGGACCTGAAGCCCATATGAGCAGGAGGTGGCACTTGCATCCCAAACGAAGAGAAGTCAAATGTCCCAGGGGTCATGGGCACGTAATTTGGTTCCTGAATTGGTTCTGTAAAGCTGCTGGAATGTTGTCGTGGTGGTGAGTTGGGATTCATGGGGACGTAGTTTTCATCCAGTTCTTCGCCTGAGACACTTCCCACTGTCAACACATTTTTGATTTTCTAAAACACACATACATTTCTCTTAATAAGCAAAGCCACTGTCACACACGAAGACACAATTATCACATCTGTTCATACAGGATCTGTAGTTAGTTTCATTTCATGTTCCCATTTAGAATCTAGGGGTGCTAAGTATGAAGAGTCAGAAAATGCCAAAGTCAGTGGTCAGTTATACTTACAAACTGGTTATGGAAGCCTTCCAGTGAACTAGATCTATCGCTCGGAAAGGTTCGTGGAATATCATAGCAATCTTGAGAACTAGCATCTGGAATTAACAAACAAAAACAAAAAAACCAAACCTGTCAGTGTTTGCTCCCATCTTGCCAGCTGGCAGGTGCTCTATGGTCTCTTATATACTTGTCCAAGCACACACATTCTTCAACCTTGAAAGGATACTCATCAAACAGCGTCTCTAGTTGGTACATTAAACACACATATGCTTATCGATATCATGATTTGACTACGACAGCAATCGAATGTCCAAGCCTGGCATAAGAAGAGTTATCGAAGAGAAATGGTGCCCATTTTGAGCCACCGTGAGTCTAACATTTCACTAACTTACACTAGGTTATGTAGCCTCCTTGCAAGAGAGTTAGAAGGCTATGTGTGGTAGGCCATACCTACAATCCCAGCACCCAGGAGTTAGAGACAGGAGATCAGAAGTTCAAGGTCATTCTCAGGTACACAGTGAGATGGGGCTACCTGAGCTCCTGTGGAAGGAAGGAGGGGAGGGGAGGGGAGAATGACAAGGAGGGAGGGAGGAAAAGGAGAATGAAAAGCAGGCAGGGAGGGAGGAAAAGGAAGAATGACATAGAAGAGAGAATGAGCAAAAAAATTTCAAATATGCATTAGAGGGTTGAAGATATACTGTTAAAATATTTTTATGGCATAGTAACTCTTTGCCTTTTGCAACAGCTAGAAAATAATACCACAAAATACAGAAACACTAACATACAGACTTTAGGGCACGCACACTTAATTTTTTTGTTTTTTAATTTTAAGACTTTAAAAGTCTTAGAGAATCATGATACCAGCATAAGAACAGACACATAGACCAGTGGACTGAAGAGAAGACCTGGGTATAAATTCAGGGAGCTGCAGCTACCAGAAGTTTTTCACAAAGATGCCAAAGACACACTCTGGAAAAAACATGGCCCCTTCAGCAAGAAGTGCTGGGAAAACGGGTATTCACCTGAACAGTAACTATTTCCCAGTAGCTCATCCAGCAAAAATCAACTCCAAGTGGATCTAAGACCTGAAACTCTGAGTTTACTGTTGGAGAAAGAAGAGAAAATACTGCTGATATGTGCATAGGCAAAGGACAGTCTGAATAGGACCTCAGCTACCTAGTACATGGAGCCAACAGTTGATAAAGGAGACCTCGGGAGATTAAAACAACTTCTGTACAGCCAAGGGAGCAGGAAATCAAATGAAGGAACAACCTACAGAATGGAAGAAAATATTCGCCAGCTCTCCACCCAACAGACAACAAGAATGAACTCAAAAACAAAATAAAAACAAAAACAAAAAACTAAACAATAAATTAAGCTACTTAGTCAAGTAGCTTAATTAATAAATGGGCTAATTAAAGGAGTATACAGTCCTCAAAGGGTGGAATACAAATGACCATTAACTCAGAAAAAACTATTTAACCTCATTAGCTGTCAGAGAACTGCAAATTAAAACTACATTGAGATTCCTCATTACCGGAGTCAGAATGTTGGTCACCACCCCCCACAACACCCCAAAACAAAAAAAACAACTCACCAAAAAAACAAAAAGCAAAAAACAAAACAAAACAAAAAAACAGACAACTAACAAGTGCTGGCAAGGATGTGGAAAATAGGTCCTTCAGACATTGCTGGTGGGGATGTAAACTAAACCAGCTATGGTGCAAGTCAGTATGGAGGTTTCCTAAAACAATTGATAAATAAATAAGTAAAAATACATCCATCATGTGATCCAACTATGCACCTCTCTTGAATACCTCAGTGATGGATTACAGACTTGCTGCACTATGCATAATAGCTGAGCCTCGCAGCCAACAGTGTCCAACGCAGAAGAACAGGAAGGAACGTGTGGTCTACCCAATGGGACTCTTTTTTTGGCCACAAAGACATGAATTTGGGCTGGCCGGATGGCTAAGTAAATGAAGGCACTCGCTGCTCAGTCTGAGTTTGTTCTCCGGGACGCACGTGGAGGAAGGAGAGAACCGACTCTTGACTGTCGTTCTCTGGCCCTTTACACAAAATAAATGAGTAAGTAAAGGTGACAAACAAAACAAAGAGTGAAGTCATGTCATTTGCAAGAAGGATGGAACCTGGAATAATTATATGAGGAGAATGAAGAGAATCTCAGAAAAACGTATATCATGTTTTATGGTTACTAGATTTTATACTGACACACAAAATCCTATGTAGCATGAAAGTAGACACAAAACTCTCTAGGAGGGCAAGAGAACTAACAGGAAGAGGGGTGGGAAGGGAAGGAAGGGGGAGAGGAGGACAATATTCTCAACACAATATTTACACGGTACAAAAACTTAAGAATCTTAGACTATTAAGCTAGATCTATTCCACACTCCCAAGGTCTTTGTCTTGTGTCTCAGGCTTTATGAGGTGGAATAAGACAAGTACCCACTGTCAGCTAGGTTGAAAAGAGAGAGGAGCGACTCAGTGCTCTAAAAACTGACAAAAAAAAAAAAAAAGGAAGAGCATAATAATGGCTTGATTTGAACAGCATCATTACCTATTCAGACACAAATAAAAACTGCAGACAGAGGAAGGGAGCGGAAACACAATAAGAGCCATGACACAGAAGCGGTCACGGTCACGACACACAGAAAAAGGCAAGGACATGGCCAGGCGTGTTCAGACAGCCTACCTCCACAGGGGTCCTGGGAAGAAGGAGAGAAGTGAGGTAGGAAACCATAAAGCCATACTTTTTCAGCCATGATATAATCCAACCCTTTTTCTTCTAACTGAGCAGGCTCGCAGACACACATGCACGCAGACAGACAGACAGACAGACACACACCCACACCCACACCCCCTTCAGTGATGTCCTTACTGAGAGCGTGGCAACACATGTGGGAGCCACAGAAGTGCAGAAGAAAAGGCATAAATAGCCTTAACCACGAGAACATACTGAAAAGAATTATTGTGAAAAATGCATTTTCTTAGCAGACACTGAGACTTATGGCTAACGGTTGGGCAGAGTGCATGGAATCTTATGTAAGAAGTGGGAAATAGTAAGAGCTGGAGAGGACAGGAACCCCACAAGGAGAGCAACAGAACCAGGAAATTTGAACACAGGGGTCTTTCCTGAGACTCATACTCCAACCAAGGACTATGCATGGAGATAACCTAGAACCCCTGCACAGATGTAGCCCATGGCAGTTTAGTGTCTAAGTGGGTTCCATAGTAATGGGAAGAGGGACTGCCTCTGACATAATCTGATTGGCCTGCTCTTTGATCACCTCCCCGTGAGGGGGGAGCAGCCTTACCAGGCCACAGAAGATGACAATGCAGCCACTTTTGATGAGAACTGATAGACTAAGATCAGAAGGAAGGAGAGGAGGACCTCCCCTATCAGTGGACTTGAGGAGGGGCATGCATGCAGAAAGGGGACGAGGGGTGGGACCGGGAGGGGAGGAAGGAGGGGCTTATGGGGGGATACAAAGTGAATAAAGTGCCATTAATAAAATAAAATTATTTTTTTGCGCGTGTGCGTATGTGTCTGAACGAAGGTGGTATCTGTGGGCTTATCTGCCTGTGTGGCTTCACAGAGAATGGAGACCAGAGGAGGATGTCAGGAGTTCTCCTGCATCACTCTTTACCTTATTCTCCTGACAGGACTTTCTCAATCGGAGCTAGTACAGAACCAGTAATCCTCCTCTGCCCCATGCAAACATGAAAGGGTGCTAGGATTTGAGCATAGGTCTTTATGCTTGGGCAGTAAAGGCTTGCAGCCAGCAAGCCACTTCTCTCAGGAAAAACAGGCTTCCTACGACTGACCCCTCACAGAGTAGAACCTGTCAGAGTAGAAACCTGACCTTTCCGCAACTTGTTCAAATCCACGGTGGAAACGGTGTTACTCCGGGAAGGCAGCATGCCTGCCGTTGGGATACAGTAACTGCTGTCGGTGTCTGAGGCTGCCCTCGGGATGCCGCACGCTTCCACAGGAGACCGGTCGTGAGTCAGATGCGGCTTTGGTGGCCGGGGTGGGGGTATGTCAGGAATGGGGTCCAGCTTTGATGACTGTCCCAATGTGCCTTCTGGAAATGTCCGTGGGATCTGGTAAGTGTTCCCAGGTGTTGGCGGAATGTCGTAGCTAAGAGATATGTGTCTCATCTGAGTCTCCACGCTGGAAGTCCCAGATGGGGTGTTAAAAACATAAAGCTCTCCATCCGCCTCGGTACTGGACGGAGACTCCTTTGGCAGCACGTCGTGGGAATAACTCCTGGGCAGGTTATAGAGGCTGGAGTCTACAGAGACAGAGGCAGCCCGGGGTGGCAGGCAGTCATACGTCATCTGCTGCTGAAAGAAGCCATTCACTCCATGTTTGCTCTGGGAGGACACGGGAGTCTTATGGGAAGGGACGTTGTCATTGCAGTCTGTCTCAGAGGAGGTGGGCTTTGCAGAGTCAGCATGGCTTCTGAGGGAAACCGTGAAGGACAAAAATAAAACACGGTCACGGCAGAGACATGCAGTTTTGACACACAGCACTATAGCGCAGTAATCCAAACGTTTTTTTCTGTTAGAGTGTGTGTGTGTGTGTGTGTGTGTGTGTGTGTGTGTGTGTGCATGATCCACTAAGATTCAAAAAGCACAAACGTTCTTTAGTTGTTTATAATTATAAACCAACAAAAACACCACCCACCAAACTTCTAGAAGCATTCTTGGTAATTTCTGTCCTCTAAGCCACACATACACCCCCTACACCCCCCCCCCATACCTCCCCCCCATCACATGCACACTAATAAGCAAATATTATCGGGAGCCTTGATACTCTGAGGTTGTCTTTGGCCTTACGTTCAGTCCCATAGCCTCTAGGAATCTATAGGTTTTTCTCTAATTAGGTGAATAATATAAAAACCATGTTTTGAAAATACTAGTCTTAGCTCAAGTGAGCGGACTGGAATAAGGGGACGGAAGGAAAGCCCACCTAGGAGGTTCTGTGCCGAGGATGTCAAAGAGATCTGCCTGAGCCTGACGTAAAGAGTGCGAACAGATCAAGACAGATAAACGAGTGGGAGGGAGGAAGGACTCCGACTCGGTGTCTGACTGAAAGTTTTGGAGTCCAAGCTTCGTGGATACTGAAGCTAGAGAGTCTGGGTAATGTTCCTCTGTCCATGCAAGCTGAGAAAGGAGTCTTTCTTCTCTCTCTCTCTCTCCTTCCTTCCTTCCTTCTTTTGGTTTTTTGAGATAGGATTTCCCTGTGTAGCCTTGGCTGTCCTGGGCTCACTCTGTAGACCAGGCTGGCCCGAGGTCACAGAGATCCGCCTGCCTCTGCCTGAGTGCTGGGATCACAGGCGTGTGTCACTGCACCCGGCTGGACAGCTAGTTTCTAAAAGAAACAGAATTTGCTCTTGGACACAATGAGCAGCACAACAATATTATAGAAGATACAGATAACCAAGTAGAAATAGGACTTTGAAATAGGAGGCTGAGAGTTGGAAGAGCGAGAGCTGTCAACATTCCCTGAAGGTGGAAGAGAAAGGGTTCTCCAACGCAGTGTGTGCAGCTTTGGTGGCCATGTCTCCATAGAGAATGAGGACGGTATCAGCTCCCGAACAAAGACAATGGGTAGCAGAGCAGGGAGAAGGGAAGCAGCATAGTGTGAGTTCTCTGCCCCAAAGTGGGAGAGGTCCCAGGGGCACGTGTTAACAACAGAGCCAGGTGTTACGAAGAAATCTACAGGGCTGGAGAGACAGCTCAGTGGCCAAGCGCTCTCGAAGAGGACCTGGGTTCAGTTCCCAGCACACACTCAGGCAGCTCCCAGGCCCCTGTAGCTCCAGCTCCGGCGTTCGGATGCCTCTGTAGACTCCTGGATACCTGCTTACGTGCACACACCTACACGCAGACACACGCGTGTATTGTAAAAACAGTAAAAATAAACAGTTTTGCAGATACTAAAAATATACCCACAGCAGGCTGGGCCTCAAGGGAGACCTCTTAAGCCTGCTGAGAGTGAGCTAACCCCTTGTCATGTTTTGCTCCTCTTAATAACATGTGCTGAATTGTCTGTCAGAGAGAGGAGGGAAGACGCGAGCCACCTGCTGTCTCCTCAGATGTCCTCTGCACTTCCCACCCAGCAGAGTTTGTCAAAGCTGGTTAGAGAGTGACAGATGAACTTTATAAACTGGACTGGTGCCAACGTTTTCCATGTTCTTAGTGGAAAATGCTCTCTCTGAGTCTGTTCAGGGTCTGATCAGTGCTGTGAGGATTGTGGTGTGTGTGTGTGTGTGTGTGTGTGTGTGTGTGTGTAGCAGGGGCTGTGGACAACTATGAAGAGTCATTTCTCTTTTACCACCTTCACATGGTTCTGAGAATTGAACTCAATGTTGTCCAGCTTGTATGCTTACTGATCCTCTTTGTTTGTTTTTTCATCTTAAAAACAATACTCAAACTATCCTTGTAGAATTTCTAAAGTACCCATACATGCTCTACAATATGCATTTAATTTAGTCTCCATGCAGTTGGAGGTATGAGTCATACAGAAGGCTTCTGGCTCCCACTAACTTATACTCTAATGGTGGGTAAGGAAAACTACTGTGTTATTTCCAATACTACAATAAGATAGAGATTTGGGCATTTTATACCCAAAGAGGGCTGGCAAAATGGGAACAGACCTCTACTACCAAGCCTGAGTATGGTTCCTGGAACACATTGGAAGGAGAAAAACAACCATTTTACAAGCTTCTTCTGGTGTCTAGACATGCACTGTGGTATGGGTGAACACACACACACACACACACACACACACACACACACACACACACACAAACTAATGTTAAAACACAGTAACAAAACTCCACCAACCCAGAGGGACATTTCAATCTGAGAGCCCGGAGACAGGCTTCCTGGAGCATGTGTATGAGCTGAGTCCTGGGAGAAAAAAGGGTGGGCAAGGGGGGGCAACTTCCACCTATGTCCGCAGGAATAAATATTTCATGCTCATATCCCCT
The DNA here is from genome assembly GCF_907164565.1 of Psammomys obesus. Classification (NCBI taxonomy): domain Eukaryota; kingdom Metazoa; phylum Chordata; class Mammalia; order Rodentia; family Muridae; genus Psammomys; species Psammomys obesus. The sequence goes on along the minus strand of NW_026590809.1, from coordinate 1,956,193 downwards.
GGCTTCTTCAGAAAATTAACCTGAGAGCTCCCAGGGTGAGTGCACCTCGGAGGACCGTGTCCTATCTAATCCGTTTGTGTCGTCACGGCACCCAGCCTCCTGGTGGGCGTGTGGCGGGCGCATCATAGATGCTGCATTGGCAAAGTATCTACCCAGCAATTCGGAGAAGTTTCCCCTGTAGCAGCGGTGAAGCTGTACCGGCGAGATCAATGAAAGGCACCGTTGTAAAAAGAAAACACATCACTGTCACTGATAGTTGGCTTCTTAACACAAAACAAAAAACAACCAAAAAAAAAAAAAACCACATCAGGAAGTAACAGGGAGTCTCCATAACGTGAAGAATCAGTTAGTTGCACAGAGAAAAAGCTCACAAGTGTCTTCAATATTCACAGCAAGCAAACGCAGTCAAGTTAGAACTTGAGAATATTAGCCAGTGTTGGTTTGTACGATTTTCTTGCTCTTACAGGTAAAACTCCATTATAACAAACACCCAAAACCATCTGTGGAATGTTCCCAAGCTCCTTCCACTAACCCTGGGAATGGTTCACAGAAACCTTTTCTGGGGGTTTGAAGTCCTTTTTTTTTTTCTTAAACAAGTGTTCTGTCTATCAATCTCTTTGCTTTTGTTTTATCAAGACAGGGTTTCTCTGTGTAGCCCTATTTGTCCTGGACTCGCTTTGTAGGCCAGGCTTACCTCAAACTCACAGACATCCACCTGCCTCTGCCTCCCTGACTGCTGAGATTACAGGTGTGCTCCACTGCACCCAGCTTACCATCTTTTTCCATAATAAAGGTTTATTATGTATACAATGTACTTTCTGCATGTGCAGCTGCACACCAGAGGAGGGCACCAGATCTCACATAGATGGTTGTGAGTGACCATGCGGTTGCTGGGAACTGAGCTCAGGAGCCCTGGAAGAGCAGCCAGTGCTCTTACCTTTGAGCCATCTCTCCAGCCCTCACATTTTTGTTATGAAGACAAGAGTTTAGCTCCTCAGCGCCTTGCTTTACCAGTGGCCCTGGTGTGTGGAATGCAGGTCACTGCCACTTTTGTACTGAGAACAAACATCCTGGTTGGCAGTGCTGTCCACAGTGGGTGCCACCCTGTTTACTGATCTTCATTTTCCTGTCGCTTCTTCAGAGAGGAAAGTAACTATCCTCCATCTCCTCTGCCACTGTATGCCTTCTGACTTCTCAGTATCAAACGCCAAAGACGACCAACTTAAAATATCCTTCGGCTTAGCCTTTGGCAGGGGTGGTGGCAGTGACCTGTACCAGCATCTGGGAATGGCTTTTTGGAGCCCCTGGGTCAGTCATACCCCACACATATTTTTATTTAAAACCTAGTAAGTCAAGGCTTGGGGGTCAGCGCTGTTTCTTGGCTGGGGAGGATGGTCTGAAAAGTTCACTGCTTTTTTTTTTTTTTTTTTTTTTTGCAGCATATTTGATTTCATTAAATGTCACTGCCTCCCGGTCCACCTAGCCTCTAGGATTTGCCATATTGGGATTTTACCTGTATGGTTAGTTTCTCACACAGATCCAAAACTACAGCACACTCACTGCAATGGAATCGCTTTGCTTTCAAAATCTTCTAGCAGTAGGTACTCCTCTCCTTCTTCAGAAACAAAAGATGACCCTTGGCTGGTTTATAATCACATAAGAAATGGAGCAAGGTCACCATTACAAATCAGTGACAGCTGTCAATCAAGTAACACCGTGAGTCTGTAACAAAGACTGGACTCTTCCAGGGGAGCTTTCTTAGTTACAACTGTGATCTGCCGCAACGGCAGGGTACCAGCCTCACAGACAACAGGAAACACGAACAAAGGGTTATAAACCTACAATGCAAACCTGAGGCGTAAGCCTGAGACGGTTCAAGTTTCAAGGCTTAAAAAACAAACCAACCAACCAAACAAAGGCTTTAAAATGTACATCCACATGACGCGCACATATGCGCACACGCATGCGCCCACACACATATGATGGCATGTACCAGGTACCTGGTGGGTTCGGGCTTCTTGCTTTGACAGTTGATCAGCAAGAGGTAGTCTTGTGGGTCGTCCTGGAGGCCGAGAGCGTCTGGGTGTGGCGGGAGGCTGATGAGCTGGTAAGAAGGAGGTAGCGCAACCGAAGATGCTTCCACCTGGGTGGAGGCTGGTGCTGTGTTCACGGTGAAAGGCGAGTCAACAGGTGCCTGTGAGGCGCTGGTGAGCGGCTTCACGGGGTCTGCAAGGAAGCATAGTCTTTTAGCCCACCACAGTTTAAGGTTCTGTTGTTGCTGGCAGACTAACTATGTTGAATGTCTGGAGGTAGATTTGTTTGTTTGTTTGTTTGTTTATTTAATCGCACGAAGCCAGAATAAATGATGGCTACCCATGGGTCTAATGTTCTCGCACACAGAGCAGAGGCTGGGGGACAGAGACATTCCAACCACAGGGCAGCACATCCAGGCTCACTTTCTGTCAGACTAGAAGGGAGTGTTCGGGAGCCCGAGGCCCCTCAAAACCACCAACACCCATCTGCCTACACGTGCCGCTCTGGGTTGGTTCCTCAAGAATCCTGCTTGACGCTAATGAGGTCTGAGAATTTCTTTCATTCACACAACCTGGCCTGATTAAACTGAGAGGATTGTAACCTTTAATTTATGATTTTCCACAAAATGTTTTTTTTAATGACTTGTCTAATCTATCACCTTTTTGCCAGGAGTTAATTCTTATTTACGAAAGATGAAAACAGAAAATACACTTGGAAACATTTGTACCACATCATGTCTGCATTTCAGTGGTTACTCTTATGTCCCTGTTGCTATGTCTGAGAGGTTGATTACAGAGTGAGGTAATGTGCAGCCGTGATGTGTTTCACTCTCGATTCAGTTGCAAATTCAGAGATTTAGTTCAAGGGGATTTCAAATGCTGAAGATTAAATAAGGACTCAAAATTATTTCTTCTGGATTTAAGAGAGCCAGGAAAACTTTACTATTCAATGATGAGCTCAAGAGAAATCCACACAACACTAAGGGGAAGATGAGGGAGCAGTTAACACGTCCTTCAAGCTGTCTCCCAACTGGGTTACACTTTCTCCTTGCTAGATCTCCAGGACAGGCACGACATGACCTAGCTCCATGGTCAGTTCTGATGGAAAGGAAACTGAAGACTGTAAATAAGCAGGTCCCCCGTGAAGGCACATGCACTGTAGCATGCCCCATGCCTCCTTCTGACGCTTCCAGGTGATGACGCTTTTCACAGACACACTTCTCCTTTAGTGCTGCTCGCTCGCTCTATCTATCTATCTACCTACCTACCTACCTACCTATCTACCTACTACCTATCTAGTCATTCATTTATTTATTTAAATTTGATAGCCATACAGTAAATACACTGAGAGACTCTCATACTGACCCAACCATGTTTGATTGTCACAACTGGATTAACCTCTTCTCTGGCCTTTCATTTTTCCTTCCGATCAGTGAGAAAGCTCACGGAATCTCTTGAAAACAGGCCCGGGACTCAGAAGTGTCTGTTTCAAAAACTGCCCTGCTTAACAGCATGTCAGGACTTACCTGTGTCTCCAAAAGGCAAGGCTGAAGTAAAAACTGCACTGTAACCCCAAGTAAGTTCATGAAGGGGGAGACATAAGCAGAACCCCAAATTCCCCAACAGCAGTCGCACACGGTAGCTTTGAAGGGGCTGACGCATTACAACGGAAAAATGCGCCATCTTCAACATTCTGGTCTCATGGGCCATTTGACTTGTGTTGAGTCGAGCATCTACCTGGCACTGCATATCTGGATATAAATATTGCATGTGCTGAGCTGGTGAGATGGCTCAGCAGGTGAGGGTGAGCGCCACAGTCAGTGCCCCACGACCTGACTCCAACCTCCGCAACGACATGGTGGAGAGACGCGCACATTGTTCTCTGACTTCCCGCCCTGTAGCACATGGTAACATTCACATGAAGGCATGCAGGCACATCTAAACAAATGGTGTGAGCGCAACAAGTTTGGAGTTGTACCTCAATAGTCTCTAAGGTGAGCTATCTGCTAGAGTAAGCACTGCCCCCCAAAAAAGACATTTGTTTGGCTTTGCTGGCATGTGATTTCAGCCTGTTTTGACGACAAGCCCAGTCATAGAGACCATTCTGCCCTCTGTATTGTGACTTCTGACTTATTACTCTCTCTAAGTATCTTCTAAGAAACAAATACTGGTTCAAGGTTCGCTTACACATGTAAAACCATTTCCCATTTCTTAACTCAGACTGTACCAAGAGTATAATTAGCATCCATTAAAGGCCTAATAAGCCACTGGAGCAAACTCCTAGTCGAAACTTACTTAGAAGGCTGGTAAGCACTGCTGGGGCAATCCCTCCCAGCAGGCAAGCCTTCCGTGCAGGGGGGAGGATTTGAGTGGAGCCACAAGGAATTAACGAGCTCACATGACCCTTACCCTATGTATTGGTTTCTGCTATTTAGGACCATTATGTTGAAAGGTAAATATAAGGGATCCAAAGAGAGAGGTGTCTTGTGTGGTGGTGAATGTGGTCAAAATACATTATGCACATGTATGAAAATGTCATGTCAAACTGTATTATAAACAACATGATGATATAACTATAATGGGCCGGTGAGATGGCTCAACAGGTAAAGGCATTTGCGGCCAAGCCTGACTCCTAGACTAGTTCCTAGGGCCCACACGGTAGGAAGCTGTCCTACGGTCTCCACATAAGCAACGGATACAAAAGCAACTGCGCAACAGCAGCCACTCTCCGCGGGCAAACTGCACCTTCCAGAGATGAATCAACCCGGCCGACCCAGAACTACTTCATGCGACAGCCCGTCTGTTGTGCTTCAAGGACAAACCCGCGCTCATTTCAAAAGCTTCTTGGAGTTTTTAATCCTCAGGGGAGGCTGACAAATGCCATCATGCTTATCCAGAGCTCTGAAGGCATGAAAAGGAAATCTATGAACCTGGGCCCTACCCCAGAGCACCCGCCGAATCACAGACTAACACTGTGCAGTAAAGCCAAACAGAAGGGGTACACTTTCTGGTTGAACTGCTTTTCATGAATTCACAAAATAAACCAAGAGCCTGCCACCGCACAGCCACTGGGAGGGCCGAGATGAAGCATGGACTAACATGAGACACCACGAACAACACGGGCTGACTGAATTCGCCACACACTTCTGGTGTCCCGGCACTGCCAGCCCTGCTGGTAGGAAGGCAGCTGGTACGATGACTTTGAAGACATAAAGCTGTGAATTTTACAAATGCTAAGTTGCATATATCCCATGATGTGGCAGAGCCGCTCACAGACATGTGTCCAAAAGAACTAAGAGTGCACATCTATCAAGCCAGGCACCTCATAATGGGCTGGGGAGACCGCTGGCTGCTAGAGAGCATGAACGGCTTTTGCAGGGGAATTTGATTCCTGACACCCACTCTAGGCAGCTGCCAACTACCTAGCAGGAATCCTATATCCAAAGGATCCAGCGCCTTCTCCTGGCCATCCTGGCACCTGTGCGCGCGCGCGCGCGCACACACACACACACACACACACACACACAAAGGATATTTTTTTTAAAAAGACATAAAAAGGTTCACACCTTTGTTTATAGGACTGAGATGTACATTTAGCAACATTCAAACATATACATATCATGTGACACAGTCACAGGATGGAATGCGGCATGGGAAGAAATCTCCACACACTTTAACATGGTGACTCCTGTGGACTTAAAGTTGGAGGAGGGAAGGTTCTGCTTATGTAGAGTTCAGAACAGGCGGAATCAAATGATGACAGAAGTTAAAAGCATCCCAAATCTACTTTGAAGTAGGAGTTTCTCTAGAAAAAAGGATTCCCCGGTGGAACGTGAATCCTGAAATTCTTAATCTAAGCTAGAGCTTTAAAGCACATTTATGGATACTCATGCGCAGGTATGAACATATAAAACCTCTAAGCAATGCACTGCCAATCTATGCCTGCACAATGGTGATGACAAACAGTGCCTTAATAAAAACAGTAAAAAGAAAGCGGGGTGGTAATGCACTCCTTAAATTCCAGCGCCCAGGAGGCAGAGGCAAGAGACTCTCCGAGTTTGTCTCAGAAAGAAAGAAAGAAAGAAAGAGAGAGAGAGAGAGAGAGAGAGAAAAAAGAAAGAAAGAAAGAAAGAAAGAAAGAAAGAAAGAAAGAAAGAAAGAAAGAAAGAAAAAGAAAGAAAGGAGAAGTAAAAAAAAAAGTAATTTAGGTATAAGGTGTTTTGATTGTATGTATGTCTGTGCACCATTCTCCTCTGGCACCTGCAGAAGTCAGAAGAGGGTATCGGGTCGTCAGAACTGGAGTTATATAGACAGTTGTTTGCCATCATGTGGGTGCTGGAAATTGAAACTAGATCCTCTAGAAGAGCAGCCAGTGATCTTAACCTCTGAGCCATCTCTCCAAACGCAATAAAAAGAAAGTCAGTTCTTGATTAATACTGCTTTATATAAAAAAAGACACCCTCATACCCTGCCCCCCACATACGCACTTTCTTTCATCTCTGAGAAATGGTCTTCTATGTCTGGGTAACCAAGAATGACCTTAATCTTCTGATCCTCCTGCCTCCACATCTCAAGTTCTGGAATTCACAGACATGTACCACCACGTTGTCTAATGGTTTCTTTAAAAACTCAGCTATGTTATAGCAATATGTTTTTGCTTTAATCTCAAGTGTGGGATTTTAGTTGGGGCGTTCATCTGTCCACAGCTGATAACTGCCTCCTATAACAGCCTGCCTCGTGCAGCACGGAGAGGGGTGTGGTCTAGGACTCTCAGGGATACAAGAGCTCAGAAAAAAGAAAGAGAAGCAGTTTGGAGAGACCAGAAACGGATGGTGTGGCGGATGGAGGAGACAGACAGAGAGAAACGTTTCAAAGCATCGGCTTGGGGGAGCCTGCTTGCTGTGTTTGCTGTTGACAGAGAATGGTACAGCTTCCTAAGAACCCATCAACCCTGAACAGCTGGGAAAAGTAAAGGGCTCTGTGCCCCCACCCCACTGACCTTATCTCTCTTACCTAGGGTTAAAGGTTTGGTGGAGGAGAGGTAGAGGCTTAAATACCCCAAATAAAACAAAGTTTAAAAACGAGGGCAACAATGTTGTGTTAAAACTTTCCGAGGATGAAACACAGAGCTCTGTAACGGGCTAGACAGGCACTCTAACAGGCATACATCCTGGGCACTTCAAGAGCATTCAGCCTTGTCACTGTGCCTCCAGCAGCCACGGCTGGAATTACCAGCACTTGCTTATTGCGTTTAAAAGCTCCCCCCTTGGTGCACCACCCTCAAACACACAAACAAAAACCCTCATCAATCTGCACTTTTCCAAGACAAACAAAAGAAGCTGGATTCTCTCCTGAAATCCACTAAGGAAAAACCTGAGCAGGAGCCACACACGCTTCAGCAAGCTAGAAGTTAAAAACAGGGCCGCCTGCCAGCGTTCTGGGTATTCATAGCAGCAGTCACCTGGGACAGAGGAAATAACATGGTAATGATATTTTGAGAGGTTCCTGGAATCAAAACACAGGTCAGAGTTTTCCCTTTCCTTTTGTTCTGAGGGGAAAATCAGTTATTCTCACAGGGATCAGGAGACTTATTTTCTCAGACAGTGCTGTCCAAGCATAGTCTATTTCTTCCCACATCTGGCCTGAAACTCCAACAGTAAAAAAGAATCTCGGGGTACCAGCCAACTTCTGAGACGAGAACAGTGCCTCTGAAATGCAGAGTACAGGGCTTAGGGACAGACCTAAGGCGAAAGTGCCTATTGCTGTTGAGGGATTAGTTGTGCGGTATGGTTGGGAACAAGATAGAAATAAAGTCCTGGCTGTTCTTCCAGAGGACCCTAGTTCAGTACACAGAACCCACGTGGCAGCTCACAACTGTCTGTAACTCTAGTACTAGGGGCCCCAACATCCTCTTCTGACCTCCTCAGTCACAGCTATGTATGTGACACAAAGTAAAACATGTAGGCAAAATATCCACATCCATTAAAAACCACCACCACCAAACTTGTCTGTAATTCCAATTCCGTGGGATCTGATGCCCTCTTCTGGCCTCTGCGGGTACTGCGTACACAAGGTACACACATACACACAAGCAAAACACCCATATACATACATTGTATATCATAACAGTTAGCCATATACACACACGTTAGTTTTCTAAAAAGTGGTGTGGAAGTTAATGAGGGAACACAGACACCCCGGTTTTTACATAACCGTGAGCATGTCTACAAAGCTCTGTTCTGATGTTTAAAATCCAACACAAATCTTTACACGCACTACAAATGCATGAGGGTGTGGAATGGCTGATTTTAAAGGCCCCTTTTTGCAGTGTTTCCACTACATACTGGAAAGCGAAATGACAGAGTGTGTTGCTCTTCCTGTCTTTCTAATTGATACGGCGCAATAATCGGTCTTTGGATTCATCTTCTTTGGATTTATCTAAGACATTCAGCCTATATGTCAATACAGTATATCAAGACATGCCTATCAGTAGCTATTTAGGGGAGACAGCTAGAAGAAAGTTGGGAAAATTCTGAAATATTAACATCTAAAATGTAATTTCCATTCCACTTAGATACAGTTAGTTCATAAACTGTAGGAAGCCTGGGGCATTGAAGTCACGAGGGACAGACTGAGTGAACGAACACACAAAAAGAATTTGTGATTAGCAAAGCTGTTCTGGAACCCAACTCACCAACCACACATTCCACATCTGAATAATGATTTTATAAATTAGCTCACAGTCTTCTATCCTTCACACATGATTACGAAGACAAAGTGTGTAACTTCAAAGTTTCACTCAGCAAATATATTGGTAACTGACTTTAAAGGACTTCTGAGTTCTGGCACTAAAAAGGTCACTGTAGCTTTTAGGTTATATCTCCAAATACCTCTGGTAAGCTAGTTTTTGTAAAACAAAAACTCACATTGGATCTGACCAATGCTGACATCTAAAAATCAAGGGAAATGTTTCATTAAATATAGAAAAAAAAAAACAACTTAGTACATTTAGCATACAGCCATTTAAAAAGTCTCCTTTTCATAAAAGCAGGAAGTGGGCGAGGAACCAAAAGGGAGGAGGAGCAAATGAAGGTGATGGGATATACATGACACAAAAGCTCATGGAGGACATGTGGAAAAGAGGGGGACAAGCAAGGGGTGAGGGTAGGGAAGGGCCGTGGCGGGGAATAAGAACAGGGCTGAGCTGGGCAAGGTGGTGCATGCCTGTGATCCCAGCACCCTGGGAGGCAAAGCATCTCTGTGAGTTCAAGGCCTGCCTGGTCTACAAAGTGGGGGCAGGACAGCCAAGGCTACACAGAGAAATCCAGTCTTGAAAAGACAAACAAAAAAACAAACAAAGAACAAAGCGTGATGACTCATGCATATGACGTGATGATAACTTATGACAGATGGAACCTACTTCTTTGTGTTATAACAAAGTTTTGTTTTTAAAATGTTCTCGGGCCAGTAAGGAGGCTCAGGAGGTTAAAGCGGACTGACGGCCTGAATTCAGCCTCCAGTACTCCTTCACATGGTGCAGTGAGAAAGCAGACTTCTCCAAGCTGCCCTTTGACCTCTACACTCACACTCTGGCATGCACAGCTTGTCCCCCAAATTAACAAAGTTAAAAAATTTATAGCATTTTCTGTCACCTTCCTAATGAGGACAGTTACTTATAGACCAGCCCATATCAGTTAAGTCTCTCGTCTCTCCAAACTGCCGGCAGAGCTCAGTGCCTGTTCTAAGTGTCAAACTCCTATTGTAAAAACAAAATATCATATAGCTGAATAACGAAGAATTTTGTAACATTTCTAAAACTATAGGCAAAAAAAAAAAAAAAAAAAAAAAAAAAAAAAAAAAAAAA